>NW_020257641.1:2151552-2466116 GCF_003255815.1 Theropithecus gelada | reverse complement strand
CAAAAAAAAAAAAAAAAAAAAAGAGCAAGTGAATAGATAGGTATTGAATATTACCCTGCTCCTGGGGCAAGTCATTCTATGTCCAGAGGTAATATTTGAAATAGAAAAAAAAAGGTTTTCATTTAAAACCCTTTGTCAGTTTTTTGAAACTTGAAGCAAAACACAAAGTGCATCTGTGTGTTGAGGTGCAAGAGGTTTTATGTGCTGGGTGGGAGAACACAATAGTCTATTAATTAACTAATTAATTAACTGATCAAAACAGATGCTTACTGAAATTCTATTTAAAATGTTGTTTCCTACATTTTCTTTTACCAGAAACTGCCAATCTATTTTCTGAGCAGTGTTGGCTGCCGCAGGTCTCTGAAACTATCACAAAAAAAAGAGACCTCATACTGCTCTAAGAAATGTAAGCATTCCTTTCAGAAAAGGCAGGCCCCGCACAACAAAGTAGAAGACAAACTGAGAAAACAAATTTGCAGCACATATAAGAAAGGGTAATAATCCTTAATAAATGACGGACTCTTGCAAATAAGGCAGAAATGTAGGCAAAATAGGCAAAACAAGTCCCTCATAAAAGAAGAGAAATGGTTGAAAGGCACAGACACATTTTTAGTTAACTTGTAAACAAAGAAATTAAAATTAAAATGAGATGGTCTTTAAAAAAGTTCTGTCTCATTGATAAAGATGAAAAAAAAAAAAAAGATGACACTATTCCTCGTCATCCAGGGCATTCGAATGCAGGCAGTTCTCACCTCTACCAGTAGGAGAGATGGTAACACATTGTCTGGATGGTCATTAAGCAATATATATTAAAACCTTAAAATACGCATTGATCTGGAATTTACCCTAAGAAAACAGTCTGATAAGTTTGAAAGGAATTATGGCACAGGATGTTTGTGGCAGCACTACTGATAACAGAAAACACTGCAAAGAGTTTACACATTCATTGGCAGATTGTTGGTTAAATAAATTATGGTACATCTACTTGGAAATATAATAATTCATATGGATATTTATAAATATATGCTTATGTTGTGAAATAAAAGTGCAGAAGATAAAACAATATGTATAATATGACTGAATTTTGTTAAAACCATATGTATTTATATTTTATTTATTTATTTTTTTGAGATGGAGTTTTGCTCGTCTCCCAGCCAGAGTGCAATAATGTGATCTCAGCTCACCGCAACCTCTGCCTCCCAGGTTCAAGCGATTCTCCTGCCTCAGCCTCCCGAATACCTGGGATTATAGGCACCTGCCATCACACCCAGCTAATTTTTGTATTTTCAGTAGAGACGGGGTTTCACCATTTTGGCCAGGCTGTTCTCTAACTGCTGACCTCAGGTGATCCACCTGCCTCAGCCTCCTAAAGTGCTGAGATTACAAGCATGAGCCACCGCGCCCTGTATTTATATTTTAAACCATGTATGATGATTTCCATATATATGGAAAAAATATTATTAACTATATATATTTATATATATTTCACCATATATTTAAACCATATACATGGTTCAAAATATAAATATATATATAACTCTATAATATAAATATATAAATATAAATATCTATATTTTTGGAAGACCATACATCAAAATGTATGTTACTACCTTTGGGTGGTAGAATTATTGTTTCTATCATATTTACAATTTTTTATATTTTCTAATTTAAAAAATAATATAAAGGCATTTTTCAAAGAAACAGAATAAAAATAAAGTGTACACATGGAATTTCAAACTTAAAAAGCGTATGAACTATAGGCAGTTTACATGAAAAAGTATTCTTCAAAATTTTTGTTTTAATTTGTATTTCTTTCATTACAATGAGGAGGAACACATTTTATATGTTTATTACTGTGTTTTTGAAACCAGTTTTTCAAAGGATGATGCTTGCTTGGCTAGTTAGCCCCTGAAGGAGAGGAGGAGAGAACATTTACTGAGCTCTGGTTCACATCAGGCAACTGGCTAGGTGCTTCCATCGCTGGCATCTCATTTAATCCCTATATTTGCCCTGTGACAGGGAGATTTTATTTTCTGCACGCTACAGATGAGGAAACTGAGGCCCAGAGTTGATAAGGACAATAACTTGGCTTGAGATTTTCTATGTATAAATGGTGCAGCTCCAGATGGTCTGGCTCCAGAGCCAGTTCCTTATACAGAATGAAACTCAATCAGCTATTAATAAGAAACAAACACATCCTGAAATTGATTGATAAGCACATGGAAAATTGATTTCAGTTTTAAAAGGCTTACTTGATAACAAGATTTCAGGGAGTATAATTGTGCCTAAAATAAAGTACCCATCTAAATTCTTGAAGCACCAGAAATGTGTCTTTTTCAAAGACTGAGCTATTTAGACTCAGACAACAGGACAATGTTGTACTTTATGCAGAACGAATTTCACCCAAGATTACCTTTTAATAAGGCATAAAAGCATCCACTTACTTCTCCTTCTTGATGTCCTTGTAGTTCAACATAGGGAATTCCACTTTGATCATTTCTGGAGTCAATACAACTTCTACATTCTGCTCACAGAGCTCACTGCAAAGTGATAAGATGTTTAGTGGGAACTGCTTTTCCTTCCCAATGTAAAAATAGAATGAAATATTGTGATCATTTAGGAGTTATGCAATTCTTGTGGTATTCAACTTTAGTTCCATCTACTTTTGTTGTTTTACATTAAAAGAAGCATAAGGCTGATAAATTGCTTTCCACCAACAAACAATGGTAGGCATAATGGTAGTTATTTATAACCAGAGAAGAAAAAGCAATTTTAAAAAATGGGGGTTACAGAATTCATATTCTTTTCCAGTGTACATGGAGCATTTACCAAACTGACCGTATATAGGGCTATAAAGAAAGCCTGAAAGATTTCAAAAGACTAAAATTGGTCAGAATATGTTCTCTGACTACAATGGAATTAGAATAGAAATCAATAGCAAAGAAGATAACTAGAAAGCCCACAATGGCTTTAAAATTCAACAATATATTTCTAAATAGTCTAGTTCTTTTTTTTTCAATCTTTTTGTGGTCTGCTATCCCTTACAGCAGGGGTCAGTAAACTTTTCCTCTAGACACTTAATGGGTCATATAGTCTTTGTTACAACTACACAACTTTTTGTTTCTTGCTGTTGTAGCAAGAGAGAAATCATAGAAAAATACATAACTGAATGGCTGTGGTTGTGTTGCAATAATACTTTATTTACAAACGTAGGTGGTGGGCCACATCTGGTTCAGAGCTATAGTTTGCTGACCTCTGGCCTAGAGCTTTGTTGTTTGATGGTTCAAGCTGGGCCACTGCATGTGGGTTTCGGCTGAAGCAAAGCAGGGAGGGAGGGTGTGCAGGAGACACACTCACTCTGTTAAGAGCTGACCTCAGGAGTGGACTGTATCTTGTCTGCTAACATTCCATCAGCAAACACTTAGTAAAATGGACAACTTAACTGCAAGGGAGGCTGGGAAACTCAACCTCTAGTTTCAGTGATTCCAGGACTTTAGAAGAACAGGACAACTAATTTGTTGACAGCACCCATCTCCACCATACTGAATTAGAGAAACGCTTCCAAGATCAACAAAGGGCAACAAAGGCTGCAAAAGTCTGGAATTACAAACAGGGCCACTTTACGTCAGCAGCGATATATGTAAAAAGAGGCGGGCATGGCAATTTTCTATTAAGAAAAATACCCTTGAAATCTGCAAGAGTTGTTCTAGCCTCATTAGACTGAAAGCTAATATTTACTGAGCAGCTGCTATATGCAAATCACTATGCTGGTGCTTTGCAAACATTATCTTCCCATTAGCAGTTTCTTTGTCTCAAAGGTGGGCATAATAATAAGAGCTCATCATACGGATTAAATGAGACTGTTTACAAAGCACTCCCTGTCTCACATTTAATGCTCAGTGAGTGTCAGTTATTACAATTACTATTCTCATCAGCATCAGCATCTCCTTTAATTCTGACAGCCCTCTATGAAGTAGGTACAACTATTCCCATTTCAAAGATGAGGAAACTGAGTCAAAATAATATGCACATCAGTGCTGTATGGAGGAGGAGCTGGGTATGTTTGGATCTACTGAACATCTCCCCAGTGGGCCTGGTAGAAAGAAGCTGAAGCAAATGTGAATCACCCCACCATGGCCGCAGCCCTCTCAAGAAGTGCCGTCATGCAGTGATTTGAGTAGATGGCACTTCAACATTCCTTTTCAGAGCTGGAGTCCAAGCTCTAGAAGCTCAGGTATTGTCAAGTATCATTGCATGTGGGCAGGTCTTATTCGCCTCACATATTTAGGATTCCACTAATTGATTACTTACTTGTAAAAATGTACTTAAACTATCACTATAGTATGTATTTATAAAAGAAAAAACAGAAATCGTAATCAACAAATACTTATTTTTGAGTATATATGGTGTGAAAGACGCTGTAGTCTGGTGTGTAATAAACCACTTCCTGCAAATCACAAGCAGGCTGGCAGTGATCCTAGTCTGACCATGACAGTGATAATTTGCTATCAGTGCTTGAGTTATCAGGATTTCTTTGCTTCATCACAGCTGATGGTGTAATTTAGAATGCAAAAGTTTTTTTTTTTTGAGACAGAGTCTTGCTCTGTCACCCAGGCTGGAGCGCAGTGGCACCATCTTGGCTCACTGCACTCTCCGCCTCCCGGGTTCACGCCATTCTCCTGCCTCAGCCTCTTGAGTAGCTGGGACTACAGGCGCCCGCCACCACGCCCGGCTAATTTTTTTTGTATTTTTAGTAGAGACGGGGTTTCACCATGTTAGCCAGGATGGTCTTGATCTCCTGACCTCGTGATCTGCCCGCCTTGGCCTCCCAAAGTGCTGGGATTACAGGCGTGAGCCACTGCGCCCAGCCTAGAATGCAAAAGTGTTTATGTGTTAAGAATGAAAACATTTTTGAACAACGGAGCTAAGGAGTGCAGATCAGTAGGGTTGCTACAGGAGGCCAGGTCCTCAGATGGCCTTGGTCCACCCAGTTCTTCCCCCTCTTGCTTGCAATTCTTGGACAGGATGTACTGAGAATGCAACATCCTAAGATAAACAGCAGGGCTGTGTCCCTGTTCCTCTCAGAACAGAATGTTCTGCAATGCTTAAGCTCAGCGATCCCTGTGACACTCAGGGAATAAAACCCAAAGTAAAGTGCTTTTGGGGTCCCTCAGCTGTGATGCAATGTGGGAGACATGCAGATGAGACTGCATCTGCCCTGGGCAGCTTTACTAAGCCTTGGTGAGCTGGCTCACCCTGGATCCTAGGCTTCTGTTTATTCTTGCTGCCTATCTGTGAGTCATACATCTGCTTTGCCTGGCTTACTGTACTTGTGTTCTATCGTACTAAACTAGACCTAAGAACCTTTGCAGATGTCAAAGAAACAGTCAGAAAAATATATTGATAAATATGGATACTCCTTGACTTATAATGAGGTTAGGTCCCATTAGACCCATCATGAGTTGAAAATATCGTGAGTCGAAAGTGCATTTTTGATTCATGATATTTTCAACGCACAATGGGTTTATCTGAACAGAATCCCATCATAAGTCGAGGAGTGTACTGAATGAGTCACTTTCACACCACTGTAAAGTTGAAAAATCATAAGTCAAACCAATGTAAGGCAGGAGCTGTCTGTAGTTTCTATAATGTTTTGGTAAGTGACAGGAGTTAAATACTGATAGCTTCATTTGTGAAGTAAGAAAGCAAAGACTATGTATAAGCACAATTCATTCATGAGCCCCATCTCAAATAAAAATGAAGACATCCATCTCACCACAGAAATATACTTCAGAACACTTCCTTCGCTCGCTTCGAGGCAATGCAATCCCACGTAACTGCTATCGGCGCAGGAGTCAGAGCCAAAAGTGGGATGATCAGGCAGGCACAGGGCTGGGTGCTTGGCCTCAACAGTGATCAGAGCCCAGACGTTTCATGCCAGTACTTACACCCGTCAAACAGAAGCACGTGGGAGCATCTGGCTTTTGGTAAAGAGCCTAAGTTGGCTGTTTGTGTTTCCAGCTTTTCACTTGTCCTCTCCTGGTGTTTTCTGGGACCTCCCCACTGGACCAGGAGTCTTCTCATTCCCATCACCTCTCCTGCCACTGACCTTCAAGCCTGAACTCTAAAAAGGCTCTGGGGATTTTACACTGAGTTATAAGTGAGACTCAAAATATTCCCTCCCCAGAGGTAGTTTAATAGAAACAAAGCACAAAGCTAAAGGAATGGGTCTTCAGTAATAGGAGTTCAGGAAATAGTGGGTAGGGAGGAACTCTGGGACCAAGAGTCTTCCCAATGTGCCAGAGCTCTCATCATGCAGGGCTGGTGGCCCTCTCTGTGCTATACCCCGACTCTGCTGTCACAGATACAGCAGCAGATCCAAGTGCTCCTTCATACCCCCAAAGACATGAAAAATCAAAATTTAAAAATATCAGAAATATTTATTCCTCTTCCACACTTGAGATATAACACTGGAAGGAGGAAAACCTCTTGGGACATAAATACGTCTTCATCTGATGTTTTGGAAATCTAACCATGTATCTTCTCTTATTTTTATTTTCTCATAATGTTACTATTGGGTGATACAACTTCATTCTAAAGTGAGCTGTTGCTTGCCTACCAAGTGTCAGATGCTGGGCTAGGGGTTTGGAATACCAGGGTCATTAATGGTAGTATAGCTAATTATCAAAACCTTACTATGTGTGAGGCACTGAACTAAACATTGGACATGTATTAATTCATCTGCTTTTCATAGCAACCCATAAGATGGGTCCTGGGATCATTCCATTTGAAGATGAGGACACTGGGGCACTGAGAGGTGAAGTCAGTTGCCCAAGGTGTACTGTGAGTGAGTGGCGGTGGTGAGGGGGGTGGTGTTGAACCCACAGCCTACCCCTTCATCACACTATTCTATACAACATTTTGGGTGCTCTATAATCTTCTAATGGAATCTAATTTTAATGAGAGATGAGTTTGTATACAAATTTATGCTATGTTGGTTAACTAAACTAGAAATCTTAAATGAATTTTACTTTTGCCTGGTAGAAAGTATCTGCTTTAAAACATATGGAACTTCTAATTTTCTCCCTAAAATTATGTGGTGATATAATAAGTAGCTAAGTATATTTTTAAAAAAGAGGAAGTAATGACTCAGATCTAGAGGCATTTGCAAATGGGGCAATGCCAGGTGAGCCAGCTGGACACACGTGTGAGCTGGACGTGCAAATGTTGCATGCTGTGGCGCTCACGATGGAAAAGCTGCCCTGGGACAAGGGCATGGGCTCTGCTTGGCTCAGGTTTCCCATTCTCAGCTCTGCTGCTGTGTCTGTAGACATCAGGTGTAAATGAGCATATGGATAGGAGATTCAAGACCATTTCTACTGGCTGTTGGGTGCTGATCAGTAAAATCAAATGTAAGTGCCTTGCTTCTGGACTTGTATTTCTTTATGCCCATCCAAGTCCTACCTATCTTTCACATACTAACCCAAGTCCATGTGACCACTGAAGCCTTCCAAGGCCATTTGGCACCACCTCAGATCTCCTCTCCCTTGAACTCCTGGAACTGCTAAAGATCAGGAAGTTGTAGAGCTTAAAGACTGTCGATTCTCCACCATGAATTTAACAACTTATCTAGGTGGTGGTGTGGATGGGTGTTAGCCTTATCTTCTCATTTGAGTTGCAAGCTCAGGCACTGTGGGGTCTTCTGAAGTTCCTCACAGCACCTCACATATTTTTGGAAAACAGACCACATTAGGGGCTGAAGGTTAAAAAAAAATACCGTTCAACTGTTTCTAGTCTGTCTTCTTCTGGTAAGGCATCAAGGATGGCAGGGACGTCTATCGGAAGCATAAATGAATTGAAGGAATCGCAGCTGTGGAGAAACCACACAAGCAGTCAAGGATAAAGACTCATACTAGAAGTCTTGGGGTCTTTACATAATTTTCTAAAGCATTTTTATTTTACCACTGGCGAGGCCTCTACTACTCTGTCCTCCCTCACTCTTGAAAAGCCATTTATGGTTCCCAGAGGCAAAGGCAGGGGATGCAGGCCCCAGGCAAACCAGGGAGAATATTGCCAAGTAAGACACTTCCTGGAGTTCAAAAAGAGAATAATATAATTTTTCAGTTTGTAGTGTCTGAAATTGTATTATTTCCTGGGGTGAGTGTAGTTAGATACTGATACGGTTTGGACCTGTGTCCCCACCAAATCTCATGTTGAATAGTAATCCCCAGTGTTGGAGGTGGAGCCTGGTGGGAGGTGACTGGATCATGGGGGTGGAGTTCTCAGGAATGGGTTAGCACCATCCCCTTGGTGCTGTTCTCATGATGGTGAGTGAGTACGTTACAGTGAGATCTGGTTGTTTAAAAGTGTGTGTCACCTCCCCTCACGCTTCCTCCTGCTCTGGCCACGTGAGGTGCTGGCTTCCCCTTTGCCTTCCGCCGTGATTGTAAGTTTCCTGAGGCCTCCCCAGAAGCCAAGCAGAAGCCGTCCTGCTTCCTGTACAGCTTATGGAACCCGGAGCCAATGAAACCTCTTTTCTTTATAAATTACTCAGTTTCAGGTATTTCTTTATAGCAATGAGAGAACAGGCTAATACAGGTAGTTTACTTTTGGTCCTAGTATTTTCCCTCCACCTTTATACTCCTTCTTAGACATTCTATTCCATTTCATATCTTCCTCCCCTCCTCCTTGTATAATATTTAGTATTATAACTTTAGAGCTTTATATAAAAATTCCTGGGTATTGAGAATGTTAAAGGAATTGAGATAGGGTGAAAAATACATTGTTCTTTTAAACTTGGCAGCAGCCCTTTGTTTCAAGTGGATGGAATGAGCACTTTTTGGGGGTCTCGACTCCTTCCATACACACATTTCAGATGATAGAGAAGGAATAAACACCGAACACACAACAGCCAAGAGAACAGGAGAAAAGGCATCAATGGATACAAGTTTTCAATCATTTTCTGGAATAAATTTCTAGAAGCCTGGAGAATGCTGTCTCATGAAAAACAGCGAAGAATGACAGAGCCTGGAGCCCGCTCGGAAGGAAACAGACCTCCTCACAGATGCTGGAAAGGCTGAAGCTGAAGGTAGGGCAGGAGGCAGGAATGGAAAGCAGGGATTAACCGACGGCTCCTTTGTGTGAGCACATATGTCTTTGAAATAATATTCTTATCTTTGTTTTGTTATTGTGCAAAAATGCGCCCGCTTGCCAAGTATGAAGACTGACTGAAAAAAAAAATTATAGCACCATGGTTTTGACTAATGGGAAAAGAATGAGGAAAGCATCTGTGAGCTGATATAGAGTGACTTTCTGGAGCTATTAAGTGAAAAAAAACAAATGCAGAAAAGCATATCTAGAATGCCACTTTTTGTGTAAGACAGAAGGGAAAATAAGAAAAAAATATATATTCTGCTTACCAGTATAAAGAGAAACACAGGAAGGATACGTTAGAAGAACACGCTGGCTACCTGCCAGGGGCTGGAGGGAGATTCGAGGGAGTGACACTTCCCTGAATATGCCTTTAGTGTAGTTTTGAGTTTGGAAAACATGTTAATGTTCAACATATTGAAAAAATAAAATTAAATCAGTAAGAAAGTGACATAAAAGACAAAGACTGAAAGCAAACTGAAACAAATCACAGTATTTCACAGAAATTCCATAACCACATTGGAAGGAAAGACAGAGAGACAGAGAGAGAGAGAGACAGAGAGAGAGAGAGAGAGAGACAGAGAGAGAGAGAGAGAGACAGAGAGAGAGAGAGAGAGAGACAGAGAGAGAGACAGAGAGAGACAGAGACAGAGAGAGACAGAGAGAGAGAGACAGAGAGAGAGACAGAGAGAGAGAGAGACAGAGAGAGACAGAGAGAGAGAGAGAGAGAGACAGAGAGAGACAGAGAGAGAGAGAGAGAGAGAGAGAGAGACAGAGAGAGACAGAGAGAGAGAGAGAGAGACAGAGAGAGACAGAGAGAGACAGAGAGAGAGAGAGAGAGAGAGAGCTAAAGGAATGAGAAAAGAAACAGAAAAGAAAAAGAAATCACCCAAGTAACTTACTACAAGTGATTTGATTACACACCCATAGACTTGGGTGGGGGGGGGTCGGGGGGACCTGGAAACAAATCTGAACTTATTTTGCATGTTTATTAAGGTGGTTATGGATCAAGCAATTCTGAAATGATTTTTGATCTATTATAAAATTAGTAAATGTATTAGAAGCCAGGGTTCTCACAGTGGAAGAAGGGAGATACAAATATGGAATGGTGGAAAGCAAGCAATAACTCTATGGATATGGACTGGAACTGTAGGCATTGGTGTGAATTCATGATTTCTAAAATATGGATATGTATGAATATATGTGTGTTTATATGCACACACATTACATATATATGTATGCTGCATGTATCTTTGTGTGTACATTGTGTGTGTGTGTTTGTGTGTATCTCTGACTTTGTCTGCTGAACAGGCCAAGAAGCAAACCCCACCCCACCCCAGAAGCGATGTGTATATATAGCACCCAGATTTTGGTCTTTAATTCCATTTCCCACCAAAAGGACTCTGGGCCCGGAGACACAGAGGTTAGCCCTGTTAGTAACTGACTTCATGATAAAGAATCCAGGTTCTATTAGAAAATTCTACCAAAACTTTACTTTAGAACATGTATAGTCAGAGAGAATTCCCACTAAGAAGAGGGACTGAGAAGTTCAGGGTCTGGGCCACTCGTCAGGGACCAGGTTGGTCTAGGACAATGGAATGGCAACAACCAAGGGTTTTTCATGAAGCAAAACTTATCCAATTTGTAAATTCTGAGACCGTGTTCCTCTCACTTTTGTGTGTGTGTTAAATATATTCATTTAAAATTGAAATAGTGATGACAGTAGATGGTGGTTGCGCCTTTTTAAAATTTGTTTTGCTTTGTTTTATTTATTTTTTAAATTTTTGTTTATTTTCTTTTAAGATAGAGTCTCGCTCTGTTGCCTAGGCTGGAGTGCAGTGGCATAATATTGGTTAACTGCAACCTCTGCCTCCTGGGTTGAAGCGATTCTCCTGCCTTAGCCTCCTGAGTAGCTGGGATTACAGGTGCCCACCACCACATCTAGCTCATTTTTGTATTTTTAGCAGAGACGAGGTTTCACCATGTTGCCCAGGCTGGTCTTGAACTCCTGGCCTCAAGTGATCCTCCTGCCTTGGCCTCCCAAAGTGCCGGGATTATAGGCATAAGCCAATGTGTCTGGCTGTTGCTTTGTTTAATTTTAATGTCTTGGCTGGGCACGGTGGCTCATGCCTGTAACCCCAGCACTTTGGGAGGCCGAGGTAGGTGGATTGCTTGAGGTCAGGTGTTCAAGACAAACCTGGCCAACATGGTGAAACCCTGTCTGTACTAAAAACACAAAAACTTAGCCGGGTGTGGTGGCCCACGCCTGTAGTCCTAGCTACTCAGGAGGCTGAAGCAGAGAATCGCTTGAACCCAGGAGGCAAAGGTTGCAGTGAGCTGAGATCATGCCACTGCACTCCAGGCTGGGTGACAGAGTGAGACTCCATTAAAAAAAAAAAAAAATTAATGTCCTTACTTGACAAAGTAAAACCCTGACAACGCCAAGACAGTTCCCAAAGTTCTTCTGGACATTTCGCTCATCTATGAAATCAGAAAGTCTGGGAACTATTGGATTAGATAATTTCTTCAGTTGTCACCGACTCTCAGATTTTATGGAAGTCCAAAGAGACTTAACAAGCTATCTCTGAATTTACTGAAGAGTAAAGAAATAAATGAGCTGCTTCAATTATTACAAATACAACAATGACTTCGAATAAATAAACACTAAATAACTATATTGCATGGTTTAACAACAAACAGTTGTCGGGGCAAAAGATACAAGGCAAACCTCATAAGTAATAGGAGTTAATTTATTCAAGTAAAATGGTTGCAAAGTTGGAATATCATTAATGGATTAGTAGGAAGTTACAATGGACTGAATTTTGTGTTGTCCCCAAATTCATGTTGAAGGTAACTCCCAGGCCAGGTGCAGTGGCTCACACCTGTAATCCCAACACTTTGGGAGGCCGGGGTGGGAGGATCACTTGAGGCCAGGAGTAACAGCCCGGGCAACATAGCAAGACCCTATCCCTATTTACCTTAAAAATAATAAGAACTTAACCCCCAATGTGATGGTATTTGGAGATGGAGCCTTTGGGAGGTGGGTTAGATCATAAGAATGGAGCCCTCATGAATAGGATTAGTGCCTATAAAAGAGGCCTGAGATGCTGGGTGTAGTGGCTCCACTTCTGTAATCCCAGCACTTTGGGAGGCTGAGGTGGGAGGATTGTTTGAGGCCAGGAGTTCAACACCAGCCTGGGCAATGTAGCAAAACTCTGTCTCTACAATAAATAAATAAAATTGACTGAGCATGGTGATGCACACCTATAATCCCAGCTACTTGGGAGGATGAGGGGGGAGAATCACTTGAGCCCAGGAGTTTGAAGCTGCGGTGAGCTATGATCATGCCACTGCGCTCCAGCGTGGAAGATAGTGATATCTCGTCTTTTAAAAAAAAAAAAGTCACTGAGAGCTTCCTTCCCCTTTCTGCCATGTTTGGACACAGTGAGAAGACAACCATGTCTGAACCAGGAAGCTGGCCCTCACCAGACACCAAGTCTACTGGTGCCTTGATCTTGGACTTCCCAGTCTCCAGAAATAAATTTCAGTTGTTCATAAATTACATCTATGGCATTTTATTATAGCTGCCCAAACAAACTAAGACAGAACTTAAAAAAGGAATTACACTTCTTATTTTGTATCTGTTCTCAGAAATAAAACATGACCTAGAGTCTTACATCCTGTGGAAATCCACGCTAAGGAGATACAGAATCCTCTCTTGATTTTATGAGCTGTTATGCAACTGCAGTTTATTTTGAAACAAACTGGCCCAACAGAGCACTCAGGCACATAAGCTGAAAGTAACAACTCATGGTTCGAGAGTTTTCTTTAATTCATGGAGAGTTCATGTTTAATTCATGGTTATTCAAGCCCAAGGTAACTGCATTCTCACTGCTTGTTGAAAGAACAGCCTTGGGAGATTTTTTTCCAAGGACACTGCTTTGGAAAGAAAATAGGATGCTTTTTCTTGATTCTTAAGAACCGCACATGCTGACAACGGGTGGACATGGTCAGCGGGTCGCTACTTCTCACCATTCTTCATTTTTGTTATTCAGTCTCCTGACAGCACCCCAAACCCTGTTTACTGACTGCAGCGGTCAG
This sequence comes from Theropithecus gelada, assembly GCF_003255815.1. NCBI lineage: Eukaryota > Metazoa > Chordata > Mammalia > Primates > Cercopithecidae > Theropithecus > Theropithecus gelada. The sequence continues at coordinate 2,452,865 of NW_020257641.1, read as the reverse complement.
ATCTGAAGCATCCTCACCCGCAGCAAAATGAGGCAGTCTGTCAATGTGGTGACGGACCATCGCCATCTGGTGGCTATGGAGTGATTGCGACACTTAGTGGGCGGGGAAGGAGGGTAGAAGCGAGAGAAGAGTTACTAAGAATGTACCAGGCATGATGCTAGATGCTTCACAAGATCATTGCACTTTTATCCTCACACACACAAATGTGAGGATGCTGTCACTGCCTCTGTCTCAGAGAGGAGGAGATTATTGCTCGAAGGGCTTCATTAATACGTAGCTCGCCCAAGGACAGAGCTGGTGATACATCCAGCGTACAATGGAGGCAGGTCTCTCCCATGCCAAAGCTTTCCTTCTCTCTTCGATGCCATTGTTCCCACCAGCTCTGGAGATTTGACATTCTAGAAATATGCTAAAAACGTAGAACAAGGATGCTGATTTTGAGATGGCAATAGGGTGGATGAGGAATGGATGAAGTATAATAATTGGAAAGAAACATAGTTTTGAGTTCCTGCCATGTCCCAAATCCTATGCTGGGTGCTTTTTGTTTACCACCTGCTAATCTTCAGGCAAAGGAGAGGAGTAGAGAAGCCCTAAGGAAGTAACCCTTAGGGGACAGCACATGGGAAAGCCCTGACGTACATGACGTATGGCTGCATTTGGCTTAGTTCAGGAAGAGCTTACCAATGAAGCCCTTCAATGAAGACGATGAAGAAGGAAGTCAAATTCAGTGTTCTGGGGTCACAACCCAGATTCCGACTATCTCCTCAAATACCTGGGGAGGCGTGGGTGGATGTGTAGTGTACATGGACGGCTGCACATTGGGTGAGCTCTGGCACTCTTACTGAAATTAAAATGTCAATGCTGAGAAGGGCCTTTGCAACAAGTCCAATCCCCTTGTCTTACTGACAAGAGGACTGGGCCCAGAGAGTTGGCCAAGGGGTGTGGCTGAGGTCACATGGCTCCTGGGGCTCATGTAGCTCCCTGGTGAGCTTCTGAGTCAGAGGATCCAGGTGACCTGAGTGGGAGCTGGGGTGTGTGTAAAGATCACCTACTGATCTTGGCTGGTGGCAGAGCTCAGGTTTCTTGGCCACTCTCGGGGCCATGCCGGGGCTCTGCCACCTTGGGGTGGGCCTCATTCTGCATCAGAAGATTCGGACTTTGACAGCTGATGATAATCATTTTGGGACACTAGTCATGTCTGTTCATCAATTACTCATTTAGCCGTATTTATAAGGACAGTGGACTAAAGAAGCAAATCCAAAGGCTCAGGAGTGAGCAATTGGCCAGGCAGAGAGAGTCTAACGAAAAGGCACGAGGCTACTTGTTTGATATCTTACGGTTTTGAAGAGCTATTAAATAAGCAAATTAGCAAAAATGTAGTCACTCTAAGTTTCTTCTTTCATCATTCAACAATATTCTGATCTACGCATTGTGTTTTTGGAGTAGGGCTGTTTTCTGCGTGGGGATTGCCATGGTCTCACAGTGAATGCCAGCCTGTGGCACAAGAGGGCTGTGGATTCTTTGAAACTGGATACAGGGAGTGAGGAAGGCTAATCTTGGCAATTTATGATTTTTCCCCCTTTTTTTGTTTTGAGATGGAGTCTCTCTCTGTTGCCCAGGCAGCAATTTATGAATTTTAAAAAGATTGACCATGAATATGTCAGTTAAATTATATGGAATGGTTGTCTACTTGTAATGTCAGTTAAATTATATGGAATGGTTGTCTACTTGTACCCAAGCATTGCCAATTTGTCACCTAGGGCATTACTTTTCAAAAAAGTGTATCTTGATTAAGATAAATTCAAAATACAAAAATCAATTACACATCATCAAATTTCTCTGACTAGCAAACTTCTCTCATGCTTTAAAAAGATGGTTTGGCATATTATTGGCATTTAACTCTTGGGGATCATTGCCTCTGTAATCCGTGGGGCACACACACTTGTGAACAAACAGATGAGAAGTGCTTACCTCTTTGTGGTCTCCACCTTGGAGGGGTCCGGCAGGCAGGAGAGAACCAGGGACTGGAAGCTTTTCCAGTGCATTATTCCAGGAATAATGTCCTGTAAGGAAAGTCAGCGCACGGGTGCTACATGGGAAGCAACTGTTTGGTGAGGTAAAGTTTCGGAAGGACTTTTGTTTTATTCAACTCTTTTTCAGTCTTAAAAGGCTAAGCAGCAAAATCTGTAATTTCATTCAGTTTGGATTTTTCTGAAGCAAAAAGGCAATTGCTTCAGCAAAGCACATTAAACAATGCAACACAGCATTAGAGACAAAGGTGAGGTTTGCTTCCCTTGCTTCCTTAGGCGCTTGTACAAGCAACATGTCCTCGGGATGGAGGGCAGCTGCGGCCTTAGAATCTGTTTTGTTTGTTGTGAATGTGATGCTAATGCAACACTCGGAGAGGAAGGCAGTTCATCCAGCGGCACTCCAGGCGGGAGAGCTGCACATGCGCGCCACGTGGGGGGAGAGCGCTGCAAGGAGACCCCGGCTGGGCTGAGTGCAGGGTGCATGATAGAGACAGAAGGGAATCTGGCTGGAGAGCCAGGCAGGTCACAGGGGCACTGTGGGCCAAGCTAATGAGCTTGGAGCTGCTCCTGCAGGCAGTGGGGCCCACGGAAGGCTTTTGAGCAGGAAATGACAGGATCAACTTGTGCCTAAGGAAGATTTCTCCGAAGGGAAGGCGGACTGCAGCAGCAGTGGGCCACAGGCTAGACTAGAGGGAGGTCTGCAAATCTGTTTGCTGTGTCAGTGGCACACTGGTGGCCCCCCGGGGTGGTGAGATGAGGGGAATGTGGGAGGAGGGAAAGAATCTCATAGGTAACTGCACAAAGTCCATAAAACAGAAAGGCAAGTAGGTGACACAGGAAGAGGAGGCAGTTGAGGGTGTGGCTGGTAGAAGTGGGGAGAGAGATCATAATCTGAGTTAAGGGTTGATTGAGTTTGAAGGGCCTGAAGATAACCCTTAAGGGGTGTCGGGGGATATTCAGGTCAGGGTGGTTCCCTGTGGGGGAAGTAATTCCTTGGGGCCACTTTTTTGCATGTGTCACACCACCACCTTGTCCATTCTGGTTTCTACACTTGGGGTCAAAGAGAGAGGAGGTCAGACCAAGGGTTTGCGCATACTATATGGCTGTTTTTACATGATTGAAATACGAACACATGAACGTTAGGTACAGCCTTCCAAAGGAATGTTGACAAAGGGCAGCAGGCAGCCCGAGAGGCAGGTGTGGTCAGGACAAGGCGGTGCAGGGTCTCCACCTGTACCCCTTTAGGGTTGGCGGTATGGGGGCGGTGTTACCATTCTTGCTCTGCAGCTGTGGCGGCAAACCTTCTTTGTCTCAATTCCAGCTGTGACCCTGTCCTCGTCCCCTGCCCCTCCCTGCAGCCCAGGGCCACTCTGCCAGTGAGCCTGGTGACGACATTACCGTGTGATGGAGAAACTGCTTTTGGGTGACAGGAATGCTGGACCCGTGGTGGGACTCTTTGGTGACTTTGTACTTCGGGTGAGAGCATAGATGGTAATCTATCGACGTTTCTGCGTAGGTCAGAGGATGCATTACAGCAAATAATCCTGGGTTGGGATTCTGCCAAAGACAGGGAAAAAATATTCTTTTTTGTTTATCAGTTTCTTTTTTTTTTCTTTTTCTTTTATTTTTTTATTATCATTATACTTTAAGTTCTAGGATACATGTGCATAACCTGCAGGTTTGTTACATATGTATACTTGTGCCATGCTGGTGTGCTGCACCCACCAACTCGTCATTTACATTAGGTATAACTCCCAATGCAATCCCTCCCCACAATAGGCCCTGGTGTGTGATGTTCCCCTTCCCGAGTCCAAGTGATCTCATTGTTCAGTTTCCACCTATGAGTGAGAATATGCAGTGTTTGGTTTTCTGTTCTTGTGATAGTTTGCTGAGAATGAGTTTCCAGCTGCATCCATGTCCCTACAAAGGACACAAACTCATCCTTTTTTATGGCTGCATAGTATTCCATGGTGTATATGTGCCACATTTTCTTAATCCAGTCTGTCACTGATGGACATTTGGGTTGATTCCAAGTCTTTGCTATTGTGAATAGTGCCGCAATAAACATACGTGTGCATGTGTCTTTATAGCAGCATGATTTATAATCCTTTGGGTATATACCCAGTAATGGGATGGCTGGGTCATATGGTACATCTAGTTCTAGATCCTTGAGGAATCGCCATACTGTTTTCCATAATGGTTGAACTAGTTTACAATCCCACCAACAGTGTAAAAGTGTTCCTATTTCTCCACATCCTCTCCAGCACCTGTTGTTTCCTGACTTTTTAATGATCGCCATTCTAACTGGTGTGAGATGGTATCTCATTGTGGTTTTGATTTGCATTTCTCTGATGGCCAGTGATGATGAGCATTAAGCCAGGGATAGGACAGGCATCAGCTAATGCTGTCTGTGGCTCCCACTAGCACTAGCACTCTGTGACTCCAAGTCAGCTTCTCTGGAAAAGAAGCAGGAGAGCAGAGGTATCTTCAAGCCAGCAGCGTTTAAAAAAACATAGTCATTCATAAATGTCACTTTTAAGGCTTAAGAGCTTCATTACATACCATATGGGTTTACTAAACTCACATGAAATCACAGCTTAAAACAGCTTTGAATATTTGTTTCTAATGCTGATGAATTAGGGAGTTATTAAATGAGCAAACTGGTTTAAAAAAGCAAATAAGCTCTGGTTTTGAAAACAAAAAAAGGCTTTTAAAAGCTACTTTAAAGAGATGACAAAAAAGAGGATGACATTTGATGTATCAGGAAATGTCAACATTTAACATTGTTTTGGTAATGTGTTTAATTCAGGAAGGCTCCATTTGGAAGTAGTATCTGGTTTTAAGGGAGATCCTGTTTTTTATTAATTTTCCAGCAGAACTAATGGAGGCACAGAGCAATTATATCAAAATACTAAAATACAGAGCCTTTTACTGTTCTCTCAGAGGCTCGTGCAACAAGAACCCTATTCTTGTTCCAAACAGCAACATAGCACCCCCGCCAGCTGTTTAATTTCAGATGTTTGATGTTTAAGAACCACTACACTGAGATTCTGTTGTTTGTCTGACTTTTTTAAACAAGTTAAAAAACCCCACAAAACCACTTAGCCTATGGAAACTCAATCTCACTGCCAAGAAACAAATGTCCCCCCAAACTTAAATGACATGCAGCTAGACCTGAACGCATTCCAGCATCCAGAGGCAAGGTGGGGGAGGGCCCAGCGGTGGTGAGTCAAGAAGGCTGGAAAGGCGGTAAGCGTTAGTGCAAAGGCTGCCGAGCCACTTGAGGGCCAGGATGAGAGCCTGGGGCAAAGGTAGGGAGAGGGCTCTGGACTGAACTCCTGCATATAAAGGAGTGGGGAGGGCAGGGAGGCAACGATGGCCACTGAGGGGGTCTGAGATGCCCACAGTAATGTGGAAAAAAGCATACACCTTGGTAAGCACTTGTGGTTGAGGTGGGATTTAGGGAGGCAGTGTGATGGGGAGTGGGGCTGGGCCCACCCTATGGGGATAGTGTGAGGGAAAAGGTTTACAACACCAGGGGAGGGGAAATGCCCTGTGTGGCCTTCAGGAGTGTCTTCTACCCTGGTTGACTGAGGACATGTGAAGCTGCCATGTGGCTGGCTCTCTCTGCCTTGGGCCAAGCGTCATGAACGCAGTCTTTTTGGAAATGGCAATGGCACTGTCTCCCGTAGTTGTCATCCTTCAGATCCCCATTGCTACCAGCGTAACTGGTCTGAGTGGTCACCCCATGATGCTTTTAATTTTAATTTTCCTAAACTAACGCATGCATATGGTAGCAACTCACCTCGGCTGCAAGGATTTGTGAGGAAAAGCAGTGGTCTTCCGCTGGCCCTTCCTATTACCAGGCCCACATCCCAAAGGCTGCTTCTTTCCCGTGTTTCTGGCTTTTGTGACTCTAGTGGTCACCACCCTAACTCTAAACATCATGCTTATTCTTCCATTTCTTGATTGTCAACCTCAGGCAGTATCTACTGACTCATTACTATGCAAGACAAGGACTTTGCTTATGTACACAAATGCCCCTTCCAAACTTCTTCTTTCCTGTTTTGAAGGTTGCCTTATTCTGCTGTTGGTCACCATTGTGACTTGAAATGGTACACACATACCCCTATTTCTTGTTCATCATCTTTAGTTGGGTATTTCAACTCCCCTTCAGGTGAAACGAAAACATCATTCTTCTGCTTTCCTGTACCTTATTTTCTTGCTTTCGCAATTTTCCTTTGATATTGTTGAGATCCTTAACATTTGCCTTCCAGAACTACAGCCAGACCCTCATGCTTTGCTCATAGGTGTCTCTAAAAGTTGAAAACTAATAAATAGCATTTACTTTCTCTCAACTATGTAAATATGTTTCTCTGCCAGGCCAAGTCGAGGCTTGGATTACGGGTTTGGCTTATTTACTTATTTATATTTTGGCTAAAGGTTCAATATCATGACCTGCGGGCCCCCATTAAAGAAGAGTTCTGATATCACGGCCAAATGTATTATATTTTTAGATTTTCCATCAGCTCTTAAAAATCATGTCAAATTTTAGTTTGGTTTCCTATCTGGAGCACATACTGATATTCAGTTGATTTCCCCCCTTGTAGATTATAATTGCTTCTTCTTTTCTTGATGTGCCTTTATACAATCCTTGAGTGTTCCAGACTCTCAATTTCACTGTTAGTGCTTGGAGCCTACCCTTACCTAGACACCTCTTTCTCAGAGCCCTTTACCCTCCCTCCTCCAGGCTGAATGCCCAGAGATCAGCCCAAGACTTCACTATAATGCTTCACCAGTTGTAACCACTACAGTGTTCCTTTTCTTTCTTTAGGGTCTCCTAATTCTTACTTTTACTGCTGTACTGATATATAGTTGATGTACAATAAATGACACATATTTAAATTACATAGTTTGATATGTTTTAACACTTGTTACACCTGCAAAACCATTGCCGTCATAAACATAATGAACATTTCCATCACCCCCAAGAGTTATTTCATGCCCTTCATCATTCCCCCATCCTCATTTCCTGCCCCTCCACACCTATGCACCCAACCCATCTACAGGCAGCCACCAATCTTTCTGTCTCTGTAGATCACTTTAGATATTCTAGACTTTTATCTAAATTGAACAAAACAGCATGTAATCTTTTTTGTCTGATTTCTTTTACCCAAGATAATTACTTTGAGAATCATCCACATTTTTATATACATAAAGAGCTCATTCATTTCTATTACTGAAGAGTATTCAACTGTATGGTTATGCCACAATTTGTTTATCTGTTAACCTGCTAATGGACACTTATTTTCCAGTTTGGGGAGCACATAAATCTGCTATGAATATTCTTGCACAAGTTTAATGCTTCCATTTATCTTGGGTGAATAGCTAGGAATGGAATGGTTGGACATATGGTGGGTGTATGTTAACTACTAACTTTGTAAGAAACTGCCAAACAGTTTTCCAAAGTACTTGTACCATTTTACATTCCCACCAGCAGTTTTTCAAATTGTAGGTGTTCTAACAGAGAGAGCTCATTGCCGTTTTAATTTGCGTTGTTAATGATGCATTATTCTGTGCATCTTTTTGTGTGCGTATTTGCCATCTGTATATCTTCTTTGGTGAAGAATCTGTTCAAATCTTTTGCCCATTTAAAAATTGGATTGTTTGCTTGCTTATTATTGAGTTCTGATAATTTTTTTAAAAATTATTTATTGTATTGTGGTAACAACACTTAGCATGAGAACTACCCTTTTAACAAATTTTTAAATGTGCATTATTGGCTCTAAGTGCGATGTTGTACTGCAGATTGTGAGAGCGGATTTATCTTTCTTGACTGCAACTTTATGCTGTTGCCTGGTAACTCCCCATTTTCCCCTCTCTTGGCCTCTGATAACCACCATTCACTCTTTGATTCTGTCAATCTGGCTATTATCAACATCTCATATTTGTCTTTCTGTGACTGGCTTATTTAGCTTAGCATAATGTCCTCAAGGTTTATCAATGCTGTTTTGCGTATTACAGAATTTCCTTCTTTTTTAAAGGCTAAATAGTATTCCACTCACTGTCTGAATATGCCACCTTTTTTATTCCATTCATCTGTTGATAGATTTTTAGATTGTTTTCATATCTTAGCTATTGTGAATAGTGCTGCAATGAACACAGGAGTGTTAGTATCTCTTTGATATTCTGATTTCTTTCTCTCTATTTTTTGAAACAGGGTCTTGTTCTGTCACCCAGGCTGGAGTGCAGTGGCACCATCATGGCTCACTGCAACCTTGACCTCCTGGGCTCGAACGATCCTCTCACCTCAGCCTCCCAAAGAGCTGGGACTACAGGCTTCTGCCATCACGCCTCGCTAATTTTTTTGTAGAAATAGGGTGTTGTTATGTTGCCTAGGCTGGTCTCAAACTCCTGGGCTCAAGTGATCCTCCTGCCTTATCCTCCCAAGTGTTGAGAGTACAGGCATGAACCATCATGCCTAGCCCTGATTTTAATACTTCTGGAAACATATCCAGAAGTGGGATTGTTGGTTCACATTATTATTATTACTGTTATTATTATTATTATTTGAGACAGGGTCTCACTCTGTTGCCCAGGCAGGAGTGCAGTGGTGAAATCACAGTTCACTGCAGGCTTGAACTCCTGGGCTCAAGGGGTCCTCCTGCCTCAGCCTCCCAAGTAGCTAGGACTATAGGCATGTGCCACCACACCCAGCTGATTGCTGGATCATATGGCAGTTCTATATTTAATTTTTTGAGGAATCTCCATACTATTTTCTACAGTGGATGTACCATTTTGGATTTCTACCAATAGTGTGTAAGGATTCCAATTTCTCTACATCTTCCTTAACACTTACTGTGTTTTATTTTTTTGGTAATAGCCTTCTTAACAGATGTTAGGTAATATCTCATTATGGTTTTGATTTTTTTTCTGATGATTAGTGGTGAGCAGTTTTTTCATATAGCTGTTGGCCATTTATAAGTCTTCTTTGGAGAAATGTCTATTCAAGTTTTAACCCACTATTTAAAATGAGTTATTAGTTTTTTTTTGTTTTTTTCTGTTTTTTTTTTTTTTGAGACGGAGTCTTGCTCTGTCACCCAGGCTGGAGTGCAGTGGCGTGATCTCGGCTCACTGCAAGCTCCACCTCCAGGATTCACACCATTCTCCTGCCTCAGCCTCCTGAGTAGCTGGGACTATAGGCGCCCGCCACCATGCCCAGTTAATTTTGTATTTTTAGTAGAGACGGGGTTTCACCGTGTTAGCCAGAATGGTCTCAATCTCCTAACCTTGTAATCCACCCGCCTTGGCCTCCCAAAGTGCTGGGATTACAGGCATTGAGCCACTGCACCCAGCCAGGGTTTTTTTGTTTTTTTTTTAACTATTGAGTTGTAGAAGTTTCTTATATATTTTGGGTATTAACTCCTTATCAAATATATAGTTTGCTGACTATATTCTGTAGGTCACTTTTTCATTCTGTTGACTGTTTCCTTTGTGAATTTTGACAGTTCTTTATATATTCTGGATATAAGTTCTTATCAGATATGTGATTTCCAAATATTTTCTCCAAGTCTGTGATTTATATTTTTATTTTCTTAACATTAACAGAAATTCTTAATTTGGACAAAGTCCAATTAATCCATTTTTTTTCCATTTATGGATTGTGTTTTTTTGGTGTTTTATCTAAGAAATCTTTGTCTAATTGGACGATCACAAAGATTTTCTGTGTGTTTTCTAGTAGTTTTACAGTTTCAGGTTTTCTATTTAGGTCTATGATCCATGTTGTATTAATTTACATAGATGATGTGAGATACTAATTGAAATTCTTGTTTTTATTTTTGGTAAATAGATATCCAAATGTTCTAGCACAATTTGTTGAAAGGTTATCTTTTCTCTGATGAATTATCTCTGACCTTTGTCAAAAATCAATTGATGATAATGTATGAATGAATATATTTCTGGATCCTCTATTCTGTTCCATTAATCTGTTTATTTCTCCATTTATTTAGGTTTTCTTTGAATTCTCTCAGTAATGTTTTATAATTTTCAGTGTACTGATCTTATACATGTTTGTCATATTTATCTCTAATTATTTCACATGTTTTGATGCTATTGTTAAATGATATGGCTTTTGAAACTTAAGTTTCATAATGTTTATTGCTAGTATACAGAAATATGATTGATTTTTATATGGTGATTCTACATCCTGCAATCTTGTTAAATTCCCTTATTAGTTTAAGTAGCTTTTTGTAGATTTCATTGTATTTTCTTGATAGACAATCATTTTTTTTTTTGTAAATAAAGATGGGTTTATATCTTCTTTTCAAATCTGGCTGCCTTTTATTTATTTTTCTTGTCTTGTTACATTGGCTACACTTACAATCCTGAATAGAATTAGTGAGAGCAGACATCCTTGCCTTGTTCTTGATCTTAGGAGGAAGGCATTCAGTCATTTACTACTCAGTTTGATGTTGGCTCTAGGTTTTAAATAGATGACTATTATTTGGTTGAGAAAGTTCCCTTCTATCCCGCACTTGCTGATAGCGTTCATCAGGAATGGATGTTTGATAATTTTTCTGTTACTATTGAGATGTTTTTCCTTTTTAGAGTGTTACATGTAAACTACAGTGAGTTTTTAATGTTAAATTAATCTTGTATTCCTGATTCAAGCCCCTATTTGGTTATGATACATTATCCATTTTATAAAGCAATTAACTTGATTTATTAAAATTTTGTTAAAAATATTTTCATCTATGTTCATGAAAGATATTGATCTTTTCTTTTTTTTCCTGTAATATCTCTGTCTGGCTTTGGTATCGGAGTAATACTAGCCTCTGGAATGATTTGGGAATTAGTCTCTTCTCTTCCATTTTCTGGAAGAATTTGTGTAGATTTTGTATTATTCCTTCCTTAAATATTTGGCAGAATTCCATAGTGAAGGCATCTGGGCCTGGAAGTTTCTTTGTGGGAAAGTTTTCAACCAAAAATTCAATTTCTTTAACAGATATAAAGCTACTTTGCCGAGCGTGGTGGCTCACGCCTGTAACCCCAGCACTTTGGGAGGCCGAGGCAGGCGGATCACAAGGTCAGGAAATCAAGCCCATCCTGGCCAACATGGTGAAACCCCGTCTCTACTAAAAATACAGAAAATTAGCCGGGCATGGTGGGGGGCACCTGTAGTCCCAGCTACTTGGGAGGCTGAGGCAGGAGAATGGTGTGAACCCGGGAGGAGGTGCTTGCCAAAATTACATCATTGCACTCCAGCCTAGGGGACACAGCGAGACTCATCTCGAAAAAAAAAAGCTATTTTGGCTATTTATCTCCTCTTAAATAAGATTTTACAGTTTGTGCCTCTTAATGAATTTGCACATTTAAGTCATCAAATTTACTGGCATCAAGTTTTTCATAATATTAACTTCTTATCTTTTTAAAATCTGTAGAATATGTAGTGATGTCACCTTTCTCATTCCTGACATTGGTAATTTGTGCCTTTTGCCTTTTTTCCTGATCAGTCAACTTACAGGTTTATCAATTTTATTGATCTTCTCAAAGAACCAGTTTTTCTCTATTGTTTTTCTGCTTTCTATTTCATTTTATTTTCTTTTGAGATGGAGTCTTGCTCTGTTGCCCAGGCTGGAGTGCAGTGGCATGATCTCAACTCACTGCAACTTCCTCCTCCTGGGTTCAAGCAATTCTCCTGCCTCAGCCTCCTGAGTAGCTGGGATTACAGACAGGGGCCACCACGTTTGGCTAATTTCTTTGTACTTTTAGTAGAGACAGGGTTTCGCCATGTTGGCCAGGCTGGTCTCAAACTCCTGACCTCAAGTGATCTGCTGGCTTGGCCTCCTAAAGTGTTGGGATTATAGGCATGAGTCACTGTGCCTGGCCTATTTCATTAATTGTCAATTTGACCTTTATTATTTCTTTTTTCTGCTTAGTTTGGTTTCATTTGCCCTCTTTTTTCTAGTTTCTTAAAGGGGTAGCTTAGGACATTAACTTGAAACTTTTCTTCTTTTCCAATGTAGGTGTGTAGTGCTATAAATTCCCCACAGATTTTTTGTTTGTTTTCATTTTCATTCACTTAAAAATACTTTCTAATTTCTTTTTTAATTTCTTCTTTGGCCTATATTTACATATTATAGATATTTAGAAAAGATCATAAAATTATTCTCATTAAAAATGAAGGAATTGCTAAAAGATGGAATCATTGATATTCTCCAAAAAACAAAGGCTGGCAAACAATTTTAAAGGTCAGATATTGTTTAACACTTGAAATTCCAAAGGGAAAAAATATTCCCAAAGAATGCTCTTTTTCCTGTAGAGTAATTGCTGAAATAAAGGAGCACAGAAAACAAGGCTTCTGCCAGTTGCCACTTACAAAAATATACAGAGGATCATAATCCAGAGACATGGCTAAGGCCTCAGGTGGTTTCATGCTCAAAACTGATGTCTTGCCAGAGAGCTGAGTTGTGGAGTCTTGTTTTGGAAGGGCTATGATGGTGGTGACTTCATCCTAACAAGGACCAAGGGCAGCACGTTAGTTTTGATGCCAGGATAGGAGGGAAAAGATGAGAGAGATTCTGGAAGGTGGGGGTGTGTTACCTCAGCTCCTTGCTTTAGGGCTCGGGCAAGCTTTTGAGGTCTGTAACTTGTTGAAGACTTGTGGACAGAGAATGGCTGATATCTCTTAATTTTGTACAGTTGAGGAACCTGAAGGTGAAAGAAGACTGAAAATCCTTAAAAACCTGTTACCATTTGGTGGGATCTACTTCTCAACAACAGCATTTCCGAGCTTCCTGGTGGTAAAAGTAAGACAAGAACCATGTTGCAGTCATCGGATTGTGGCTATTGTTAGTTTGGACCAGTCTGGACAGACTTTAGTGAAAGTCCTGAGCCCTGCTCTGGGTTTCGGCACACATGAGTGTTCATGATTACTCAACCATACTACATGGCTTAAGTGTAGAAGGACACCACAATATTTTCATTTTCAAAAACAGAAGTGGTCATATGTCTCAAGAAAGGCTGACTAATTTTTTCTCACTTATATTTTTTCTTGAAGTTTCTAATATATGTAGTTCAGATAGTTTCATATATGCATGATATAGGTATATCCACAGAGTAGAAATCCTGGTTTGCATAAACCACACTATGAGAAAAGAATCTGGTATACCTCCCATATGTTATCCAATAGCAGCAGAGTGTGCCACACAGTGTAATCTGCCATAAAGCAAAACTATATAAAACACTGCAATTCAAATTCAAGAATATCTTGTTTACTTAATAAGAAACTCAATTAATTAATTCTATGTGACAGGTCTGACCTGCAGATTGAAGAAGGAATAACTCTGCTTGATTTGAACTTCTGAAGACTTAATTGGGACCAGTCCAAGGCCATCAGGAGCCTAAAATGTAAAGGAAAACAAGAAAAAGAACAGAGAATCACCACTGAGCAAGAGTGGCTATGCTTCTGTTTCCATTACATTTTGAAACATTAATGACCAGTTCTACTCTCAGAGCAACTCCTCCTGCAACCACAGTTGCCATTTGATCTATAAGGCAGGAAGGCAGCCCTGATCACCCCCTCCTCCATGTCTCCTAGTGGATGTGAGTCTCTTTTATTTTCTGCGGTTGTGGAGGCTGCAATGTGTCACTCAGAAACTTCTTCAGGTTTGAAGGACTCAGCCCCCAGCTGCCAGGAGTGTAGGGATAAAAACGTCTCTTGGGGGCAGGGGAGCCCTCTTCAGGGGCTGCCTCATCTGAAGGGCACTGCCTCCATCAGGGTCAAGCGCTCCTCCCAGGCAGCTCACCTCCATGGCGGGTTGAAGCCACGGGAAACATGCTGCGTCCTCTCACCCTGTGCCAGCCTCAGAGTTCTCACAGGCCCACCTAAGGCCTTTGTTGAGGTGGACCCCGGTCCTACTTCTCTCTCCACCCAATCCTGTCCCCTCTGCCTGCCTTCCACAGGTGCGAAGCCCCGAAGCACTACCTAATACACTTCCTGCATACTAGTCTGTCTCAGACACCCCGAGGATCTGGATGGTGCCTGAATATGACGAACACTCAAAAAACAGCATACATCTCCTAATCTAATACGCCATCACTAAACTAATATGATGAAACGTTAATATGCCACAGTGATACCATTTCCCAATTTCTAGATGCTAAATGTAAGAAAAAGGCATCTTAGAATTGATGAAATACAGTATTTATGAAATAAATTAATAGATTTTTTTTTTTTATAGACAGGAATGCTGAGCGCTCTATTTTTCAACCATGCTGAGCAGCAGGGAAGTCTTTGTAGCACTAAAAGATCAAATGAAACATGTCAGCTTCAAACTATTCAAAAATAATGAGGGGGGCTCCACTGCACAGTGATGATCTCTTTCCACCCCATCAACCTCTTCACCCCATTAATTATCGAGTGTCAGACATTTATTGTTGCTTGAAAATCACAGGATTTTTATTTCTTAGGAACTAATTATTCTGCTCTTTTAAGTCATACAATTATCAAAAGCAGAAAACGTATGGAATTTCTAAATTCAGTCCCGTAATTCTTGAGTAGATTACCTGCAATGCTTAACAAATATTTTAGAATGTGAATGATGTTTATTCTTTGAAATTAACAAAATATTTTGCACATGCACTTGCAATATTGATTTAAGTATACTTTTTATTACTAACGATGTGAACGCGAGCAACATTTTATTACTGGCTATGTGAATGTGTGCTTCAGTTTCCTCATTTGAAAAATGGTAAACCTATCATGTAGATTTGTTTAAGATTAAATGAGGTGATATACTGGAAGGACTTAAGACACTGCCTGAAGTATAGTAAATACAACATAAGGGTTAACTCTTACTTTTTCAATAATGCACCATTGTGCCCATAAGGGAAGAAGGATGAGCCATTACACTGCCTGCTACCCCAAGAGAGAAAGATACACACACACACACACACACACACACACACACAAGTGCACACGCACACCCCAGAGAGAGAGAGAGAGAAGTGGATTGTGGGTCTGATGGGTTAGATTGTCAGTTTCTGGGACCACATTCCCTTCTTATGAGGTCAGGCCCAGACTTGAGGGCTGCCCTTCCCTGACTTCTACAATGTGCCCAGGCAGCAGAAGGGCCCAGCTGAGCAGAGCCTGCCTCCCTGGGCCAGGTGGGGCCCTCTGGGTTCCTCTCTCTTCCCTTCTGCACTCAGGCCCAGTTCCAGGACAGTTGGGCGGGGTCAGTGCTCATGCTGCATTTCAGGCTGGGAAGGACCAGCCCAGGTTACCAGGGAGCTCTGTGCAGGTGTATCAGGAGCAAGGCAGATGGCAGGAGATGACTCCTGGTTTTCTACTGGTAATACTCTCCTGGTCTTCCTTTGGAGCCTCTGGGAGGAGGTGAAGGGACTAAGACGGAAGGGCTTGCCTTGTATCTGCCCAACACGATCATGATCATGTCCAGTCCCTGCCACCAAGTCTGACAGCACCTACCAACTCATTAGAGTCCTGGGGTGAGCTGCAGTCTGGGAAAGCGAAGGGCAGCACCTCATTGGGCGACACAGAGAATCGGCTGGTATAATCATCCTGACTGCTCCGCTTCAGGAAGAATTTGAAGAAATTCGCCTCTATGGGTGAAAAAAAACAGCACTTTTAGGGGGTACTAAAGGTATTTTCACGGGAAACCACCACATATATTTGCATATTTTCCATATACCAATTAGTGGGTGTGTGCATGTTTTTATATATATATATATATATATTTCCACTTTCAGTGTCCCATTGGTTCCTTAC
Organism: Theropithecus gelada; assembly: GCF_003255815.1. Lineage (NCBI taxonomy): Eukaryota > Metazoa > Chordata > Mammalia > Primates > Cercopithecidae > Theropithecus > Theropithecus gelada. Next base: position 2,437,049 of record NW_020257641.1, on the reverse strand, counting down.
CTCAACCTCCTTTCCGGTTAAAAAATTTTATCTTTATTTCCAGAAAATTATAATTCATAATTAAAATATCTCTGATGAATTAAGGAAAGAAAATGATTAAAGAAGTAAATGAAGACATTTTCTATACATCCCCACAGAATTCACAAGTAAATTTTATAATTTTTCAGAAAAGAGTTTCTTTATTAATAAACTTCAGCACCAGAGATAAAAAATAATATAGGAGGAAGAAAGAGAATCATTAAAATGTTATGCAATGTTTTGAAAAACAAAATACACATTTGGGTCTCAGTAGAGTGTCAGATGGGAGTGTGGTTGTGCCTAGGGAGGACAGGGAAGCCTGAGCCAGGCTCAGAGGCTCAGGCCGGGAAGGGAGGAAGAGCCTGGAAAGATCCGGGCCTGCTTGTGGGCTGGCATACAAACTGTGGATTGGGAATATATGTATTGGGAGAATATGGTGATACGGTGTTAGGGCTCCCAAAAGCTACTGAGAGTGGGCCTCCAACAGTCCCAGCCAAGCTGGGCATCAGAGGATTGGAATTTCTTTCTTTTTTTGTTTTTTTTAGAGACAGGGTCTTGCTCTATCACCTGGGCTTGAGTGCAGTGGTACGATCACAGCTTACTATAACCTTGAGCTCCTGGGCTTAGCTTATCCTCCCACCTCAGCTTCCTGAGTAGCTGGGACTACAGGCATATGCCACCAGTCCTGGATAATTTTTAATTATGCAGGGGTCTCAGTATGTTGCCCAGGCTTGTCTTGAACTCCTGGGCTCAAGTGATCCTCCCACCTTGGACTCTCAAAGAGTTGGGATTATAGGTATGAGCTACAGTGGTCACGGTGGCCAGGATGGAAATTTCCTTAACTTAAGGAAATACAATACAAGATTAAAAGGCTTAATGTGCAAATGGTAGGTTGAGAAAATACCAAATTCAGCCAGTCAATCAGCAAGTATAAATGATGACTACCCTAGTCTCTGGTGACAAGAGGAAGCAGAGGGCACAAAACAGGAGGTCGAGCCACAGCCACACTTCACAGACATTACAACTTGGTTTGGGATTGGGTGACCTTGTTCATTACCAAGTGGCTAGGAATTTCAGCCAAACCTGGCATGGAGATCCACTTTATATCATGAGATAGGCTGAATAATGGCACTTAGAGGTGTCCACATCCTATTCCCAGGGGCCTGTGGATGTGTTATCTTCCATGGTAAAAGGCACTCTGCAGATGGGGCTATGTGATGGGGATTATTCTGCACTAGACAGGTAGGCCTTACGTAATCAGAGTCTCCATAGGAAGGAAACGGGGGAATCAGACTCACACAAGGAGATGCGAGGACAGAAGCAAGAGGTTAGGGTCATGTGGGGAAGGGGCCATGAGCCAAGGAATACAGGTGGACTCCAGGAGCTGGAAAAGGCAAGGACTTGCAAGCCCCCGGGCAGACTGCAGCCCTATCAACACCTTGGTTTTAGACTTCTGACCTCCAGAACTGTGAGATGATAAATTTGCCTTGTTTTAAGCCATTAAGTTTAAAAGGCTTAATGTGTAAGTGCTGGGTTGAGAAAATACCAGATTCAGCCAGTCAATCAGCAAGTATAAACGATGACTACCCTAGTCTCTGGTGACAAGAGGAAGCAGAGGGCACAAGCGATTTGTTACAGCAGGGATAGGAAACTAATATGTGTGACTGGTGAAAATTTTTTATTTGCGTAGGGCTAACTTCATTCCAAGGAAAGTTCACACTCAGAGGCATGATCAGTCTTGGCATCTCTGTGCTTTGCAGCCATACTTCACCTTGTGCCATCGATTGTTTTGCTTGGCCGATCTTTCTCAGTACACTCTCTTTGTCCATTTCACGAACAGCACTCAGCATATTGAATAATCGTCCCTGAATCATGACCTGAAATTGGAGTGGATCATGATTTCAAATTATTAATCAACACATGCTCATTTTGGCATTCAACCTAATTCACTTTCCCCAATCACACTAAGAGCTGAGGCTGCCACTGTAAGTCAGAGTTCACAGGGAGTGAGTGTGGCATGTTACTCTCCCTAGACTGCGGTCACAGAGACTTCAAAGTCTGGGCAATACTGAATTGCCTGAATACAAAAAAGACCAAGTTGTCATCTGGCCTTGTCTCACCCAATTTATGAGCCTTGATTTTCTCATATTTCCAGTGTGGAAAGAATGACTAGTTCTTTGTTGTTTCTTCTGGATATATCTGAATAGTAATGCTAGCACTGTGCCATTTTCAGAGTTGGAGGACAAATGGCACAGGTGATTCTGCAGCAATAGCACTGTGGGTTACGGGCAATGGTAACTGCATACCAATGAGCTTTGCCTTCAGAGCAGATGCTACTGCAGGTGAGTGGTACCTGAGCCCAGACCTGTGGTTGAGGGGATTGTTCATTCTATAATTTACATCACTTTCCATTCTGTAAGCAGCTCTTTTTTTTTTTTTTTAAATATATACTGTAAGTTCTGGGATACATGTGCAGAACATGCAGGTTTGTTACATAAATATACACGGCCATGGTATTTTGCTACACCCATCAACCCGCCATCTATACTAGGTATTTCTCCTAATGATATCCTGCCCCTAGTCCCCCACCCTCCAACAGGTCCTGGTGTGTGATATTCCCCCTCCCTGTGTCCATGTGTTCTCATTGTTCAACTCCCACTTATGAGGGAGAACATGTGGTGTTCGGTTTTCTGTTCTTGTGATAGTTTGCTGAGAATGATGATTTCCAGCTTCATCCATGTCCCTGCAAAGGACATGAACTCATCCTTTTTTATGACTGCATAGTATTCCATGGTGTATATGTGCCACATTTTCTTTATCCAGTCTGTCACTGATGGACATTTGGGTTGGTTCCAAGTCATTGCTATTGTGAACAGTGCTGCAATAAACTTACATGTGCATGTGTCTTTATAGTAGAATGATTTATAATCCTTTGGGTATATACCCAGTAATGGGATTGCTGAGTCAAATGGTATTTCTGGTTCTAGATCCCTGAGGAATCGCCACACTGTCTTCCACAATGGTTGAACTAATTTACACTCCCACCAGCAGTGTAAAAGTGTTCCTATTTCTCCGCATCCTCTCCAGCATCTGTTGTTTCCTGACTTTTTAATGACCACCATTCTAACTGGCGTGAGATGGTATCTCACTGTGGTTTTGATTTGCATTTCCCTTATGACCACTGATGATGAGCTGTTTTTCATGTTTGTTGGCCACATAAATGTCTTCTTTTGAGAAGTGTCCGTTCATATACTTCACCCATTTTTTGATGGAGTTGTTTGTTTTGTTCTTATAAATTTGTTTGAGTTCCTTGTAGATTCTGGATATTAACCTTTTGTGAGATGGACAGATTGCAAAAATCTTCTCCCATTCTGTAGGTTGCCTGTTCACTCCGATGATAGTTTCTTTTGCTGTGCAGAAGCTCTTTAGTTTAATTAGATCCCATTTGTCAATTTTGTCTTTTGTTGCCATTGCTTTTGGTGTTTTAGTCATGAAGTCTTTGCCCATGCCTAGGTCCTGAATGGTACTGCCTGGGTTTTCCTCTAGGGTTTTTGTGGTTCTAGGTCTTATGTTTAAGTCTTTAATCCATCTTGAATTAATTTTTGTATAAGGTGTTAAGGAAGGGGTCCAGTTTCAGTTTTCTGCATATGGCTAGCCAGTTTTCCCAACACCATTTATTAAACAGAGAAGCCTTTCCCCATTGCTTGTTTTTGTCAGGTTTGTCAAAGATCAGATGGTGGTAGATGTGTGGCATAATTTCCGAGGACTCTGTTCTGTTCCATTGGTTTATATATGTGTTTTGGTACCAGTACCACGCTATTTTGGTTACTGTAGCCTTGTAGTATAGTTTGAAGTCAGGTAGTGTGATGCCTCCAGCTTTGTTCTTTTTGCTTAGGATTGGCTTGGCTATACGGGCTCTTTTTTGGTTCCATATGAAATTTAAAGTAGTTTTTTTCTAATTCTGGGAAGAAAGTCAATGGTAGCTTGATGGAAATAACACTGAATCTATAAATTACTTTGGGCAGTATGGCCATTTTCACAATATTGACTTTTCCTATCCATGAGCATGGAATGTTTTTCCATTTGTTTGTGTCCTCTCTTATTTCCTTGAACAGCGGTTTGTAGTTCTCCTTGAAGAGGTCCTTCAAATCCCTTGTAAGTCATATTCCTAGGTATTTTATTCTCTTTGTAGCAATTGTGAATGGGAGTTCACTCGTGATTTGGTTCTCTGTTTGTCTATTATTGGTGTATAGGAATGCTTGTGATTTTTGCACATTGATTTTGTATCCTGAGACTTTGCTGAAGTTGCTTATCAGCTTAAGGAGATTTGGGGCTGAGACAATGGGGTTTTCTAAATATAAAATCATGTCATCTGCAAAGGGACAATTTGACTTCCTCTCTTCCTATTTGAATACGCTTTACTTCTTTCTCTTGCATGATTGCCCTGGCCAGAACTTCCAATGCTATGTTGAATAGGAGTGGTGAGAGAGGGCATCCTTCTCTTGTGCCGGTTTTCAAAGAGAATGCTTCCAGGTTTTGCCCGTTCCATATGATATTGGCTGTGGGTTTGTGTTGGGAGCAAGTCCCCCAAAATCTGGCCATAAACTGGCCCCAAAACTGGCCATAAACAAAATCTCTGCAGCACTGTGACATGTTCATAATGGCCCTAATGCCCAAGCTTGAAGGTTGTGGGTTTACGGGAATGAGGGCAAGGAACACCTGGCCTGCCCAGAGTGGAAAACCACTTAAAGGCATTCTTAAGCCACAAACAACAGCATGAGCGATTTATGCCTTAAGGGTATGTTCCTGCTGCAGTTAACTAGCCCAATCTATTCCTTTAATTGGCCCATCCCTTCATTTCCCATAAGGGATACTTTTAGTTAATTTAATATCTATAGAGACAATGCTAATGACTGGTTTGCTGTTAATAAATATGTGGGTAAATCTCTGTTCGGGGCTCTCAGCTCTGAAGGCGGTGAGACCACTGATTTCCCACTTCACACCTCTATATTTCTGTGTGTGTGTGTCTTTAATTCCTCTAGTGCCGCTGGGTTAGAGTCTCCCTGACTGAGCTGGTCTTGGCAGGTTTGTCATAAATAGCTCTTATTATTTTGAGATATGTTCCATCAATACCTAGTTTATTGAGAGTTTTTAGCATGAAGGGGTGTTGAATTTTATCAAAGGCCTTTTCTGCATCTATTAAGATAATCATGTGGTTTTTGTCACTGGTTCTGTTTATGTGATGGATTATGTTTATTGACTTGAGTATGTTGAACCAGCCTTGCATCCCAGGGATGAAGCTGACTTGATCGTGATGGATAACCTTTTTGATGTGCTCCTTGATTCGGCTTGCCAGTATTTTATTGATAATTTTTGAATCAATATTCATTAGGGATATTGGCCTGAAATTTTCTTTTTTTGTTGTATCTCTGTCAGGTTTTGGGTATCAGGATGATGCTGTCCTTATAAAATGAGTTAGGGAGGATTCCTTCTTTTTCTATGATTTGGAATAGCTTCAGAAGGAATGGTACCAGCTCCTCTGTGTAACTCTGGTAAAGTGTGACTGTGAATCTGTCTGGTCCTGGGCTTTTTTTGGTTGGTAGGCTATTACTGTCTTGATTTCAGAACTTGTTATTGGTCTATTCAGGGATTCGGCTTCCTCCAGATTTAGTCTTGGGAGGGTGTATGTGTCCAGGAATTTATCCATTTCTTCTAGATTCTCTAGTTTATTTGAATAGGGTTGTTTATAGTATTTTCCAATGGTAGTTTGTATTTCTGTGGGATCAGTGGTAATATCCCCTTTATCATTTTTATTGTGTCTATTTGATTCTTCTCTCTTTTCTTCTTTATTACTTTGGCTAGCAGTCTATCTATTTTGTTAACCTTTTCAAAACACCAGTTTCTGGATTCATTGATTTTTTGAAGGGTTTTTTGTGTCTCTATCTCCTTCAGTTCTGCTCTGATCTTAGTTGTTTGTTTGTCTTCTGCTAGCTTCTCTAGTTCTTCTAATTGTGATGTTAGGGTGTCGATTTCAGTTTTTTCCTGCTTTCTCCTGTGGGCATTTAGTGCTATAAATTTCCCTCTAAACACCACTTCAGTTGTTTCCCAGAGATTTTGATATGTTGTGTCTTTGTTCTCTTTGGTTTCAAATAACTTATTTATTTCTGCCTTAATTTCGTTATTTACCTAGTAGTCATTCAGGAGTAGGTTGTTCAGTTTCCATGTAGTTGTGCAGTTTTCAGTGAGTTTCTTAATCCTGAGTTCTAATTTGATTGCACTGTGGTCTGAGAGACTATCATGATTTCCACTCTTTTGCATTTGCTGAGGAGTGTTTTATTCCCAATTATGTGGCCAATTTTAGAATAAGTGCGATGTAGTGCTGAGAAGAACGTGTATTCTGTTGATTTGGGGTGGAGAGCTCTGTAGATGTTTATTAGGTCCACATGGTCCAGAGCTGAGGTCAAGTCCTGAATATCCTTGCTAATTTTCTGTCCCGTTGATCTTTCTAATATTGAAAGTGGGGTGTTAAAGTCTCCCACTATTATTGTGTGGGAGTCTGAGTCATTTTGTAGGTCTCTGAGAATATGAATCTGGGTGCTCCTGTATTGAGTGCATATATATTTAAGACAGTTAACTCTTCTTGTTGTGTTGATCGCTTTACCGTGCCCTTCTTTGTCTTTTTTGATCTTTGTTGGTTTAAAGTCTGTTTTATCAGAGCCTAGGATTGCAACCCTTGCCGTTTTTTTTTTTTTTTTTTATGACAGAGTTTCACTCTTCTTGCCCAGGCTGGAGTGCGATGGCATGATCTCGGCTCACCACAATCTCTGCCTCCCGGGTTCAAGTGATTTTCTTGCCTCAGCCTCCTGAGTAGCTGGGATTACAGGCATGCACAAGCACACCCAGCTAATTTTTGAATTTTTAAGAGATGGGGTTTCTTCATGCTGGTCAGGCTGGTCTCGAACTCCCGACCTCAGGTAATCCACCTGCCTTGACCTCCCAATGTGCTGGGATTACAGGCATGAGCCACCGTGCCACCATGCCCAGCCAACCCCTGCTTTTTTTTTTTTTTTTTTACTTTCTATTTGCTTCGTAAATATTCCTCCATCCCTTTATTTTGAGCCTATGTGTGTCATTGCATGTGAGATGGGTCTCCTGAATACAGCACACTGATGGATCTTGACTCTCTATCCAATTTGCCAGTCTGTATCTTTTGATTGGGGCACTTAGCTCATTTAGATTTAAGGTTAATATTGTTATGTGTGAATTCGATCTTGTCATTATGATGCTAGCTGGTTGTTTTGCCCATTAATTGATGCAATTTCTTCATAGTGTTGATGGTCTTTACAATTTGGTATGTTTTTGCAGTGGCTGTTACCAGTTTTTCCTTTCCAAATTTAGTGCTTCCTTCAGGAGCTCTTGTAAGGCTGGCCTGGTGGTGACAAAATCTCTCAGCATTTGCTTGTCTGTAAAGGATTTTATTTCTCCTTCACTTATGAAGCTTAGTTTGGCTGGTTATGAAATTGTGGGTTAAAAATGCTTTTCTTTTAGAATGTTGAATATTGGCCCCCACTCTCTTCTGTCTTGTAGGGTTTCTGCCAAGAGATCCACTGTTAGACTGATAGGCTTCCCTTTGTGGGTAACCTGACCTTTCTCTCTGGCTGCCCTTAACATTTTTTCCTTCATTTCAACCTTGGTGAATCTGATGATTATGTGTCTTGGGGTTGCTTTTCTCGAGGAGTATCTTTGTGGTGTTCTCTGTATTTCCTGAATTTGAATATTGGCCTGTCTTGCTAGGTTGGGGAAATTCTCCTGGATAATATCCTGAAAAGTGTTTTCCAACTTGGTTCCATTCTCCCTGTCACTTTCAGGTACACCAATCAAACATAGGTTTACTCTTTTCATGTAGTCCCACATTTCTTGGGGGCTTTGTTCATTCCTTTTCATTCTTTTTTCTGTAATCTTGTCTTCACGTGTTATTTTATTAAGTTGATCTTCAATCTCTGATATCCTTTCTTCTGTTTGATTGATTCAGCTCTTGATGCTTGTGTATGCTTCACGAAGTTCTCGTGCCGTGTTTTTCAGCTCTATTAGGTTATTTATGTTCTTTTCTAAACTGGTTATTCTAATTAGCAATTCCTCTAACCTTTTTTCAAGGTTCTTAAGCTTTCTTTCATTGGGTTGGTACATGCTCCTTTAGCTTGGAGGAGTTTGTTATTACCCACCTTCTAGGCCTAATTCTGTCAATTTGTCAAACTCATTCTCCACCCTGTTTTGTTCCCTTGCTGTCGAGGAGTTGTGATCCTTTGGAGAAGAGGCATTCTGGTTTTTGGAATTTTCAGCCTTGTTGCGCTGGTTTTTCCTCATTTTCGTGGATTTATCTATCTTTGGTCTTGGATGCTGGTGACCTTCGGATGGGGTTATTGTTTGGACATCCTTTTTGTTGATGTTGACGCTATTCCTTTCTGTTCGTTAGTTTTCCTTCTAACAGTCAGGCCCCTCTGCTGCAGGTCTGCTGGAATTTGCTGCAGGTCCACTCCAGACCCTGTTTGCCTGGGTATCACCAGAAGAGGCTGCAGAACAGCAAAGATTGCTGCCTGTTCCTTCCTCTGGAAGCTTCATCCCAGAGGGGCACCCACCAGATGCCAGCTGGAGCTCTCCCGTATGAGGTATCTGTCAACCCCTGCTGGGAGGTGTCTCCCAGTCAGGAGGCACAGGGGTCAGGGACCCACTTGAGGAGGCAGTCTGTCCCTTAGTAGAGCTTGAGCACTGTGCTGGGAGATTTGCTGCTCTCTTCAGAGTCAGCAAGCAGGAATGTTTAAGTCCGCTGAAGCTGCGCCAAAGCCACCCCTTTCCCCAGGTGCTCTGTCCCAGGGAAATGGGAGTTTTATCTATAAGCCCCTGACTGGGGCTGCTGCCTTTCTTTCAAAGATGCCCTGTCCAGAGAGGAGGAATCTAGAGAGGCAGTCTGGCTACTGTGGTTTTGCCGAGCTACAGTGGGCTCTGCCCATTTTGAACTTCCTGGCACCTTTGTTTACACTGTGAGGGGAAAACCACCTACTCAAGCCTCAGTAATGGCAGAGGCCCCTCCCCCCACCAAACTTGAGAATCCCAGGTCGACTTCAGACTGCTGTGCTGGCAGCAAGAATTTCAAGCCAGTGGATTAGCTTGCTGGGCTCCATGGGGGTGGGATTCCCTGAGCTAGACCACTTGGCTCCCTGGCTTCAGCCCCGTTTCCGGGGGAGTGAATGGTTCTGTCTCACTGGCGTTCTAGGCGCCACTGGGGTATGAAAAAAAACTCCTGCAGCTGGATCAGTGTCTGCCCAAACGGCACCCAGTTTTGTGCTCGAAACCCAGGGCTCTGGTGGTGTAGGCACCCGAGAGAATCTCCTGGTCTGTGGGTTGTGAAGACCATGGGAAAAGTGCAGTATCTGGACTGGAGTGCACCGTTCCTCATGGCACAGTCCCTCACGGCTTCCCTTGGCTAGAAGAAGGAGTTCCCCAATGCCTTGCATTTCCTGGGTGAGGTGATGCCCCACCCTGCTTTGGCTTGCCCTCCATGGGCTGCACCTACTGTCTAAACAGTCCCAGTGAGATGGGCCGGGTACCTCAGTTGGAAATGCAGAAATCACCTGTCTTCTGCATTGGTCTCACTGGGAACTGCAGATAGGAGCTGTTCCTATTTGGCCATATTGCCAGCCAAAATGGTTCTTTTATTTAACAAATATTATAAAGTGGATACTCAGTGCCCTGTCCTGTGCAAGGCACTGGAGATACAGTGAGGAGCCAATAAATGTACTACCCACAAGGAGCTGATATTCCAAGTGTGTGTAGGAGGCAAAGTGGGATGACAATAAATACTAAGAGAAAAAAACAAGATAAATACCCTGGAGAAAATAAGAAGGTAATGTCTGAAGCCATGACTAGAGGGGCTGGAGGGGGGATGCCTGCCCACTTATGCAAGGATAATGAGGGAAGGCCTCTGCAGAGGTGAGATTTGATGCAAGGCTTGAATGGTGAGAGGACAACAATGGAAAGATGTTGGCAAGAGAGTTCTGAGCAGAGGAGACGGCCAGTGTAGAGGTCCTGATGCCGGAACAAAGGAGACATGTTTAAAGGACAGAGAAATCCAATGTGACCTGGTAGCCTTGATAAAAATTGTGTATTTTATTTCAACTGTTATAGAACATCTTTGGAGGGTTTCAGCAGGGGAGAGACACTGTCATCTTTTAGCTTTGCAGACACAACTCTGGCTGCCATGTGGCACTGGATGTAGGGGAACCTGTGGCCATGGTCTAGGCGAGAGATGCTGGGAGCCTGGTCTGTGGCTGTAGTTGAGGAAATGAGGCAAGGCATCAGGCTGCAGACACATTGGCACACAGAACTGACAGGGCTTGCGGTGGCATTTGAGGAATAGCCTGAGCCATCACTCAGAACAAAGCCCATCATTGCTGATACCCTTTTTCAGGCTGGAGAGCTTGATGCAGAAGGACCAAGGTGGTCCCATTAGCAACACACCAGCCTGGTCAGTCTCTTGCTGTTGTTTTCCTATTGTTAATGGCTGTGCTTTCTTCCCTGGGAGCGCAGCTTTGTGCTGCCTCTTCTTACCACTGTGTTCCCTGCCCTGAGCATGTTGTGGTGGCCTCTGCTTGCACATATGCAGAGACCACCCAGGGAAAGCCTCACCAGGGACACAGGCTCTTGGGCCTTGGAGGCTAGTAAATAGGTGAGGGTCATGGGGCCTTGGAGGCTTGTGAGTAGGTCCCCAAGGCAGTGAGCTCTGCCTCCCTCTACCCAGACTGTCACCAGTCCAAGCTGAGAAGACTGCCTGAAAGACAAGCTGTAGCAAACATTTGAAGTCCCTTATACATATTCATTCATTTGATCCTCACAACAACCCTTTGAGACAGGTCTCATTATTCTCCTCAGTGTTCAGGTGAGGAAACTAAGGCACAGTGGTTATGTAACTTGTCCAGGATCAGAAGGTGCAAGGAAGCAGCACCAGGAGTTAGTGCAGGCAGTCTGCTCCATAGCCTGGGCTTTATCCACTGCTCTGTCTGGCTTCAAGTGTGGCCCTGCCCACCAGGGAAGCCACACACAAGTGACACAGATGAGAGATTTACAGCAGCACAAGAAGCACACAGCACTGAGGAGACCCCTAAATATTAAAGTGGACAAGGACAGCCTCTTGTAGGAAAAGTGGACTCAGCCTGGCCCAAAGGACAGATGCAGTCCCGTGGAGCAGAGCTGGGGAGGCACTACAGTCAGAACTGAGAGCAGATTCACAGGGTGGTAGCAGGGAATGAGTACCGTGTGTGGCAGACCAGACTGGGACAATGAGAGGACAGCGGCTGCTAGAGGGGTGTGGCTGCGGGCAGACGAGGGTCACATGATACTCTTTACTAGCATGTGAGGCTCAGAAGTCTTCATTTTATCCTGATAACAGGAAGCCACTGGAGGACCAGCATGAGGGTTAGGAAGCCACAGAAGGGAGATGAAACCTCTGAAAGGCACATATTAAGCCTGGATGCTAGAGGCACGATCCCTCAGACATTCTCTATTGTTCTCCCTAGAAGTAACTAATCAATATCCCATTGTTACTCATAATAGCCAAAAGGTGAAAACAACTGAAACTTTCATCAACTGATGAATGGATAAAGAAAATGTGGTCTATTCATACAATGGAATATTATTCAGCCATAGAAAGAATGAAGTATTGATACATGCTAAAACATGTACAAGCCTAGGAAATAAGTTATATGAAAGAAGCAGTTACCAAAAGCCATGTATTGAATGTTTAAAGTTATGGATACGGTAATTATCTTGATTTGATCCTTATACAATGTATACATGCATTGAAACATTACACTGTGTCCCATATATATGTACAATTATTAGTGTCAATTATAAATTTGTAAGGTGATTTTTTTAAAAGGCTGCATATTGTATGATTCCATTTATACGACATGTCCAGGAAAGGCAAATCCGTAGAGACAGAAAGTAGATTACTGGTTGCCAGGGGCTGTGGGGAGCAGGGAGTGAAGAGTGACTGAAAATGGGCACAAAGTTTCCTTTTGAGGTGATAAAAATGTTCTAAAATTAGATAGGGGTGATGGCTGCCCAGCTCTATAAATATACTAAAAATGACTAACTTATACATTTTACAAGGGTGAATTTTACGGTATGTAAATTGTATCTCAATAAAGATGTTATCAAACCATGATTGCTTGATTTCCTTATGCTGATGAAGAAACAAATCAACATTTCCAGCTGATGCTGAGACTTACCTTGCGTGCTACTTGTTGAAACCGTTTTTGTGCCCTGGACCTGCTGAGCCAAGTGTTATTAATGAGTGGATCAAAAGTAGGATGAAATTCCTTGATTTTCTGTGAATATAAAATACAAGCACATCTTACATTTAACTTTTAACTCCTGTCATAAACATTTAATAGAAACATTTTAGAGTTTGATCCCAAATCAAGTTGTTATTTGTTGTATTGCTTAGTGAGCATTTATTTATTAAGCACTTTCAGTGTACACACCATTACAAGGAATACTTCTTGAGTTGGGGGCCAAAAGTGGAAGACAAGATTAGCGTTTTAAGAAACTTACAGTCTAGTTAGGAACGCTCAAGCAAACACACGTGACTTTGAGGAAGAATAAAGTCACCAGTCCCATGTGGTGGTGCTGACAGTGCATCCAGAATTGAAAGGTGTGGGCTGTGAGATCCCCTGGCTGGGAAGAAGGACTACTTTACCCAGCCCTGCATGTCCAGTGCTGACACATGTATTGTCCCACATGTGCCTGCATGTCCTGGCACCGGTGTGTCTAAGTTAGTAAATGAATAAGGAGGAAAGAGTGCCTGAGGGTATAGTGAGGCTGGCCAGAGCCTGAGGCACTGTAGATTCTTGAATAAGGAAATGATATAAAAAGAGACGTCAGAAGGGAATCAGTCTTACTTTGGCATATGCCATGAGCTGCAGAGGAGAGGGAAGATGATCAGTTATACAGACATAAAAGTGAATTGGATTAGTCATGGGGGACACCCAAAGGTTGGACCTCTGGTAGGGCCCATGGAAGAGCTACTGGCAAGACTTTGTGGCCAGAATAAATCTAGTGACGAGGAGGATAGGGAGAAATGAGGTAAAAATAATTCAGATATGGCAAAACCAGCAAAGAAAAGTGAGAATGATGGAGGTGGGAGATTAGAATTTTATCCTTGTTAAAATTAGAAGTTAGACTTTTAACCAGTGATATGGTTTGGCTGTGTCCCCACCCAAATCTCATCTTGAATCGTAGTTCTCATAATCCCCATTGTTGTGGGAGGGACCAGGTAGAGATAATTGAATCATGGGGGCAGTTTTCCCCATCCTGTTCTCATGATAGTGAGTTAGTTCTCAAGAGATCTGATGGTTTCTGTAAGGGGCTTCTCCCTTTGCTTGGTTCTCATTCATCTCACTCCTGCAGCCATGTGAAGGATGTGTTTGTGTCCCCTTCTGCTATGATTGTAAGTTTCCTGAGGCCTCCCCAGCCATGTGGAACTGTGAGTCAATTAAATCTCTTTCCTTTACAATTTACCCAACCTCAGGTATTTCTTCAGAGCAGAGTGAAAACGAATTAACACAGTAAATTGGTACCAGGAGTGGTGTGCTACTACAAAGATACTTGAAAATGTGGAAGCAACTTTGGAACCGGGTAACAGGCAGAGATTGGAACAGTTTGCAGGGCTCAGAAGAAGAAGGAAAATGTGAGAGAATTTGGAACTTCCTAGAGACTTGTTGAATGGCTTTGACCAAAATGCTGATAGTAATATGGACAATGAAGTCCAGGCCGAGGTGGTGTCAGGTGGAGATGAGGAACTCATTGGGAACTGGAATGAAGATGACTCTTGCTTTGTCTTAGCAAAGAGACTGGGGGCATTTTGCCCTAGAGATCCGTGGAACTTTGAACTTGAGAGAGATGATTTAGGGTATCTGGCAGAAGTAATTTCTCAAGAGCAAAGTGTTCAAGAGGTGACTTGGGGGCTGTCAAAAGCATTCAGTTTTACGTATTCGCAAAGATATGGTTTGGAATTGAACTTATGCTTAAAAGGGAAGCAGAGCATAAAAGTTTGGAAAATTTGTAGCCTGATGATGTAATAGAAAAGAAAAACCCATTTTCTGAGAAGAAATTCAAGCCAGCTGCAGAAATTTGCATAAGTAACGAGGTGCCAAATGTTAATCACTAAGACAGTGGGGAAAATGTCTCCAGGACATGTCAGAGGTTTTCATGGCAGCCCCTCTCATCACAGGTCTGGAGACTAGGAGGGAAAAATGGTTTAGTGGGCTGGGCCTGGGGCCTTGCTGCTTTGTGCAGTCTTGGGACTCAGTGCCCTGTGTCCCAGTCATAGCTAAAAGGGGCCAAGGTACAGCTCAGGCCATGGCTGCAGAGGGTGAAAGCCTCAAGCCTTGGCAGCTTCCACATGGCATTGAGCCTGTGGGTGCACAGAAGTCCAGAAATAAGGTTTGGGAAACTGCCTGGATTTCAGAGGATGTATGGAAACACCTGTATGTGCAGGCAGAAGTTTGTTGCAGGAGTGGAGCCCTCATGGAGAACCTCTGCTAGAGCAGTACAAAGGGAAATGTAGGGTTGGAGCCCCTACACGGAGTCCCCACCGGGGCACTGCCTAGTGGAGCTGTGAGAAGAGGGCTGCCATCCTCCAGACCCCAGAATGCTAGATCCACCGACAGTTTGTACTGTGCACCTGGAAAAGCCACAGACACTCAATGCCAGCCTGTGAAAGCAGCTGGGAGGTAGGCTGTACCCTGCAAAGCCACAGGAGCAAAGCAGTCCAATGCTATGGGAGCCCACCTCTTGCATCAGCATGATGTGGATGTGAGACATGGAGTCAAAGGAGATCATTTTGGATCTTTAAGGTTTAATGACTGCCCTATTGAATTTCTGAATTGCATGGGGCCTGTAGCCCCTTTGTTTTGGCCAACTTCTCCCATTTGGAATGGGTATATTTACTCAATGCCTGTACTCCCTTTGTATCTAGGAAGTAACTAACTTGCTTTTGATTTTACAGGCTCATAGGTGGAAGGGACTTGCCTTGTCTCAGATGGGACTTTGGACCGACACTTTTGAGTTAATGCTGGAATAAGTGAAGACTTTGGGGGACTGTTGGAAGGGCATGATTCTGTTTTAAATTGTGAGGACATGAGATTTGGGAGGGGCCAGGGGTAGAATGATATGGTTTGGCTGTGTCCCCACCTAAATCTGATCTTGAATTGTAGTTCCCATAATCCCCACGTCATAGGAGGGATCAGGTGGAGATAACTGAATCATGGGGGCAGTTTCCCCCATCCTGTTCTCATGTTAGTGACTTAGTTTTCACAGGATCTGATGGTTTTATAAGGGGCTTCCCCGTTGGCTTGGTTTTCATTCTTCTCATTCCTGCCACCATGAAAAGAAGGAAGTGTTTGCTTCGTCTTCTGCCATGATTGTAAGTTTCCTAGACCTCTCAAGCCATTCAGAACTGTGAGTCAATTAAACCTTTTTCCTTTAAATTATCAAGCCTTGGGTATTTCTTCATAGCAGTGTGAAAATGAACTAATATTACAAGACAGAGATAATCAGGTGGATGGGGCCACAGTGCTCATTTTACATTTGAGAACAGTAAGGCACCACAGCCAAGAGGCTTGCCAAGGTCCCAAATCTGTCATAGAGTTATAATTAGAACTCTGGCTTCTGACTTCTGATTCTGTGTCCTTTCTACCAAGGGAAGGGGGATAATGAACAGAGGCCCAGGGATCCACCTTGACGACCTGCGGACAGGGGTTTAGAGAATGAAGGAAAACAAAAAAGGAGACCCAAAACAAGAAAGTAGAGGGATGAAAAGGAGTGGCCAAAGTATATAATGCTGTTCATTTCAAGAGAAACATGAATTACAAGTTTTGATGCTTTACTTGCAAAAATATGGGAACATTCTGAAAATTTATGCAAATTAAAAAGTATTAAATATCTCTTGGTAAAGGATTTCTATAAAATCGTTTAGCATTTAAAAAAATAAGCATTTAAAGAGCTGCCAATAATCAGATTCTAGATAAAGGAAAGTTACCCACCTCTTCTTGGTTGCGAATGACCCGTTTTTGGCTAACTTCTGTTTTAAGTCGCTGAAATTCCTCATCCAAAATAGGATCTCCTCTATCTAGCTGGGTTTTTAATCATCAAAATAATTTAAGTTGAATATAAATGCACAAAACTTTGTCTTTAAAACTTGTAGAAACCCATTAAGCAATTGACCAAATCCACCCATGACGTTCCCATTAGAAATGGTGAAACACAAGTAGGCAAAAAAGATCAGTATGACTACGCTGTTTAAACATAGGGAGCTCTGATCGAAGCACAGACTCGATACCTTCTTTTTTTTTTTTTTTTTTTTTTGACAGAGTCTCACTTGGTCACCCAGGCTAGGCTGGAGTGCAGTGGCGCAAACTTGGTTCCTGCAGGCTCTGCCTCCCGGGTTCATGCCATTCTCCTGCCTCAGCCTCCCGAGTAGATACCTTCTTTTTATAACTAACAGAGAGTGTCTTTGGAAATCATTTCCAAGACGCTTAACATTCATAGAAAGAATTTTAGGAAACTGTAACTATGAGAGTATACAAATTTCATTAAAAAGACATTTAACGTCCCAGTAAAGTTTTAAGCTCAAGTTGATTATCCCGGCGTCAGGTTTTAGGGCAGGCATGTGGGGATTCCTCCCTTCTCCTGGGTGGTGGAAGCTGACAGGTCTTCCCGGGCTGGAAAGTGACCTGCGGTTCCCCGGAGGTGAGTCATCCCAGGCTGCTCTCCTTCCCTTACCTGCCTGCTTCCCTGATGGCGTCTGGGCCCTTTTTCTTATTCTCAGGAGCCAACAGTGACTCCTGGGGTAGGCTGGCTGGGCTGGGGTCAGTGTCTATATGTGTCTGCCCAGGTGGGAAAGGGGACTGCGTACTCCGCAGATGGTGTTAGTTTTTGCCTATCTGTGTGTTCTATTAATTGTTTGTTGGGTAACTTCAAAAACCAGCTTGGCTCTTAAGTACACTGTTTATAAAAATTTTAAAGGATTTATTTGGAAAAAATCTATTCTGATCATCACATTAACACCCTATTCAGAAATAAGAGAGGCATGCTATTGTCACCAGGGTGGCAAGCTGCCTAGCTCTGATTAGCACATATTAGGAAGTTGAGTTTGAGACTGAGCACATTAAGTTCAAAGTACAAATTTCATGGGGAGACCCAGATCCCCACCAGCATTAAGAGTAAAATAAAATAGGCAATTTAAAGAAGGGACTGGCAAATAGATCATTAGCTAGAATAATGACAAGGGAGATTTATTATATCTTTACTAAGACACTGCTGATTTGATGATGATGAGTAAAAGCTCATCATCCTTGAGGGCTGTGCCATCCCACTCTGAGGCCAGCTCCTTCCTTCCCCCACCATTGCTCCTCTTGGTTTCCACCATATACCTGGGGTGGAACTCCTCCAGGAGTTCCATGCCACTGGGTCACCTGCCAGGACTCAGCTCTCAGATGAAATCCCCTGGACACACAGAATGGGGTCCCTGAGACACTTGATCTCCCATAGTCCAAGGTGTCTGGGCTGCCTGCTCATCCTCCTTGCCCCACGAGCCATGCTTAAGATGGGACTGCTCCTTGGCTGATACTGCCCGCAGCCACAGCCTCAATGCCCACAGTGACTGATCTGGGCATGTCTGTGCCCACTTCACCTTTAAAAAGGTTAGAAAACAGCATTCCACTGTGGGGTTGACTGAAAATACTTGATGTTTTGTTTTTAAGAGAGCATGCAAAGAATCTGAACACGTGGAACTAAATTTAAATGCACATCTTATATGTGATTTTTCTAAATGCAAAGATTTACCAATGTAATGATTTTATATTCTTTTGTTTGTCTTATGAAAAATGAAGAAAAATAAGAAATTTATTTAAATATCTAGTTGGACTCCAACTCTAGAAAGAAAAGTACATTCTCTATGTGAAACATATTCATATCTGACAAGAAATGTTTTTCCCCAATCCCTTCCAGCCACTGCTGCCAAGTCAGTCTACCTGAATCTCGCATTCCCCGGCTCAAAAATCTGTGTTATGGGTTGAATTGTGTCCCTTCGAAATTCCTATGTTGAAGCCTTAACCCCCAGAACTCAGCATGTGATGGTATTTAGAAATGGAGTCTTTAAAGAAGTGACCGAGTTAAAATGGGGCTGTTAGAGTGGGTCTTAATCCAGTATGACTGCTGTCCTTATATGAGAGATTAGCACACAGACACAGAGGACCACACGAAGGTATGAGGAGAAGGTGGCCACCGATAAGCCAAGGAGAGAGATCCGGAACGGATCCTTCACTCATGGCTCTCAGAAGGAATCAAACGTGCTGAGAACTTGATTTTGGACTTCCAGCCTCCAGAACTATGAGAAAATAAATTTTTGTTGTTTTAAGCCACCCAGTCGGTGGTACTTTGTTATGTCCAACCTGAGCCAATTCATATAATGTGTGATCGTTCTGCAAGTCCTACCAATTAAATTCAGACACAGAGCCCCAGCCGACTCCTGTCTCCTCTGGCCCATGTGTATCTTGTGTTTTAGCCACTGTGGACTTGTCCTCAGTGTTCTCTGCAGCTGCTGTGTAGGTAACAACCATCTTCAAAGCATGGTGAGGCCATGGGTGCTGCACAGTCCCCAGTTCCCATCCCTGAACCTACAGGTGCTACTTTGGAACCTCAGGTGTGGTGCCCTCAGACCAGTTTCCCTTTTCTGCTCGGCCCCTTTGAGGGACTCTGACTTGGGACTATCATTTGCATCTGTCTCTGATGTGGGTCCTGGTTACCAACTTTGGGTCTCTTTTGTCTTCACGCTTTGCAGATCATGGGACAGGGGACCCCGACTCAAAACTCCCACTCGAATTTGAGTCATTTCCTCCATGTGAATGCCTTTGTCCTCTTTACTACTTTTAAAAAAATTATACAAGGTCTTCCAGGAAGCATCCCAATCAGATGAGTGTTCTCTCCTCTCTGGCTTCTGCATCCCCACAATACTTACTATAGGACACTTATAGCCAGTCTTGATTTATGGTTGACAATTTACTTGTCATCAGCCTTTCCCACTCCCAACTTAACTGTGGATTTTCCTCCACCTGGCACCTTGCAGATAGTAGGAATTTAAAAACATCTAGTGAAACAAATGATAGCAAATTAGCAGTAACTCTGACCTTATATTTGGCGCATGCTCTTTGCCACTCCTCAGTAAGCTCTTTTTTAAGTTTAAAAGACATAGGATCTTTACCAAGGTGCACCTGCCTGGGGAGGAAAAAAAAAAAAACAACAACGGTGTCCACAACCCGTCAGAATACCAGAGTCAACTTTAGGATGGAATATTTCACTATATTCCAAAACTGAAAAGGAACGCTGAGCTGCTGGAGGAGACACATGGGATACAGAAGCTATAGAGGCTTCAGCAGCATAACTAAGACGAATAATGTGTTCTACAAAATGAAGTTTATCTTAAATATTTATGAGTAACAACACTTGGATGCTCAACCTTCTAAATCATTACGGAAATATAAATCAAAGCCACAACAATACACCCCTTTACACCCACTGGGATGGCTATGATGATGATGATAATAATGGAAAATAACAGGTATTGCTGAGCAAGTGGAGAAACCATAACCCTCATATGTTGCTGGTGGGAATGTAAAATGGTTCAGCCACCATAGAAAACAGTTTGGTGGCACCACAAAAAGTTAAACATAGAGTTACCATATGACCCGGCGATTCCACTCCTAGGGTATGTACCTAAGAGAACTGAAAAGATATGGTCACATAAAAAACTGCATATAAATGTTCATAGCAGCATTATTCATAATACTCAAAAAGTGGAAACTACTGAAATGTCCAGTAACTGATGAATGAATAAGCAAAATGTTGCATATCCAGTCAATGAGATATGATTCAGCCTTAAAAAGGAATGCAGTACTAACACATGCTATGATGTGGATGAATCTTAAAAACATGTTAAGTGGAAGAAGCCAGTCATGACAGAACATGTATTATGTGATTCCCTTTATATGAAATGTCCAGAGTGGGCAAATCCATAGAGACTGAAAGTAGATTGTGGTTGCCAGCGGCTTCAGGGAGTGGGGAGTGGGGAGTGGGGAGTGACTGATAACGGGTATGAGGTTGCTTTTTCTAGTGATGCCTATGTTCTGGAATTGGGTAGTGCTGATGGTCATGCAGCATTGTGGATTTACTAAAAACCTAGGCACAATAAACTTTAAACTGATTAAAATGATGAATTTTATCACAATTTAAATAAATTAATATGCACTGTATTCATCACAAAACCTAGCACATGTCTTAAATAAATAATATTTATGATTTTTAAAGTGGAGGTAGAGAGATGTTCTAGAGAACTGTTTTAGGTTAGAGGAGACTAAAGGGACATGAAAGCTAAATACAAATGGTATGATCTTCGACTGGACCCTGGATACCTCTCTTCAAAAACAAAACAAAAACAAACCAGGTATAGGCCAGGTGTGGTGGCTCACACTTGTAATCCTAGCACTTTGGAGGCCCGGGCTGGTGGAGTGCTTGAGGGCAGCAGTTCAAGACCAGCCTGGGCAACATGGCAAAACCCTGTCTCTATTTTATTTATATAAAATTTAAAATAAATATTTTTAAAAGACTAGGTATAAAGTACATTTTGGGACAACTGGCTAAATTTGCCTATAGACTGATTATTCGATAATATTATTGTATCAGTGTGAAATCTCTTGGAAGTGATTACAATAATGTTGAAGAATGTCTTTGTTCTTAGGAGCTACATGCTGAGGTATTTTGGCGTGAAGCTTCCTGACGTCTGCAATTTATTTGCAAATGGCTAGGGGGAAAAGGTGCATGCAGATATGTGTGTGCATGCGTGTGGAGTGAGGGGAGTGTGTATGTGTCCTAATGTGAACAATTAGTGAACCGAGGTCAAGTATATGTGGGTTTAAGATCTTTCAACATAAAAAGTTGGGAAAAATATTAAAGGAACAACACAGCATTCAGAATGGGATCTGGGATGTGATTTCAGGTCTGATACAGAGACGCATAGAAAGAACAAAAACCCCAGTATTGACAGTGGTCACTGGTCACTGCTGAGTGGTGGCATCACTGTGATTTTTTTTTTCTTCTTTATATGTAAAAAAACATGTTTTCAGGTTTCCTACAGTGATGACCTACCTATTTTTCATAATAGGGAAAAGGTGTTTATAAACATAAAATTTTCAGTTCCTTGGAGTACTTCCCATTAACTGAGGCAGAATCGTAACTATAGACGTAAGCTGAGGCAGAAAGGATTTCTGTTGGAAACAAGGGCCATTTCCCCAGAGACAGGGGACTAGCCCAGTGAGCACCTTCAGAGGGCTTCAGGTGAGGTCACGTTCTCATGTGTCAGGAGGGGTGGAGGCTGGGTCATGGAGAAGGCAGCCTCTCAATGACACTCTCCAAGAGTCTCTTTTTCAGCCCAGTTTACTCTAGGTCAGGCATAGTGGCTCAGACCTGTAATCTCAGCACTTTGGGAGGTCAAGCAGGAGGATACTTGAGCCCAGGGGATCGGGTCTCACCTGGGCAACATAGTGAGACCCTATCTCTAAAAAAAAAAAAACCAGAAAAAAAAATTAACTGGGCGTGGTGGTGTGCATCTGTGCTCCCAGCTACTTGGGAGGCTGAAGTGGGAGGTTCACTTTAGGCTGGGAGGCTGGGGATGCAGCCAGCCATGATGTGACACTGCACTCCAGCCAGGGTGACAGAGTGACACCCTTTCTCAAAAAAAAAAAAAATTTACTTTTCAGCTAAATATGTACATGTGCATATGCTTGGTCTGATCTGGTTAAAAAAAAATCGTGAAAAAGTTTCCAGTTTGGGCACAGAAGCACAAGAATTCTCACATCTCAGTTTTAAAACCTCCATCAGGAACCCCCCAGAGCCTCACCCCACTGGGCTACCCAGAAGGCATCTGGGGCACACAGCCCAAGGCACAGGGGCTCCTGGTTGAGGTAGAGGATGAGGGGAGTGTGATTTGGGGTGACCAAGGCACCCAGATCTGTCCTGGGCTGAGGGGTGCCAGCAGAGTGGCCAGCAGGAGCAGGGAGCATCTCCCACAATTCACTCCGGTCCTGCCACTGGTCACATTTAGGAAACAGCGTGGTTTGGTCACATATATTTATTCCTAATAGAAACTTCCTACTGAAGTGGAAGGACCACTGGCAGAGAAACAATCATTAAATTCTCCAAAGTACCTAAAACGTTATTACATTTTACTGTCTCTCATTTATAAAAGATCATCATCTAAAAACAACTGTACTGTCACTTGATACAAATAATTGCTCAATATTTACCACTTAAGATGATTTTCCATCTCATCGTGAATGTCCTGTCTGACTTTCTGTTCAAAGAGTGCCTCCTTCATCTGTCTCGTTTTTGAAATTTCAGTGCCCTGGTCCAAAACTGAAGGCAGGAGCAGACAATGTTTATACCAGTAATCAGATTAAAGTCATGTGCAGAGAGAAAAACACATTTCTAATGGCGAGGCATAACAGCAATCTAACCGAATTTTGTTTTTCATAGGTAATCAGTATGACAAGCAGTAACTCTTTCACATTCGGCTCAGGGGCTGCTTTATGGCCAATCAACTGGTTACCTTCTCTTAATTCTTTAATCTTCAATTTTCCTGGTTCTTGGTTTAAAACAGTTGCCACAGCAAATGGATTCGATAAATCTACTGGAAATCTGAGGTTCTGGTACTCAATTTCCTAAGAGACCAAATCAATAGGGAAATCAATTACTCTGCCATTCTGTCACCCTTTCATCACACTGAGGACAAGGCCCACCATACCTTCACCTTCTGAGGCTGCAGCTTCGCTGGTGGTCGGTGAAAATTTATATGCATCATTGCTTTTTCTGGAGGAAGGTTTACCTTCTTAGAAAGAGTATTGAACCTTTCAAACTCTTCTAATCTATAGGTTTAAACAAATGTTAAATTAGTAAATAAGTCATTAACTCAAGGTTCCTAATTTTGTATGTTCCTTCTGATACCACCACAACTTGAAGTCCCTTATTATATCTAAACTGAAAATAAACGTGTGCCTCAACAGTGGTCTACTAAAATAAATGTGATGTTAGTGTATTAGAGTATAATCAGAGATATCAAAAGAGCCCACCAATGGTTGTTTTGCCTTACAATCTTTTTTTTTTTTTTTCTGAGACAGAGTCTCACTCTGTCATCAGGCTGGAGTGCAGTGGCACGATCACGGCTCTCTGCAACCTCTCCCTCCCGAGTTCAAGCGATTCTCCTGGCTCAGCCTCCCGAGTGCTTGGGACTACAGGCGTGCACCACCACGCCCAGCTAATATTTGTATTTTTAGTAGAGACGGGGTTTCACCATGTTGGCCAGGATGGTCTCCATCTCTTGACCTTGTGATCCGCCCACCTCTGCCTCCCAAAGTGCTGGGGTTGCATTGCTTTACATTCTTACAGAACATACTGACTGAAAACGTGACATGCTGAAAAATGCTCTCAAGGTATAGCATAATCTATTTCCAGCCTGTTGGTTTTCAATAGCTAGATTTATTACATTAAAAAAAAATCTTACCTTGATTTATCTTCCTAGTAAAAGAATGATTATGCAATTGTTTGTAGCAAGATATTTCAAAAAGAGATTCAGATTAATGTTTGGGTTCTTTTCTGTAATTAGAAACTGACTTTGGACATGGGTAGTTAGAGACAGTGCAGCTAATAGCCTGCAGAAGCTATTCAGGTTATCTATTATGAGATGCAGTAAAACTGTGTTCTATTCAGAAACGCTACCTATGAAGCATTTCGTTTTTTCTTTTTTAGAAATTGTTTTTATCTTAATAGTTATATTTTTCCGCAACACAAGACAAAGTTATGATTTTGAAAATAACCATTTTTAAATTTATTTGTTCAGGACCAATTTGGCATAATAGTTTAGGCGAAGCATTTCTTTAAGCATCCACGTGTGAACACTTGTTTTATAGGATAAACACTTGTTTTCCGTGACCATACAAAAATAAGATAAAAATAGGTGAACATTCACTCACTCTGACGGTTAATATGTATTTGCTGAGCACCCACTGAACAGGCCTGGTTGCACTGTATGGAACTTATGTTAGCAACCTCAAATTTAACGTCTCTCATGTAAGAGCATGCACAACCCAGGGCATGGGAGAACCTGTCCCTTGGTGAGACTCACACCCACCAACATGCTCTGATGTGCAGGGTGAGGTGCTTAGCCAGGTAGCGAACTGAGGTTCAGCATCCCCATCTCAGTGGAGCCTTGACACCACTTCTGCTGTTAAATACTGGGGAGCAACTAAACCTGGGGATGTTAAAAAGCAGCCTCCTAAACAGTATCCTCAACGTTGATGATGGAAATGAAGAGGTCTAAGAAAATGATAAATCAGTTACATGTGGAATTTGGCAGTGCCAAATTTAGACATGAGTAAGTCTATCACACACTCTATAATGAAGTGAAGAAAGCAATCTATGAAAATTTCAGAGAACACTACAGCCAGTATTTTTTCCTGTTCAGAAACTACAGCCAGTTTTTTTTTCCCTTCATGGTAGAATTTATATGTTATAATATTATTTGCAGTTCTGACAGACATGCAGATCTTAAGACATAGTCCTTGAAAATGTCAAGAGGATACTAAATAAGATACTAACATAGTAATTTAGAAATAGCGTGAGCCTGCATCTGTATGGTGCTTCTGTCATACAGTGCTGTTGTGCATGTAAAAACACAGCTATGGAAGGAAATACAAATAAAAATCGCACTCATACGATGTCTTTAAGAAAGTCATTTGAGTATTGTAGCACCTGATGTGAAGTGGCAAACACCATTTTGCTCACCTGGTTATTTGCCACCAGAAAAATCAGTAGTTTTAAAATCTGTGTTCTGTTCTACTTGTTTGTTGCCTGAGTGATTTTATTTCAATGACGGTTATTTGCAGGATTTGGGTTCAGCAGGCCACACTAATACCCTACAGCTGACTCAGGCTGCTTCGAATTTTTAGGAAGAAAAATCATGATATAAATATCTAAGATATCATGGAGTGAGTTCATATTTTGGTATAAGGTTGCTACTCCACTTGTAATATGCTTAACGATGTTAATATGTGATGAGTATCCATGTGCAAAGAAGAGGAAAAGCAAGATATTTCCCTATCATTTTCAAAATAATTGTCAGAATCTTCTAAGATTAGTATTTATACTGTGACAACTTTTTTTTTTTGAGACGATGTCTTACTCTGGCACACAGGCTGGAGTGCAGTGGCGTGATCTCAGCTCACTGCAATCTCTGCCTCCCGCGTTCAAGCAATTCTCCTGCTTCAGCCTCCCAAGTAGCTGGGATTACAGACACGTGGCCACGCCCAGGTAATTTTTGCATTTTTAGTAGAGACAGGGTTTCACCATGTTGGCCAGGCTGGTCTTGAAAGCCTGACCTCAGGTGATCCGCCCGCCTCAGCCTCCCAAAGTGCTGGGATTACAGGTGTGAGTCACCACGCCCAGCAACTTTTAATTTTTATAAAAATCATGGGTATAAGAAAAAATCATGATGTTAACCAGAGGTACTGCGATGTAAAAGTACAAGCTCATATTCAAATGGAAATGGAAGTTCGGAAAGGATTTGTTTTGAAGTACAACTTAATCCCACTTCACATCTTCACTAGTCTGATGGTGCTTTGAAAAACCTCCTGTGTTTTCCAAACATTTCTGTTTTTCAGACATTTCTGTCTCTGCCTCATGTGAAATCACTTGTAATATGACTTATTTTGGTCTCTTGAGGTTGTGGCCCATTTCCCACTGAGCTTTGCAATAGGCACTGCAAACATCAGGGACTCAGTTAATTGAAATACTATATGGAAACCTTAAAAACACTTATGTTGTTCCAGCCCTATTGTACAAATTTTTGAATAGGCAATAAGACATGCATATGGTAAACAATTCAAACAGTGCATCAGTAGTAATCAGTGAAAAAACGTGTCCCTCAAAAATCCCTTTTTCTTGTTTCTTCCCTTCTTGTCAGAAGCAACTCCAGGAACCAGCATAGATATGTTCTATATTTCTGTTATGTTTTAAAGTATATTTTATGTTGGCTCATCATTTTAAATACACTTTTGAGGACATTCTTTTACAAGAAAGACAGAATGGAAGAAAGGAAGACTTGGATTTTCGAGAAAGGGTTAAGAATAAACAAAAACACTGCAAAGATGCCATACGGTAAGGCCACATTGGGATAGCATGTTCCGGTGAAGACACATTCGTACGGTTGAGAGTTGAATTGTGAAATCCATAACTGCATTTTTATTTGTGCAGTCCCATACTGGAAGGGTGTAAACTTAACAGTCACAGTCATCTTCCCATTAGCCGGAATTATTCCTGAGAGGAAAGAAATGAGAAAATGTGATACCCTTTCTTCTTGCCAAGTCCAGTCACAGAGGCTGACACACACACGAATACAGCTGACTCTCTGACAACGCGGAGGTTAGGGGCGCTGACTCCCCACACAGTTGAAAACCCACACATAACTGTTGGCTTCCCAAACACTTAACTACTAGTCTACCGTTGACCAGAAGCCTTAATGATAACATAAGCAGTCAATTAACACACATTATATATGTTGTACGTATTATTTACTATAAACCAGAAAAAAGAACATGTTATTATGGAAATGATCAGGAAGAGAAAATATATTTGTTATTCCTTAAGTGGAAGTGGATCATCACAAAGGTCTTCATTTTCTTTGTCTTCATGTTGAATAGGCTGAGGAGGAGGGAGAGGAGGGATTGATCTTGCTGTCTCAAGGGTGGTAGAGGGAGAAGAGGTGGAAGCAGAGGCAGACACACTCAGTTTGACTTTTATTGAAAAAAAATCTGAATATAAGTGGGCCCATGCAGTTCAAACCCATGCTGTTGAAGGGCCAACTGGACATTCTTCCCATGCTAAGCACAAGTACAGTATTTCCATTATCCTTATGTAGCTTTTTCATTAAATACGTGTGAATCAACTTCTGCATGTTTACATTGATCTTATTTATTAATTACTACATTCATCCTTTACAATAATTATTTGATTGCATCACTTCTACAAATATATACATATCAGTCTGCATTAGTGATTCAGACATGAACTCCCAGAACTATCATCTGTCCGCAAATTACCAGATGTCAATATTAATGCTATAAGCAACAGGAAAAGCTAGGAACACACATACAAGTTTGTGTCCAAACAATTCACTTCTTTTTTTGTATAATTTGATTCTTTCTTTTCAAATCTTTAGGATGGACTGCTATTCTCCCCAGAGTCAAATATCACACCATGCCTAATCCTTTTGTATCTCTGGTGCCGACAGGGGTTGGAACATAGTAAGTGCTTGGAACATAGTAAGTGCTAACAAATGTGGAGAGAAAAAGAGAAGAAAGGGAGGATCAATTTTATTTATTTATTTATTTATTTACTTACTGACTTGCTTATTGCTGTCCCCAACTAGAATGTAAACTGGAGGACAAATGTTCTCTCTGACTTCCAATGAAGGCTCTTAGGTTTGCTCTCTAGATGAGACCACCTGCTCCTGTGCATCTGGTCCTCCCACCGTCCCTGCGGAGGCCTTGCACAGTCCCCTATACACGTCCTCCTTTACATTCATCTGCTTCCTGAATCTTGTGCGACCCTCCCTTCTCTCTGTGCCCAACCACATGGGCCTTTCCTTCACCCATTCATGTGCTTATTGAGTGCTTACTGTGTGTCAGGCACTGTTTAAGGCACTAGAGTTAGAGCAATAAACAAAACAAATCCCAGATCTCACAGTTTACATTCTAGTTGGGGACAGCAAAACATAAACAAATGAACATAAAATACAAAGTCAAGACATGAATACCAACAGGGCATGGGGAAGCAAGTGGGTGGAAAGGAAAGGCCCCCCTTGTGAGAAGAGGTGGGAGCAGGGGTATGAGAAGGAAAGAGCCTTGGCTCTAATCTCTTATCATTGGCTCCTGCTGGCTCTGCACTCTGCACTGGCTCGGCACTTGCAATTCCCTAGGCCTGAAGAGCTCTCTCCAGATTTTCTTTTAGCTTCATCCTACTCCCGGAAATTACTGCATTTACCATCTGCCTTCTCCTAGTTAGAGTGTAAATTTTAGGAAAGCAGGCACCTGCTCATTACTGCATTCCCAGCTCAATAAATTCGTGTTGAATGAGTGAATGAACCCAAACTTAAAAGCCTATATCAACCTACATATTACACCAAACTATCCATGCCTCTCCCTCCACAGGAACCTTCTGTCAGCCCTACTGAACTCGCGTACCCTTAATGTGTTACCTTTCAAAGTTTCCCTGTCTCCCAACTAGATATCAAGTTCATAAGGCAGACACCAGCCCCATAGCTTTCATATCTTCCTGGATCCCCAGCACAGTGCTTCAGAAACAGGTCTTCATCAAGTTCCTGAGAGCAGAAGTCAAACTCTTTCAGTGATACTCACTAGTGACCCTAGAATCCACTGCAGGGAGGAGGGAATCAGCTAAAGACCCGGGGTCCACCAGCCAACCTAAGACCAGCTGGAGACAAACTGTGACTCTCCATCATGTGTGGGGCTTCAATACTTTGACCACCCACTTGGTCAGAAAATAGCCCCCTTTAGCCCATAAATTGATCTGGGGCTCTAAAATAAGAACATTCTATTGCTTCTGCTCTAGCTCATTAACTTAAAAAATAAGGACAAGCTCTGGAAGCAAGGATTAATGTTTGCCTTGACTTGGCTGATTTATTTTTAAGTGCTGCCGGCTCAGACCTAATACATAAAGCACACTGTGAAGGTGTAGTCTAGGCAACCAGAGTACACTGCTTTTTCCATTAACAGGGAGCAGCGGATCATCAAATGTTAGCAGCTGTAAAAGGCGTGCCAAGGAGTTACTGCTTACTGCTCAGCCAAAACTAAAAGTGCGACAAAGGAGAATATGTTTCACGCTTTTAAAGTGAGAAGGGTACCCCCACCCCCAACAATGACTATCTCCTTAAGAAAAGCCCAGGCCGGGCGCGGTGGCTCAGGCCTGTAATCCCAGCACTTTGGGAGGCCGAGATGGGAGGATCACGAGGTCAGGAGGTCGAGACCATCCTGGCTAACACGGTGAAACCCTGTCTCTACTAAAAAATACAAAAAACTAGCCGGGCGCGGTGGCGGGCGCCTGTAGTCCCAGCTACTCAGGAGGCTGAGGCAGGAGAATGGCGTGACCCCGGGAGGCGGAGCTTGCAGTGAGCTGAGATCCGGCCACTGCACTCCAGCCTGGGCAACAGAGCGAGACTCCGTCTCAAAACAAAAAAAAAAAGAAAAGACAAGCCCAAATTGCTCTTTTACACTTCAGGCCAATTTCATTGGGTCAGTTTCAGATCACCACCCTTAACATAACCAGGGGTAATGTTGAATCACAGGACATGGAGGGTGGTGAGCAGAGACAGAGAGAAGAGGAAAAAACTCAGAAATCAACTGAAGGCTAAGAACACCCTAGTTGATCAATATGATGGGTATCATAAGAAAAAGTAACAGTACTGAAAAATAATATAATGGTAAATACCACCGTGTCTTCACCTGGACTACGATTATACAAAGCATGTGCATTAACATGAAAAGTTATTGAAAGGAGATGGAAAAACAAAAGCACATTACTTGTTATGGCAGTGAGGCCCAGGATGGGGAACATTAAAAAAAATTTCTTCCTTCCCATGTCCAGACAGTGTTACTACAACATTGTACTAGCACCGTAAAATTATTTAATTTTAAAATAATTTTTTCTTCAGAGATCTCAAAAAGTACAGATCACTCTCCCTAAATTGTCATAGAGCCGTTCAATCCACACAGTGTTCCTGAGGCAGAAAAGGTTCTGGAGACACAAGGAACCTAAGGCCGATTCACGCTGACCTCCTAGAACTAAATCAGAAGGAAAACCCCAACTCTCCGCACCTAAGTAACCAAAGGACTGGAGGCTACTCCCTTTGTAATTTTTCTGCATGGCAGATGGAAAATGGAAAGTATCTCTGATTGATTGCAGAAAGCAACCAAAGCATAGGAGTCTAAGTTTGTAACTTCACTTCAGGCTCCGACTGGTGGTCACTACTTCATTTACACAGGGTGTACATCAAGTAACCAATGGGAAACCTCTAGAGGGTATTTAAACCCCAGGAAATTCTATAACACAGCTCTTGAGCCCCTATACTCGCTGGCTCCCATCCTGTGGAGTATACTTTTGTTTTCAGTACATTTCTGCTTTTGTTGCCTCATTCTTTCCTTGCTTTGTGCATTTTGTCCAATTCCTTGTTCAAAGTGCCAAGAACCCGGACACCCTGTACTGGTGACGTTGTAAATATTGGTTTTAATATTCCAAGATTTAGGGTTCCTCTAGCTGGGTGACTTTGGGTAAACTACTTGATCTCTCAAAGCTAATGTTGGGAAATTAATAGCTATTTAGCTTTAAAATCATCCACATTCTAACCATGCTTTCGATTCACTGGATTACAGAAGGGAGGGCGACCATCCCACTCACAGTGGCCACACTCCCCAGCCCCTGCTGCTGCCCAGGGAGTGTGGGCGAGAGAGAGGCCCCAGCACCACACACACCCTTACTTAGTCCTTGCTTGATTATACATGAACTGTGTAACTCAGCTTGGCTGCCTTAGCTGAGGCTCAGTTTTCTCATCTGTAAAACTGGACAAGGCTTGAAGGAGAAAATAATGTACAGGGTCTGGGATAATGCTTGGCACATAGTGTGTGTCCTATAAATGTGGCCTTCCCAATCCTTATGCTAAATAAAATAAGTAACAATTTATTGTGTATTAAATTGTCATTAAAATATCAGAAAGAAGAAATATTTCCTTGAAAAACTTACACTTGACCCGTTTGAGTTCTTACACAGGAAGAGGCAATTGCCTCACGATGCCAAATCACTGGGATGAGCGTCCCAAAGCACCAGGTCTTCCTTTTGCTCCACAAAAGTGCCAAGTGCAGGCAATCTACAGCTCAGAAGACAAGGACTCAGTGGCCTCTACAAAGTGTAGTTTAAAACACAGGCCTGGAGACTTATCGTGAAGAGGTGAAAGAGAAGCCCCGAGGGCTTTTGGATACCGGTTCATGTCTAAATTTCCCAGGAAGAACAACTCCTGCTTAGCCACAGCAGATGAAGACACGTGTGGTGCACATACTGAGACGCTAACAATCCCCGGAACTTATTTTAATCTTTTATTCCTTTCTCCCTCCAGTAAGCTTTTTTGACTGGAACTAGACATAAGTGGTAAAATCAAGTCTTTCGGAATCTACTGACTTTCTATTTCATCCCTGTACATCAAATATCCAAAGTGCAGACCTTGGCAGCAAGACCAGACAACCTGAGGGCTATGCCTGTGCTGATGGGGGGATGTGGAGAAGGAGTCTAAGTAGAGGATGCTGGGGGCGTTAAGCCAGGCCAGGAATTCCCTTTCCATCAAGTATATAAGCTGCTGGCCAGGAGCAATGCGTGCAGCACACAGGCACTGGTGTCTAACATTACAGAGACGGCACCCGTGGAGGGCAAGACAAACTGGAGGGGCTTCAGAACCTGCTCCAGGAGCTGTAGGAAGTGGAGCGCACCCCCAACCACCCACTGCTGGAGCCCATTCACTCACCATCTATCCCTTACCATCTCCAAGGTCACCACCCATCTGAGCCAACCTCAGCTCCTTCCTGCGCCCACCTTGTGCTACTCCAACCCTCCTTCCCCTCAGGAGCCAAAGAGACCTTTTAAAATATGCGTCAGGCCATGCCACCCTCCGCTTCAAACAGGAGACTCCCACCCTGTTCAGAAGCCAATCCTAACACCCACCCTCCTTGAACCCCTTCCGGCCTCTCCAATAGGCCTCGCACACTCCTCCCCTTGCTCACACACCCTGTACACAATGGGCTCTCATCTTTCCCTTGAATGTAGCCATTGCCGAGCCTGTTCCAGCCTTGCAGCCCTGTGTGGGTTGCCTCCTCTGCTTGAAACCCTCTTCCCAAGTCTGGTGCCTTTTTTTAACTGGGTCTAAGCCGACATGACTTTTCCTCCAAGAGGCTCTTCCCGATCACCCAGTCGAGAGCAGTCGTCTGGTCACATCATCATGTCTTTATTTTTCTCACCACCATTTTTACTCTGGACAACGTCTTTTGTTTGCAGGCCTGCATCTCTGCCCCCATTGGCATCTCTGCTCCAACACAGCAGGGACCAGGTCTGTCTTGCTCTCTGCAGTACCCAATGCCTATACCAGTGTCTGATGCCCAGCAGGCGCTTGGTAGTTACTTATGGAATGAACGGACGGATGAAGAATGTAAGACCACAGGGAGCGGGGGAGCCCTGCAGAAACCAAGCGCAGAGCATTTCTGGCAAAAGATGGTGAAGAAAAGCTTCAGCTCAACTACCCTTCTTTGAAATCACAAAACAATAAGGAAAAGAAGGATAAAAATGGTAAGGAAAAAAATATATTAAATAGGAAAGTGGCTATAATCCTGAAGCACAATAGAAAGCACGACTACCAACTCCTGTAAACTGAAACATGGGAGCATGCCGAGAACCAAGAGGTGTAGATTTCCCCTAAAGTAAGAGTCACAGCCCTGGAAAAGTCTCCAACTACTCTTTGGTTAAGGTGACAAAATGTAGGAGTACGGCTGGGCCTTGAACAGGGACAGAGGTAAAGGAGACCAAACCCTGGCATCACAGACCAGCAGGGGAGGGGCTGGAGAAGCAGCTATGCTGCCACACCATGCCCGCTGTCCGTGACCTTGGACCCAGTTCAGAAGGTGCTGAAAGTGACCTGGTAGGGAGAAAGGAGAGTCATCACCACTGCACAGCAGTACACAGCACAGGTGACTCTCCTGGGAGCCACCAGCCCTCGTGACCACTGAGCAGAGATGGGAGACATTCTCTCAGAGGGCTTGAACACACAGACTGTGGGGCTGGGTTCCCTGCATTGCAACCCCAGCTCTGCTGCTTCCCAACTGTGTGCCTTTATGCAACCTGCATAACACTCCGTGCCTCACCTTCCTCATCAGCGAAGTGGACAGAATAATAGAATCCACTTCATAAGAGTTGTTGGGGTATTAAATGAGTTTATGCATCCAGAGTAGTGTCTGGCACATGGTAAGCATGATGTAAGCATTAGCTCTTCAAATTATTATCGCTCTTCCACATTATTCTTTTGCTGGTGGCAGGCTCTACTCAACATTAAGCAGAGTGCTGAATAGAACACCACAGGTGCTGTACATGTAAACTGCAAAATTAAAAATTAATACTTTTTGAAGGAGGAGAGGAACAGAAACAAAATCACATAAAGAATACACATGATGACTGGGTGCGGTGGCTCACACCTGTAATCCCAGCACTTTGGGAGGCCAAGGAGGGTGGATCACGAGGTCAGGAGTTCAAGACTAGCCTGAACAATATGGTAAAACCCCATCTCTACTAAAAATACAACAATAACAACAACAAAATTAGCCGGGTGTGGTGGGGGGTGCCTATAGTCCCAGCCACTCAGGAGGCTGAGGCAGGAGGATCACTTGAACCCGGGAGGCAGAGGTTGCAGTGAGCCAAGATTACGCCACTGCACTCCAGCCTGGTGACAGAGCGAGACTCTGTTTCAAAAAAATACACATGATAAGAGGACAACCTCAGGACACAGGTTGTTCACCAGAGTCTTAAAGAAAACAGACAGTATGGCCTTGTCACAGGAACAGTCAACAGAATTCAAGGAAGCAATGTAAGAACACACTCGAAGGAGACGAAAAGAGAACTGGTAGAGCTCAGGAAATGCATGGAAAAAGGAACCATATGATATGGTTTGGATGTTTGTCCCCTGCAAATCTCATGTTGAAATGTGATTCCCGTTGTTGGAGGTGGGGCCTGGTGGAAGGTGTTGGGTCATGTGGGTGGATCCCTTATGAATGGCTGAGCACCATCTCTTGCTGATGAGTGAGTTCTTGCCGTGAGTTCACATCAGAGCTGGTGTTTAAAGAACCTGCACCTCCCCACCTCTCTCTTGCTCCCTCTCTCACCATCTGATACTGTCTGCTCTCCTTTTGCCTTCTGACATAGTTAGAAGCTTCCTGAGGCCTCACTAGGAGCAGATGCCAGCACCATGCTTCCTGTACATCCTGCAGACCCAATTAAACCTCTTTTTTAAAAAATAAATTACCAAGCTTCAGATATTCCTTTATAGCAACACACAGACTAACACAGGCACTGAGGTGGAAACTTCAGCAAAAGAACAACAATAAACACGCACTCATATATATACATCACACTCATGTAAATACCACATATGTGCACACACATACACACACACACTGAAAACACAGGTAAGGATGTGGCAGGTAGGAATGGGAAATCCACACAAAATGAAGTTATTTTAAAGCAGATAATAGATACTGAAGGCAAAGGAGAACCAATATACACACATAATTGGTATTCCTGAGGAAGAGAACAAAGCAAATAGAACATGAAAACATTCAAGGTTTTACGAGTTGAAATATTTCCCAAAATAACAAAAGTCATTTTTCTCCAGATCAAAAGGACATGCCACGTTCCAGGGGACAAAAATGATGCAGAAAAACACCAATACATATCCTGGTGAATTGCTTAACCTCAAGACTAAAAATAAAATTTCTGAGGGCATCCAGAATTCACCTTCGATGGGGAACAACTCAGCCCAGCCTCCAAATTCCTAGCAAAGCCAAAGCCGGGGACAATCAGCAAGGTCCACCAAGTTCTGAGACAGACCAAGTTGGAAACCAAGACTGTTATACCTCACCAGGTTGTCTTTCAAGATTGCAGACAGCAGAGAGACACTGTCAAACATGCGGGCACTCAGGCATGCGGCCCCAGGAGCCTCTGGTTAACATGCCACTAGGTGACAGCATCCAGACAGCCAGAAAAACCCAAGTGAAGAATTTGGGAATGTAGAGAACATGGAATGAAGAATAGAGGTGAAATCTGTGGCTCCATTTCAATAGAAACTAAAGAGCTACGGCATTCATGGTCACAAAAGAGAATATAAATGCTATAGACAACATAGAAGGGTACGACAAAGCCGGGAGTTCCAAGAGGGAAGGGAGAGAGTGCACGCATGCTGTTCCCGTTTTCCACGGCCAAGATTCCAGTTGAAGATGAGGCACACAGATGAAGAAGACAGTGGCCCTGACCTCTTAACGCTCTCATGATCTCTTTTCTTAATTTCAGCAACAAATTTTAGGAATGAATATTGCATATACCAAGGAAGTCCACCAATTCCTTTTAGCTTCACTTGTTTTTCTTCAGTCAATATCAAGTAACAGCATTTTTACATATCATATGATCCAGGTTTTCTTGTAGTATTCTGTGTCTCTGCATCAGTGTATGCCGCCAGCCTTCCTCTTTCTCCTCTTTGTACATAAGCACAGAGAGGTATCTGCACGGATAGTTCAATGTTCATGATAGTTATTTCTGGAGTGGTGAGATTCTCGGTAATGTTTTTTCAACTAGGATTTGGTACTTTTCTTCAGTGTTTTAATTTTTAAATAATAAACACATTTCATTTTCTATAAAGATATTTTTAAAGAAATATTTGTTTTTGCTGAACCTAATTTCTCCTATACTTATTTACACCCGGAGTGGCTCTTTTTTCCCCGTTGTTGCTGTTGCCTGTTTTCCGGCATGGCACCTACCCCAGACCAGCGTTGTGGGACCCGCAGAAGTGCCTGCTGTCTATCATGAAAGCTGCATTCTCTTCCAGCCTCCTGGAACACTGGCTTTCCCAGCAGGGTGAGAGGCTGGGCCAAACCATCTCTGACTTCTTCCTGGCTTTGCTGGAACAAGCACTTCTGTATGCGCAGTAGAGGTGTGAGGTAAGAGTTTCGTTAAGGTACAGGCATTGTCCTCTGGGTCAAGTTCACTGACTGCGGCTGTGGTCAACTGAGCTCAACCAGCCCAGAATGACAGCCCGTCAAATGGTCCTCTTGGACAGGGTTATGGAATTCAATGAGATAGTGCATGTGATGTGCTTAGCATAGCACCTGGCATGTGGCTAACAATCAGTAAATAGAAGCAATTATGAACATCACGCCAGCCATGCTGTGTGCAACCAGACACCCATCAAGGGTATATTGAGCACCAGGTAAAACTGACCATTGCTACCAACGTGATAGAAAATTGCAACCTGTCTGTCCAGCTTTTCCTGACTTCTTCAGTGTGTCATTAATTACCTACATCCTCTAAAAGCTAGGGAACTCATTTGCATCTCATATATTAACTATCCCTAATTATTCTCCCCTTCCTCACTATTGGGTTTGGTGCTTTGGAAAATCTTTTAAAGGTTTGATCTCTCGATTTTACCTCTCATGAGGACTCTTTTCCAACCCTGCATATGGCCCCCCGGCTGTTCCTCCATTTGCTGACCCGGAAGGCTGTCATTATCAGAGGCCCTTTGCTGGTTATCTCACTAATTTCCGTTACTTGTTGGAAGTGAACCTTGCCAAAGACCTGCATGTTGTCATTTCTGTAAGCAGTTATATAGCCAGTATACGTTTTCTGAGATGAGTCTGTTCATCATGGTCCTAACTACCAGCAAGAAGCATTTTATGAGGGCCTGCGCTGTGTGCTGGAGATCCAGTCTTACCCTTCCCTTGACAATCCTGATCTGTCCCCTGCACAGTTTGTGCTGGGGTTTGGGGGTCTTCTGTCTCACCTGTCCGCAGGAGTACAGTGAGGCAGGGAGGAGAAGTAGGCGAAACCTCCCCTCATCATTTTCCCCTGTGGATGTAATGGCTCTGCCCTGGATTCCCAAAGGCTGCTGGACCCTGCAGGTAGGGCTTATTATGTGATAAACTACCTCAGCCAGGGGCCAACGGGCCTTTGGAGAAAAAAGAGGCAAAAAGGAACCAGCACATGCTCCCTTTTGAAATGTAAGTGGGTAAATGCTGGTGTGTGGACAGCACAGTGGCAGGTACAGCCAGGAGTATGGCTGAGCCCAGCTGAGATGGCATGATTGGACTATGGGCAAGTCCAGACAGGCTGCCCAGAGCAGGTGCTGCATGAGAGTGCTTTGAACCTCGACAGGCAGGTTACCCTGCTCTTGGTGTCTTTGTGCTCATGCTGGAGGATGGGAATTTGTTCTTTGCTAGAAGGTGCTTCCTGCTGGATTGGTGGCCCCTAGGTAATGTCTAGAACCAAAAAGTGGTTTGAGGCCAAAGCAAGGGCAGAGGCTCTGGGGTTTATTCCCAAACTGATATAAAGTTGTAAAAAAATGTACATTTCAGAAGAAAATGCAAAATATAAAATTATTTGTAAGTGGCTTATATATTTCTTATAATTAAAAAAAGAGAGAATGAACTTATTGAAACTTTATATAAGAACTCTAAGCAACAGCTCCCAAGGAAGTCTTGCTTAGCCAGTCATTTAATGCTATAATTTACCATTTATATGAGTTAGATGAATTCTTCCTTAGCACATGTGACAACAAGGGAATGCCCAGGATCACAAAATAGTGATAAGTAGACAAGTTCAACAATTTTTTTGTGCCATTTGCCTGATCTCCGATGCTAATAAGATCTTGGTCAATTCTTCTCTTCAGAGTTCACGGAAAAAAAAATCTTGGCCAAAGTCATGTATTGCTGGCTCTTCCAAAATTATCAACAGAGTGTTCTTGAAGTTTTGGTTGCACATGATTTCTTGTCAGCAGTACAGGAAGGTCATAAAATCTTTTATTCATTTTCTCCAGTCTCAGGAATATCTTGGCCCCAACAACAGCAGGTCGAGCTTTTGACAACTACAGGGCACACTGGCATCTTAACGATGGCCAGTTGAGTTAAAGTTGAGGGCATACCTTATAAATAGAATTATTAATAGCTTGATTCAAATTGTGTTTTCATTTGGCAAACTTGAGCATAACATGCCTGGAAGGTATGCATAGATGATGCTTCTAGTTCCTAGAGAAGATACGGCTTCATAACCTAGCAGACTATGGATGTCCCAAGTCTTTTAGAAATCAGTTACCAAACATGTGCTTGAAACACTGTCTACAAATACACATGCTAACTGTGTAAAATTAGCCCAGTTTCTTAGTCTATCTGAACCCAGTTTGTAAAACAGAGGCAATAATGCCTTGTGGCCAAAAAGCCATCCATGACTGTCCAGCTGTATGGCCTCCGAGTCAAGCCAAATACCTGGCAAGTCAGGAGCCCAGTGAGCACAAAGATCGTCAGAGCTGCACTCACTCTCCATGCAGCCAAGGCTTTCTTCACTGCAGGTGAAATTCTGGAACCTCAAAAGTGTAACAGCCAAAGATGTACTGATACATCATCAAAGTGGGAACCAAAACAAGAATGTTTCTGAGACTGGTGGAGCAACGATGGCCTGAGATTCATAAAATAGCTACCGAGGAGGCTGAAGGGCAGAGCCCATGAGACCAGTATGGAATGCCACATCAGCAGCACCATCCACACAATGCAGGTCATTCAAACCAGCAAAAGACGGATCCCAAAGATCAAGAGCCCTGGCTGGCCGGGCTTCTTTCCTTCTTTCCTTCATTCTCTTCTTTTGCACTGCACTTTCCTGATTTTCTTCCTTGGTCTTTCTTTGTTCCTGGATCCACTTCCCCTTGCTGTCCTCTGAGTGTCTGAATGGTCCTTGGTCCACTTCTCTATTCACATTCACTCCCAAGGTGACCTCACGTCCAGTCCCATGGCTGTACAAATAAATGTACAACACCCAGTGACACCCAAGTGTATGTCCCTAGCACTCCCCTCTCTCTCAACTCCAAACTGGTATATTCAATTGAATTTCACTTAAAGGACAAATTTAAAATATTAAGTAATAAATAAAGTACCAAACAACCACAAACTCTTATCTGATGAATCAGACAAAGTATCTCATGTATCATGCATTTGTCTGAATTATGTGGCTCCGCATTTTATAATCCGAGCACTGGGAGAAAGGCCTGCATGATTTTTTTAAGTGTGTCATACATAGTTGTCAGTCAATTCTGCTTAATGCTGTATTTTATGATCTACGTACTACCCTGATTTGGAATAGGTTGTGTTTCAAAACCCTCTAGGTAAATTAATATTCTGAGTCTTAGGTCACTGTTTTTTAAAGAAGTATGGCTAGGCCATAAGCTGTCAAGTTTTTCTTCCTTTTCCTGGTTACTGATGTTAGCTCACTTCAAGATCTCAAGTGCTACGTGAGTTCTTTCCAACACCACGAATTCCTGGACTCCTGTCTGTACCCACCTCAGTCATACCTGTAAACCTGCACGCTGACCTGTCTAAAACAGCTCCCATCATGACTGCTCAGAAACTGTAGTGGTCCCTTCTGCCCATGGAACTTAACAGAATTATGGACCATCAGAGGGGCAGGGACCCACAGGAAACCTACTGTAAGAATATCAACTATACTTAACATCTGAAATATTATCTTGTTTAGTATAATTTTAGTGACCACTTATTTTCCCTTCTTTTTCAGGCCCACACAGCTGAAAATAATAAGCCTCTTCTCTCTGAAAAGAGAATCAAGTCCTGTTTTTTTGCAATGTAAACAGTGGTTACCTTATATTTTTAAAAAATCTCAGAATGGCTCCTGGTCCTCTAGAAAATAATCTATGTACATTTCATAATTTAGAATTAATTCACAGTTTCTGCTTTAAACACTCATTTGTCGGACACAATATGTACTTGCAGTACTGAAAGAGTTGTAAACAAATGAATATGTAGACTTAAAACCATTTTAGCAATTGTTAAATTGTTTAAATTTAACGATTTTAAATATCTGTCCACAGTAGACCACAGTAGACCACTGTGGACAGATACTTGAATCCCAAACCTAAATATCAAGAGACAGGAACTGGGAAGCAGAGATTACTTTAGGTGTAAAATCTCACTTTCAAATGTCCTTAGCAGCCTAGCGATCTATGTCCTCTGGGGCATGCAAAAACATACTGTCCACACCACAGATGAGACAAATTCATCAGACCCTTCACTAAGATTCTAAAAGCTCTGGAAGAAAGAAGATTCCTATTTTATCTGATATTGAATTATAAGGTGGATACCAAACCAAGGATGCACCAGGAGCCAAACTTAGAATGGAAATGGATCAATCTCCAATTTTAAGTTTCGATCTTGGAAGAAACTTACCTGAACATTATTAAAAATTATCTGCATGATACAAATGATCCCAAAGTGTCATTTTTCTGACGTGTCCAATTCCATTTTACATCATGTCAGTTATGCGTAAAATTCATTACTGTTATGTGTTTGAAAATGTAACTTTTGAGTGCAGCTTATTCTTGTTTTTAGAACTTGACACCTACTTTTCAAATCCTCTCTTTGACCTGAGAACTCAAAAGAAATTGGAAACTTGAAATTTTTTTTTTTTTTTTTGAGATGGAGTCTCGCTCTGTTGCCCAGGCTGGAGTGCAGTGGCGTGATCTCCGCTCACTGCAAGCTCTGCCTCCTGGGTTCACACCATTCTCCTGCCTCAGCCTCCAGAGCAGCTGGGACTACAGGCGCCTGCCACCACACCCGGCTAATTTTTTGTATTTTTAGTAGAGACGGGGTTTCACTGTGCTAGCCAAGATGGTCTCGATCTCCTGATCTCGTGATCCGCCCGCCTCGGCCTCCCAAAGTGCTGGGATTACAGGCATGAGCCAGGAAACCTGAAATCTTCACACTCCTTACCTGATGTTGGCTCAATAGCAAAGGCTTGATGAGACTGAATCAAAGTGATATAGAACTCAAAATCTACAGGGCAGCTGCACTGCAAAGGAATAACATAACTTTTGCTGCAAAACAAAAAAGAAAATAAAAATATTATTTTTCTGTATTGCTGGTTCTTTTGGTAGCAAGGAATGGAGACTTAAGTTATATAATAAACGATGATGACTGCCAATGCTGATCTGGCACTTCCTGTGTGCCAGGAGTAATCCCATGCATTTTCCATGTAGTAACTATTTTAATCCTATGAGATGGTGCCGTGATTATCCCCACTTACAGAAGAGGAAACTGAGGCACAAGAGCGGGTAAGTGTTCCACACGAGGTGATGTATTTAGTTAGTGGCAGAACCGGATTTTACACAGTCGATTGTGCTGGGTGTCCATACTCCTCACACCACTGTCCTTGCTACCCCTCGAGTACTGTTAGGTTTATCTTCCAGAGTTGCAGTGATAGGAAAAGGCAGTCTCTACCACACAGCTCGGCCTCACCGAACCAAGGAAAGGCCAAACAGATGGGCTTATAGAAAGCCTGGGAGACCCCTGGCCTTTCACAGATGGGACAGCATGGAAGAAATCACACCTTGGGCTGTGCTTGATTGAAATAGGCTAGGTACTCTTTATTTGGTCAGAAGTCCAGCAACCATTAGAGAACGTGGAGGAGGTCTATGTACTCAGAAATGGTCTGTCACCCCAAGACAAGGCAGACTTCTAAGCTAGCTTGAAGCTGTTGCTTACAGCACCCCAGGAGCTGTGGCAGCGGTAGCATTTCTTGGAGTGCCCCATGCTTCCCATAAAGTCCTGTCCTTCCATCAGGGCAATCCAAGTCAGTCAGAGTTGACTGCCTGGGGGAGCAGAGTCTCCACGGTAATTCTACGTCCTATGCAGTGCTGGGGGCAGGTTATCGGGTCCCCTTGCAGCAGTAGGAAGTCAAGTGCCTCCTTTCAAGTGACCCATCCACTCCCTGCATTCCTGATCTGTTTGCACCCCCTCCCTTCTCCTTCAGCCACTGGCTAGCTTCATCTTTGACTCTGTACATCTCTTCTTTACCCCACGCCTTCTGAGCCCTCACCCCATCACAGCCCTCCTGCCTCGAGGCTGACCCTGCCTCTTATCCTTTTAGCTTCTGGCCTCCCTGCCAACTGCCCATCCCCTCTCATTTTCCAGTTCATATTCCCAGGAGAACACAGTTGTAATCTGGTTTGAGCAGAGCTGCCAGGCCAGCTGGGCTCTACTTTCTGGGCAGGACCCATCCGAACCCATCTGTCTGTGGACGTCTCCAATAATGACAGGCTTCCCTGCCTGCCCAGAGTCTGTCTTCCCTGGAGATTCAGAGTCCTGTGAAGGCAGAGACCAAGTCCATTTGGGTCTCCAGTGTATCCCAGAGTGTCGCATGGACCAAAGGCTCAACAAATATTTGTTGGTGTGAAGCAAAATAACCCTTTTTTCAGTAGCAATTTTGGGGATATGATATAACTCACATATGGCTTTTAAAATTATGCCCAAAACATTTTTATTTGGCTTTAAAATTCACTATCTTTAAAAAATCTGTGAAATATTTCAAATATAAAGAAAAAATGTAAAGAACAATAAAATAACAACCCCTTTATCTACTACTGAGCTCTAACAAATCTTTTGCTTTGGGCATATCAGTATTATGTTTTTAAAGAAATAAAACATTACA
Source organism: Theropithecus gelada (assembly GCF_003255815.1). Classification (NCBI taxonomy): domain Eukaryota; kingdom Metazoa; phylum Chordata; class Mammalia; order Primates; family Cercopithecidae; genus Theropithecus; species Theropithecus gelada. The sequence goes on along the minus strand of NW_020257641.1, from coordinate 2,394,518 downwards.
AAAGAGTTGAAGCTCCCTGTAGCTCCTTCCCCAATTCTCTCTCTTCCTCCCTTCTTTAAAGGATAGTCAGTTTTATCAGTCTTTATTTTGGAGAAAATTAAAATCTGTTCCAATCTATGAACATGGCATGTCTCTAATTTATTCAGGTTTAATTTTATGTCCTCAATCAAATTTTATAAGTGACCCCTACCCTGTATTCACTGTTCTACCATTCTCATGCATTCTAGTAATTACTACTTACATATGTATGCATACAATATGTGGTATGCATAAAATATATAGTATATTGTTTGTTTTTAACAAGATTGCTCTGAAACTTGTTACTTTTGCTCAACACTATGATTTTGAGACTTATCCATGGAAATATGTAAAGGTCTGTTCATTCATTTTAACTAGTGAAGAGTATTCCATTATATAATCATACCACACTTTATTCAGCCACTCTCCTGTTGATGGGCATTTAGGCTGTCTGCATTTTTTCACTATTGCAGTGTGGCAGTGAAGATCCTACTGCATGACTCCACGTGCACCTGCAGTAGAGCTACTTTGGGAATAACCCCAAATGGGATTTCTCGTTAGTAGCAAAGTAAAAATATTAAATTCACTAGATATGACTAAAATATTTTTCAAAGCCCTTTACCAATTTACACTTTTACTAGCAGAATAGGAGAGTTTCTGTTGCTTACCAACATTTAGGATTCTCAGGCATTTTAACGTCTGTCAACCTGTTGGAGGTGAAATGGCATCTCATTTCACTTTCATTCTCATTCTTTTGAGGTTAAGTTTCTGTTCCTGTTTATTCATTTGGGTTCCCTCTCCTGTGAATTGCCTGTGCATATCCTTTGCCCATTTCTCTATTCAGTTGTTTTGTTCTCTTATTCATTTGTAAATTCTTTTTTTTTTTTTTTGAGACAGAGTCTCACTTTGTCACCCTGTCTGGAGTGCAGTGGCATAATCATAGCTCACTGCAGCCTTGATGTTCTGGGCTCAAGTGATCCTCCCACCTCAGTCTCCTGAGTAGCTGGGACCACAGGTGTGCACCACCATGCCTAACTAGTTTTTAAATTTTTTGTAGAAATGAGTTCCCACTATGTTCCCAGGCTTGTCTCAAACTCCTGGACTCAAGTGATCCTCTTGCCTTGGCCTCCCAAAATGCTAGGATTACATGCATGAGCCACCATGCCTGGCCTCATTTGTAAATTCTAATATTAATTTAGTTAATTATATGCATTACAAGTATCTTTTCCAAACCATAGTTTATTTTTTGATTTATTTGTGGTGTTTTTTTGTTGGACATAAAGTTTTAATTTTAAGGTAGTCAGTTTTATCAATCATTGTTTTGGAGAAAATTGAAATCCGTTCTAAACTATAAACACGGTATGTCTCTAATTTATTAAGGTTTAATTTTATGTCCTCAGTCAAATTTTATAAGTGTCTCCATAGTAAGCTTACACATTTTGGTTAAGTTTTTCCCTAGGTGTTTTGGTATGTTTGGGTTGCTATCACAGAATAACATAGACTGGGTGGCTTATGAACAACAGAAATTTATTCCTCACGGTTCTGGAGGCCGGGAAGTCTAAGATCAAGGTGCTGGCAGATTTAGTGTCTGGTGCAGACCCACTTCCTGGTTCATAGATGACCATCTTTTCACTGTGTCTTTGCATAATGGAAGGGGTTATGGAGCTCTCCAGATCTCTTTTATAAGGACACTAATCCTGTTCATGAGGGCTTTGCCCTCATGGCTTCATCACCTCCCAAAGGCCCCACTTCCTAATATATCACCTTGGGGGTTAGATTTAAACACATGCATTTTGAGGGGGAAACAAACATTCAGACCATAGCACCAGGTATCTTATAGCTTCTGTGACATAGTGAATGGAATGTTTGTCTTTTATAATTCATTAGTACTAGTGTATTGCAATGCTACTTTTGGATTTTGATCTAAAACCCTGCTAAAGTCTTTTATGGGTTGTAGAAGTTTATATGTAGATTTCTTCAGATTTTCTATGTAGAAAATTATACAGTCTAGGCCAGGCACAGTGGCTTGCACCTATAATCCCAGTGTAAGTCATAAAATCTAAAAAAAAAAAAAAAAGAGAGAGAGACTCTTTCCTATTTACTTTTCCAACTCTTATAACTCATATATCTTTTCCTGATCATTGCATTGATGACTTCTAATATAATACTGAATTGAAGTGAAGAGCATCTTTTTCTTATTTTGACTTTATTGGAAATACTTTAATTTTTACCACTAAGAATGATGTTTCTAGAAAGTTTGTGACAGCCTTTATCAGGTCAAGGAAATTTTCTTCTATCTATTTCTAAGCTTTTTTTCCACTTAATCATGAAGGAGTTTTTTTTTTGTTAAAATTTGCTTGGTATACATACTTCTTCCATTCCTTCATTTTCAAACTTCCTGAAAAGTTTTATTTTAGATGTGTCTCCAGAAAGTAGGATATAGCTGGATTAAAAAATGTTTAGCAGGTGGGATAATCTTTTCCTTTTAATAGGTGAATTTAATCTGTTTTCATTTGTTACAATTAATAATAGATATATTTGAACTTATTTCTACCACCTTGTTTTGTGTTTTCTAAAAAACATCTTTGCTTCATTTTTGTTCTTTTGCCTCTTGCTGGACTGATTGCTTTTATATTTCTACTTTTTTTCCTCCTATGACTTGGCAGCTATAGATTGCATTTCTATGATTTTAATTATTACTCTAAATTTTTAAAAGATATATCTTATTGACAGCTGGGTGCTGTGGCTCATGCCTGTAATCCAAGCACTTTGGGAGGCTGAGGCGGGCGGACCACTTGAACTCAGGACTTCAAGACCAGCCTGGGCAATGTAGCAAAACCCCATCTCTACAAAAAATACAAAAATTAGCTGGGTGCAGTTGCATGTACCTGTAGTCCCAGCTGCTTGGGAGGCTGAGATGGGCAAATGGCTGGAGCCTGGAAAGCAGAGGTTCCAGTGAGCCAAGATCACATCACTGCACTCCAGCCTGGGTGACAGAGCACAGGCCCTGTCAAAAAAAAAAAAAAAATTTCTTACTTCTTGAAAATTCCCAACAAAGTCTACACATATCTAGTATTTCTATCCTCCCAAATACAGTGTGGTCAGCCCTACCTGCCTATTGAAGACTCTTTCTTACCCCTCCATCTTGTATATGCTATGTTGAGTTGTAGCTTTAGCTTAAACAACAAAAAATACTGACTTTTAAAAATGGTTACTTAATTACATTTACCAACATATGTAATTAATTTTGGTGTTTGCCATTCTCTTTCGATTCCCATGGCTACTTTCTGAATATGTTTTTCTTCTTGCTGGCATATGCCTTTTAAACTTTCTTTTAGTGAGGATTGTGTGTGGGAAATTCTTATGTAAAGAACCTTATTTTTTATTTTCTTCCTTGGGGAAAATTTCAGGTTGACTGTTTATTTTCCCTTGGCATTTTGAAAATATTTATTCCACATCTTTCTTTAATTGTTTTTTGCTGATGAAGAACTGTTGTCATTTTTTTGTAGATTATCACTCTTTTCTCTCTGGCAGCTTTTTAAGGTTTCTCTTTTTTTCTTATTTATTTATTTATTTATAGAGATGGGATTTCACTTTGTTGCCCAGGTTGGTCTCAAACTCCTGGGTTCAAGTGATTCTCCTGCCTTGGCCTCCCAGAGTGCTGGAATTACAGGCAAGATTTCTCTTTATTCTTGATGCTCTGCAGCTTGACTCTTATGTGTCTAGGTAGAAATTTATCTTTATCCTGCTAGATATTAATATTTGAATGCACTGATCAAATCTTCACAGTTATCTTTAATTCTGAAAAGCTTGGTATTATTCTGTACCATTCCCTCCACTCTCACCTGACAGAACTCTAATTTACTAGACATATATATCTTGGAGCTTTTCAGTTTAGCTTCCATACACACTAATTTCCCTTCATGTAAAATGTAATCTCTATATACTCTATTCTGGGTGAATTCCTGTATTATTACTATCTTCCAATCTATTAGTCTTTTCTTCAACTGTGTCCAGTGTAGAGTTTATTCAATTTATTGAGATTTAAGTTTTCAGTGTCTATATTTTGAATTTTTAAGATTTCTAATTGGTTGTTTTTATCTATCTGATCTTTAAGAAAATGTCCACCTATTTTTGTTTCATAATTTCTTGATATTTTAAAGTGGAAGTTTGTCTCAGTCATCTCCTTGAGAATCCTAAGTATATCTATTTTAAAGTTTTATTAAACTGTTTTTAATAATTCATTTCATTCAATTATATTCTGATGGTTGGGTTTTGGCTTTCTTAGCACAAGATTTATTCATGTGTTTTGGAATTTGGATTTGCAGGCTCACTTTGAGTAAAAGGATTTAATCTATATTCAATTTTATAACTGTGTATTGGGGCTCCTGCCAGCCAGCTATTTTAGTGCTACAGTGAACTCAGTCACTGGGCCAGCAGGTAACGTGGCTCACCTCTGCACCACAAGCTGGTTAGTACTGTCGTTTACACTTTCCTCTGTCCACAACCAGGGACAAGGCCCCAGGTCCAGGCAACAGGTCAGCAGAAGGTTTCCAGCTTCCTTTCACGGGGAGTGCAAAGGTGGGGCAGCTCACCTCTTCTCCTGGCTGCAGGCCAGGTGCGGATCCCCTGAATCAGTGAGACACTTGCGGTCTCCTTTAGCCCACGGAGTGGTCTCCAACACTGCCTGACTGCTTCAAAACCTGGAGCCTGCAAGCCCGTGGCTCCACCCTGCAACCCACTCGGCATTTCTACGCTGTTCCTGCTCTGTGGAGTTGTTCAGCTTGTTTCTGAGCCTGAGTGTGCCTTTCTGGAGGTCTCTTTTTATATTTTGTTTGTCACTAACTAGTAATTTCGCACAAAAAAGGTTCATTGCAGTGTGAGCACCCTGCTTCATCCTGACCAGATGTCTCTAAATGTGCTTTTGAGAGATCTACAGTCTGAATGCAGAGTTCCTAATGTCAGGCAGTGCCCTGTTTCTAATTAATTTGCACTGGTATTTGTTTTTAAACCATTGTTCCTTAGCGATGACGTCTCTTTGAGAGGAGCGTAGCTGTACTGTGAGCACACAAGATCCCCGACAGGGTACAGGCCTGCATCGGACTTTATATACTCATGTTCAGGGCCCTAGGTTTCTGATAAAAATTCTGAATAAGGGTCACCGTACAGGGGATGGTCTTCAGTCAACAGTAAAATGAAAACTTCATAGGATTTTCTACCAAACTCACAAATCTTATCTTAAATCAGGCTCTGTTAGAGATATGCAGTCAATCTTCACTCTCTGAGATGTTTCCTAATTCTGAAAAACAGAATATATGAAGGTAAGGCAATTCATCCTAATAGGTGCTCAGGTCCCACTGAGTGTCAGCTACTCTACCAGCGCTGGGTAGATAACACTAACATTACAAGTTAGTTACACATGTGTGTGAGGTATTTATGCCCCTCAGAACCTAAGTAGGCCTTGGGTAATGTGCAATGTGAAGTGTTAAACTGTCCAAATAAGGTCTTTGAAGATGAGGCCAGTGGACTCACATAGCCACACAGGCTGTGCTGCCCTAGGTCAGTAACCCAAGGGTGTGCTCAAGGCTGTCCCAGCAAAGCAAAGTCTGACACTCACGGCTCCTCTGCTAAAAGCTGCATGTTTGCATTTTCCTGAATTGAAACAAACAAAAACTCCTGGGGCTTTTCCCATTTATCACATATACTCAATCTTCAATTAATTTCACAGCTCTGATAAATCCCATAGAAAAGGTGTCAGGGTATTTGCTTAATAATAATTATTTGAAGCCAAGTTCCTGATGCATTAGCCAGTCTGGAAAAACAAACAGTTCCTTAAGGGCACAAAATTCCAAGTACCATAATTCAGAAGCAGATATAGCAGTGCAAGTACAATTTTCAGTGGAATTGCTGAACTTCTGCTTTCACTACTGCCATGCATATTATGCATGTCAAATTAGTTTGCATGGCCACCATAATCATAAATCAAAGACAGTTCAGATGAATTTGAGTCAAAAGGAATTTTGGCTAATATGAAATTTATTTAGAAGTTTTTCATATTTAAAGAGACAGAATCCTATTCTGGGTGGAATTTTGTATTTTAAACTAAATTCTCATTGTTAAATACCATTAATCTGATATATAATGAAGAAACATAAATACATATATATATATGTCATGCCTGTTATTTCTCAGAGGTAAATAGGATACTGAATTAGAGTTCTTCTGTAACTTATAGGAATCAGGCAACTAAAATATTAAGGCAAGCAGATGTTAGTGCTTTTGGAAGTAACTACAACTTTTATCCCTGTTACCTTATTATTTAAACATTTTATCAATTATGCTAAGGCTATACATAAAAATATATTAAATACTTTAAAATAATTATCCCCTATTTGAATAAAATTGAACTCAAACCTTTTAAATAGTAGACTTTTATATTACCATCATGTGGAAATTGTATGCCTAGTAGAAGAGAGCAGAAATTTGCCTTACAGAAAGTAAATATAATAAAATGACTTAACAGAAATTCAAATTTCTTTCTTGTCCTTTCTCTAGAACAAGTGATCTTGAACTTACTTTAACATAAAATCAAACATACTCTCTAATTTAAAATATACTCTCTAACTAAAAAATCCCAATATCTAGAGAGGAGAGTGAACACTTTACCATAATAGGATTTGGCTTCTTTTCTGGAAAAAGAAGGTTAACTGACAACAAGCATGACAAATGCTAACTTTTTCCACTTAGAGATGGACTCTATATGTTCTTCCTTGATTCTGGGCTCTAGGACTACTTAACTAATAGAATGCAGTGGAAATCATGCTGTACCTGTTTCTTAAGGCTAAGGCCTAAGCAACTGGTATCTTCCATTTCTCTTGAGATGGTCATTCTAGAGCCTTGTCACCATGTTGTAAGGAAGCCCACATAGCCTGTGGAGAGACCTACCAGGACAGAACCAGACTCCCAGCCCTCAGGCCATCTGAGTTCCCAGACAGTAGCCAGTATTTGAGTGGGGCATCTTGAGAGTGGGTCTTTCAGCTCCCAGCTGACCAGCCCTAGCTGACTGTGCATGGAGCAGAGAGGAGCACTCCCCATTAGGCCACGCCCAAGTTGTAGATCCATGAGCAAAATAAATGACTGTTGTTATAATATATTAAGCGACTACCTTCAGGGTGGTTTTTATACAGAAGAAGGAAACCAGAGAACATTCTCTTTCCTGCTTCATTTGCTCTTCAGCGAATGATTATCTTACCCCATTTCTGGATGCAATCTTAATTTGGCAATTTTAAAGTCTTTGTTTTGGTACTCTCTCTTAATATGTACCAGCTGTTGCGCTTATATGTTATCTAACTCTCTTAACAACCCTTTGAGGTAAGTACTATTATTATCCTCATTTTAGAGATGCATAAACTGATCTATAGAGAGGTCCAAGGTCACATGGTTAATAAATGGTGAAGTGGAGTTTTCAAGCCAGGTCTCTAGAACCTAAGCTCTTACCTGCTGTACTATAGCCCCTCTCATAGGTCTCTAATATTACAGAAAAGCTCCTGGCATTGCATTGTTTGCATTGCAGTCCCCTTCCCTCCTGCTGCTCTCTTTGAAACTGATCCCTCTGTGCCTTGTTTGTTAAGCTTTTTAGAGGGCATTTCCTCTAATAAGCAACCATCAAAAAAGGACTATAACATCCCGCTATGGACTGTTTGTGTCTCCTCAGAATCCACATGGGGAAGCCCCAATTCCCATGATGGAGGTGGGGACTTAGGAAGGTGATTTGGTTCAGATGAGGTGATGAGGGTGGCGCCCCTGATGGGATTAGTGTCCTTTTAGGAAGAGGAAGGGACTGCAGCCCCTCCCCACCACCCCGTGTGAGGAAAGCCGGAAGAGGGGCCCCACCAGAGCTCGGCCATGCTGGTCCCTGATCTCACAATTCTCAGTCTAGATATGTGAGAAATGTCTGTGCTTTAAGCCTCCCAGTCTATGGGAATTTGCTATAGCAGCTGGAGCTGAGGCAAATGCCAAGATCTTTTATAAAATGTTACCAACTTTCTCTCAAGGACCGGCATACACATAGAGAGAAGGAAGAAAGTCAGGGAACTTGCCAGTTAAGCTTCAGATATAAATTGTTATATTCAGAATGTGATCAACAAAAACTGAAGGAAATAAGGCACAATATTAGCTGTCTGATTAAACCCTAATCCCCAAAGAAACAGGCAACAATTTGAAGAGCTATAAAGAGCTGAGGGTAAAATAGGTTTCAAAATAGGTTCAATAATGCTCTTTATCTAAGATAATTTATGTTCTTCTGAACTTTCCTGTGTTGCTTATCTTATTTTCAAAGACACAGTCAATCTCACGGGGATTGGGGCCTCAGACCAGAAGTATGGTAGACCCATAAACTTTAATGATATAGTCAAATAAAGATAAACACAAATTTACATAAAGAAATGTTCACGTAACAGGCATTTACTAATTTTTTCCACCTAGAGAATTAAATAACACCCTCATTTTAGATTAAGCTTAGACCAATATTAGAGATAAAGGGAATCAAATGGCAAGCTAATGCAGGAACAGAAAATCAAATACCGCATGTTCTCACTTATAAGTGAGAGCTGAATGATGAGAACACATGGACACATAGAGGTAAACACCACACACTGGGCCTACTGGAGTGTGGAAGGTGAGAGGAGGGAGAGGGGCAGAAAAAATAACTACTGGGTATAAGGTACTAGGCACAGTACCTGGGTAATGAAATGATCTATACAATAAACCCCTGTGAAATGGGTTTACCTATGTAACAAATATGTGCATGTATCCCCGAACCTAAAATAAAAGTTGAAGAAAAAGAAATGAAGTTAAAATTCCCAAATAAAACTTTAGTTTAAGGTTAAAAAAAAAAAATAGTAGGTGGAATGAAAGAGTCAAGGGGGCTTGATGGTTTCTCTCCTGGCCTGACCTTTGACTTCCTAGCCCTTAGTTCAGTTCCCTCTTCAACCTGACTTAGTCCCACCTAGTGGTAAAGCTGCTCCCACCCCTCCACCTTCACCTCTGTCCCAGCAGTTTAAGAAAAGGAAGAATTCTGAAGACACTAGGGAACAACCTGAATTAAATAAGGCCACCTCTTCATACTTGGCAAAGGAAGTGAAGGCATTTCTCTGGAAGCTGGACAGGAACTGAATTCAGAACAAGTTAGAGGTGACCAGATGACATGATATCTGTCATCTGTAGAGATCATATGTACACTATTCATACTTCCAAAACACAGGTTTTTAAAATGATTGTGGTAAAATGTACATAATATAAAATGTACTATTTTAACCATTTTAAGTGTACCATTCAGTGGCATTAAGTACAACCATGCTATTGTGAAACTATTACCACCGTCTGCCCTCAAAACTTTTTCATCTTGCAAAACTGAAATGCTATATTCATTAAACACCAACTCCCTATTCTGCTTCCCCACAGCCCCGGGCAACCACCATTTTATTTTCTGTCTCTATGAATTTGATTATTCTAAGTACTTCATATGAGTGAAATCGTACAGTATAAAATGCCTATTAAAAAATTAAATATAATTAACACATTTGACAATAGTTCTTTACACCTCACCAGAGTTGCAGATAACATGGAGGAAGGTGGGGTGAGGAAGGAGATTCAGGAGGGCCCACTGGAGGTGGGAGCAGGGCCTGTGGCTGGGGCCGGAGGACAGGGCGAGCTGGCAGAAGGAATGAAAGCCATGGTCGAGGGGAGGGAGGCAGCAAAGGTGGACGTGAAGGGATATGAAAAGCATCCTGCAGACTAATTTCTTTTTTTGTTGAGAAAACTATAGCATTTACTGGGGAAAGATAAGAGGGCACACTAAAAACTGCTGCTAGTCTTTTCTCTTAGAGTAGGCAGCAGAAGAAACCACACACTAACTATCTTCAAACCACACTTCCTCAGAGCTAAATGACCCGTAATAGCGTGTGGCCTGAAACAGACAGCAGGATCCCCAGCTGCCAGTTTGCTGGTCCCAATACCTTACCCACCAGCAGTAATTAAAACAAGAAGCTCACTTGGTGCTGGAGTAAGATATCCATTTTTAAAAAATAAAGCAACTTAAATTCAAATACTTGTGGTTTTGAAATTGTAGTATATAAGAATCTGGGGGAGAAATTTGGGGCAGATTTAATTTAAAAAATTATTTGAGAAATTATAGTCACAGTTCAGTGAATGAGTTGGTAGTTACTCTATTCTAAATATTTTGACAAGCATTACATAATTACATGGTAGAAACTACATTAAAAGTGCATGTATGTGAGTGTGTGTGTGTGTGCATGCATGTGTGTGCAGATACTACAAACCTGGGCTGCTGCTGCAGCAGTGACCAAAGTTGGCTACTTGTGCAGTGTTTAGGTGTCAGATTTGACAGGTGTATTAACCAGGCAAGGAGGAAGAGAACTCAGAAAGCATTCTCAATGTAGGGGTGCCTCTCCAGGGCCAAAAACCATCCACAATTGTCATCTTTGCTCCTTCCAGGAATGTCCTGTGGGCAGACTCTGAAATTCCCTATGTTATATTCTCAAATATTCATGGGAATTCATCCATGAACACTTTTTCTAATAGTAGTTTACAGTTTCTTACTTCTTAGTACTGGTACTAGCTTGGTAGTTTCACAGAAGCCACAATGTGTACATGCTGTTGAATGTAATAAATCATTCCAAGAATTTATACAGACTAGATAGTAAACCCTAAACAAGAAAAAGGTTCCACCTGTAACCACTGCCCCTGGTACATACAATCATCTGCTCTAGACGTTGTTCCCAAATTTGTACCACTCCACCCCTTGGCCTCATGCAAACCAAATGACCCATTTGCACAAAATCTAGGGGAGGAGAGCAGAGTATTACCACTTTCAAGGTAGGCTTTTATAAGGTCAGCACTGGCTTTCTTCACCTTAGGTTTTTCAGTCTATCCCTTGCTTTCTCTAGGAACCACAATTTTGAAAAGAATAACCCAAGTCTTCCACTGAAAGTTCCCTTCATTGACTATCTTAAGGTGGCGCCCACTTCGGTAAATGAAAGGAAGAAATATGTATGCCCTTTTATTGTTGCATGACAGATCCCTATAGTTTAGAGGTTGGACGATTTTCTTTTCCTGCTAAAATTCATAAAAGAGACTGGGTCAAGATGAGTAACTAGACTGATATTAGGTCAGCAAAGGTATATTAAATTAAAGAAGTTTTACACAACAATGTATGGAAAAATTTTTCCTATAATAAACATTTACGCTCTTTAAAAATTCTTTACTTCTTAGTGATGAGGTCTCGCTCTGTTGCCCAGGCTGGAGTGCAGTGGCACCATCAGAGCTCACTACATCCTCGAACTCCTGGGCTCAAGCGATCCTCCTGCCTCAGCCTCCTGAGTAGCTGAGACTACGGGTGTACCCAGCTAGGCTGTTGTTAAATGACAAGAATTGTTTTATCCAAATATCAATGTGAAATAGAAGCTCACTGTGGATTCCTCCACCCAAGTAGGAGTAAAAGTAAAGAACAACTGTGTCGCAAGCTCAAGTCACCCTGGTCAGATGCTTTCATAAAATGCTGCTGCTCCTTTCCATCAATTTCAAACTTGAGGCACATAAAATGAGTCCCTCATATGAGTAAGCAGTGTTTCCCTTGACAAGCTGAAACAAGTGAATTTTTTCTTTTCTTTTTTTTTTTTTTTTTTTTTTGAGACAGAGTCTGGCTCTGTCACCCAGGCTGGAGTGCAGTGGCCGCATCTCAGCTCACTGCAAGCTCCGCCTCCCGGGTTCCCGCCATTCTCCTGCCTCAGCCTCCCGAGTAGCTGGGACTACAGGCGCCCGTCACCTCGCCCGGCTAGTTTTTTGTATTTTTAGTAGAGACGGGGTTTCACCGTGTTAGCCAGGATGGTCTCGATCTCCTGACCTCGTGATCCGCCCGTCTCGGCCTCCCAAAGTGCTGGGATTACAGGCTTGAGCCACCGCGCCCGGCCGAATTTTTTCTTTTCGAGTAGGGAGGGTTTCAAAAAACACTTGTGAATATCAATTTGATCGTCTTCTCCTGACATCTGCATTCTAGCATTCTAACCCAGTTACAGCTGGTTCTCAGTCCCCTCTCCTAGAGGCTCTTTACTGGCACAGTTCAAGACTGGTGGTTGTCTATGTGGGGGCAACCTCTCACCATCAGTCTTCCTTCTTAGCACTAGCTTAAGAATGCACATTCCCATGTGGCCCAGATGCTTTAAGCTCCAGGGGCAGTAGGAGAATTTGGTTACACTCAAACATCATATTCTAACCTTGGTTGTTCCCACGCTTTCTAAAAGGAGCCATAAGATTCACTAAGTAAGGAAACGCATCCTTCGGTAAATTTCTGAACTTACGACGTAAAAGTTCAAGAAGCTAAAGTATCCTGGCTTTGGAATGGAGTCGCCAGGAGCCTCTTCTGTGAATGTTGTTAATGTGGCCCTGCAGGCTGCAGAGCCTCTATAGCCCTGAGATGAGTACATGGGCCACTTGCTGCGGGAGCCCATGGCGGCCTTATCCATGGCATCATTTTACCAGATCTTCAGCCACCAGATCCACAGTGGATCCTCTCCTGGATTTGTTATCACTTCCCCAGGTGAGTTTCAGTCAGGTTTGTCTAGAGCATGCTAACCAATTGGTTAAAGTCAGCTTGGTGCAAGGAAAATGAGTTGATGGGAGAGCAACTGGTCAACCGACTGGACCTGCTCCAAGTTTCAACCAGTTATCTGGTACCAGGAAGATGCTGTTGGGTAAACTACAGACCATGATGAATTACCATGAACCTTTTTAGAACCATGGGATTGGAAAAATATAAAATTTCTGTATCTAATATAAGCATATCCATATTTACTTATAGGAAGATTGAGATTGTATTTTATCTACAATACTCTTTAAGATATTGAGTGATTACCAATTTTAACTAGCTATAATGGTTAGGATATCTAGTTATAAAGCACAGTTTCAACCTACAGAAGGGAAAGAGAACTGAAAGCCCTCTATACCCTACAGATGCTGTGTTTGACTTGGAAATGTTGGACAGAAACTGGAATGCAACTTTCTGTTATTTACAGAGGCTGTCAAAATACATTTTACCAGATCTTAAGCCACCAGAGTTGTTTATAGGTAGCTGGCAAGTGCCCACATGGAATTTAATCTCAGTAAGGAAAATTTACAACCATCAAATCCAGCCACTGAAAATGCGTCTGATGAATATATACCAGCCCACTTCAGGACCTTGGGGAAAATGTGCTGAGGTCTCATCCTATCCTAAGAGAGGCTATCCCCGGACTGCAAAAGCAGCCCCAAAGTAAGGGGCAACCGCAAAGTAAGAAAGCAGAATTAGTGGTATTAAACACAAATCCTACAACCTCTGACAATTCTGTCCCAATTGATTCTATGTGAAAGGGAAAATATACCCTTCTGAATTCACCTTTTGCTGAATTTATGGTCTCCCATCAGCTTTGTGCTTTCTCATCATGTATGGTATTTCTTTTTTAGCTGTAAAAGTAGTAGTTAGGCTGGGTGTGGTGGCTCACGCCTGTAATCCCAGAACTTTGGGAGGCTGAGACAGGTGGATCTCTTGAGCTCAGGAGTTCAAGACCAGCCTGGCCAACATGGTGAAATCCTATCTCCAGCAAAAAATTCAAAGTTAGCCAGGTGTGGTGGTGCATGTCTGTGGTCCAAGCTACTCAGGAGGCTGAGGTGGGAGGATTGTTTGAGCCTGGGAGGCAGAGGTTGCAGTGAGCCGAGATCCTGACACTGCACTCTAACCTGGGTGACAGAGTCAAACTCTGTCTCAAAAAAAAAAAGCTTGGAAAAAAAGTGGTTGTTGGCCAGGCGCTGGCACCTGTAATCCCAGCACTCTAGGAGGCTGAGGTGGGTGGATCACCTGAGGTCAGGAATTCGAGACCAGCCTGACCAACATGGTGAAACCCCGTCTCTACTAAAAACACCAAAATTAGTTGAGTGTGGTGTCGCGCGCCTGTAGTCCCAGCTACTCGGGAGGCCGAGGCAAGAGAATTACTTGAACCTGGGAGACGGAGGTTGAGTGAGCCAAAATTGCACCATTGCACTCCAGCCTGGGCGAGAAGCGTGAAACTCCAGCTCAAAAAAAACAAGGGGGTGTGGTTGTTATACTAATTTAACAGTGTAAGTGCTACTGGAACTTCATACATTGCTGGTGGGAATGTAAATGGTACACCCACTTTGTGAAACAGTCTGGCAGTCATTCAAAATATTAAACATAGATTTACCATATGACCTAACAATTCCACCTCTAGGTGTTTACCAAGAGAAATGAAAATATGTATCCTCATAAAAACAGATACACAAATGTTCATAGCACCATTATTCATAATTGCCCCAAAGTAGAAGCAACCCATATATCTATCAACTGATGAATAGATAAATAAAATGTGTTATATCCACTAAATGAAATGTTATTCAGCAATGAAAAAAATGAAGTAGTGATTTGAGTTGCGTAAACTACAAGTTGATGGCCTTTGAAAACATGATTGCTAAGTGAAAGAAATCAGTCACACTAGACCACATGTTGTATGGTTCTATTTATATAAAATGTCCAGAACAGGCAAATTTATAGAGATGGAAAGTAAATTCGGGTTTTGCTGAGGCTGGAAAGTTTGAGGGTGGGATATGGGTAGTTGGTATGGGTTTTTTGGGGAGGTTATAAAAATGTTCTAAACTTGCATGTGGTGATAGTTGCATATACTAAAAAAGAGTGAATCATACATTTTAAATTAGCAAATTTTATAATATGTGAATTATACCTGAATAAGACTTTTTTTGGAAAGTATAAGTGTGTCTTTTTGTTCGTGCTGTGAAATCAGAAAGAGAAATACCCAGTTCCAGCTAGCTCTAGTCTTCACATGGGAGAATGGAAAAACTCAGCTCCAGCCCACTAGCCATTCTGTCTCACCTAAGCAGGTGGGGGACAACTAAGAAGTACTTGTGAAGTTCACAGTCCAGAGGCACAGGCTCACTAAAAGACTGAGCCTTAATCATAAGACTGTAGAATACCCTCCTGCTGTGACTTTACCAACACATTACAAAAGTCTGTTAACAGCAGTTTCTTTTACCCAGTACATGATGTCTGGCTATCAA
Organism: Theropithecus gelada; assembly: GCF_003255815.1. NCBI lineage: Eukaryota > Metazoa > Chordata > Mammalia > Primates > Cercopithecidae > Theropithecus > Theropithecus gelada. Next base: position 2,379,359 of record NW_020257641.1, on the reverse strand, counting down.
GGAAAAATTACAAGACATACTAAAAGGCAAAAAACAGTTTGAAGAGACAAAGGAAGCATCAGAACCAGACATGGCAGAAATGCTAAAATTATCAGACAGGGAATTTAAAACAACTATAATTAATATGCTGAGGGCTCTATGGACAAGTAGACAGCACGCAAGAACAAATGGGAAGTGTACGCAGGGAGATGGAAATCCTGAAGAAGAACCAAAAAGAAATTCTAGTGGCCAAAAACATAATAACAGAAATGAAGAATGCCTTTGATAGACTTATTAGCAGATTGGACACAGCTAAGGAAAGAATCTCTGAGTCTGAGGATATATCAATAGAGACTTCTAAAACAGAAAAATAAAGAAGAAAAAAGACTGAAAAACAAAAACAAAAACAGGATATCCAAAACGATGGGACAACTACAAAAGGTATAATATACAGGTAATGGGAATGCCAGATGGAGAAGAAAGGAATAGAAGAAATATTTAAAATAATGACTAATAATTTCCATAAATGAATGCCAGACATCAAACCACAGAGGATGAATGCAAAAGAAAAGAAAAGAAAAAGGCAAAGAACCCTGCACTTAGGCATATTGTCTTCAAACTACAGAGAACCAGAGAGAGAAAAAAATATTGAAAGAAGCCAGAAGGAAAAAAACCTTCCCTACAGAGAAACAAAGATAAGAACTACATCTGACTTATCCTCAGAAACCATGGAAGCAAGAAGAGAGTGGAGTGAAATATTTAAAGTGTTGAGAGAAAAAAACCACCGACTCAGAATTCTGAGCCCCGTGAAATTATCCTTCAAAAGTGAAGGGAAAATAAAAACTTTCTCAGACAAAAATGATAAAGGGATTTGTTGCCAGTGGACCTGCCTTGAAAGAAATGTTAAAAGAAGTTCTTTAGAGAAAATTAATATAATATGGGTCAAAACCTGGACTTACATAAAGAAAGAAAGAACAATAATTGCAGCACTATTCACAGTAACAAAGACATGGAATCAACCCAAATGCCCATCAATGATAGGCTGGATAAAGACAATGTGGTACATATACACCATGGAATACTATGCAGCCATAAAAAGGAATGAAATAATGTCCTTTGCAGAAACACAGATGGATCTGGAAGCCATTATCCTCAGCAAACTAACACAGGAACACAAAATCAAACACCACATGTTCTCACGTATAAGTGGGAACTGAACAATGAGAACATATGGACACAGGGAGGGGAACAACACACACTGGGGCCTATCGGGAGATGGGGGGCAAGGGGAGGGAGAGCATTAGGAAAAATAGCTAATGCATGCTGGGCTTAATATCTAGGTGGTGGGTTGATAGTACAGCAAACCACCATGGCACATGTTTACCTATGTAACAAACTTGTACATCCTGCACATGTATCCCAGAACTTAAAAATAAAAATAAAGGAAGAGCATTGAAGAAGGAATAAATGAAGGCAAAATTAAAACTTTTAAAAAAAATTTTAATTGATCTAACGGCTAACAGTTTGTTCAGGATAATAGCAATAATGATTTCAATTGTGTGTTCTTATGTATATATCTTATATGTACAAATATTCATATATATGTATATATAATGTTTATGTATGCTTATATATATATAAGTGAAATGAGTGACAGCAATTATACATGAAAGGAGAAGGAGAAATTAGGATTATTTTGCTATGTTAAGGTACTCAAACTATCTGTGAAGCAGTACAGTGTTATTTGAAAGTGGCTTGGATTAGTTGTAAATACATATTGCAAACTCTAGCGCAACCACTAAAAAAAGTAAACAAAGAAATATAACTGATGTGCTAAAAGAAAAGAGAAAAAATTGAATCATATAAATACACGGTTAAAACCACAGGAAGACAAATAGTGGAAGACAAAAAGAACCAAAGTACAAGGGCAACAAATACAAAACTAACAAATATGGTAGATAGTAATAGAACTGTATCAATAATCACTGTGAACATCAGTAGTCTAACTGCACCAGTTAAAAGAAATCATCAGAGTAGATCACTAGACACTTTGGAAGATAGTTTGGTAGTTTCTTTTAAAACTAAACATACTTTTACCATACAATCCAATAATCATGTTCTTTGGTATCTACCCAAAGGAACTGAAAACTTACATCCACACAAAAACCTGCACATGGACGTTTAATGCAGTTTTATTCATAATTACCAAAACTTAGACGCTGTCAAGATGCCATTCAGTAGGTGGATGAACAAATAAACTGTAGTACATCTAGACTATGGAATATTACACAGCACTGAAAAGAAATCAGCTACCAAGCCCTAGAAAGATATGGAGGAACCTTAAATGTATATTTTAAGTGAAAGCATTCAATCAGCAAAAGACTAAATACTATATGATTCCAACTATATGATATTCTGAGAAACTATGGTGACGGTAAAAAAAAAAAAAAAGTCGTTGCCAGGGGTTGTGGGGGTTGAGGGAGGAATGAATAGGAGAAGCATGGGATTTTTAGAGCAGTGAAAATACTCTGCATGATACCACAATGGTGGACACATGCCACACATTTGTCCAGACCCATAGGCTATACAGCACCAAGAGTGAACCCTAAACTATGGACTTTGGGTGATAATGATCTGTCAATGTAGGTTCATTGATTGTAACAAATATGGCACTTGGGTGGGGGTTGTTGATAAGGAGAAGCTCTGCATGCATGGGGCAGGGAGATATGGGAAATCTCTGTACATTCATTTCAATTTTGCTTTGAATGAAACTGCTATAAGAATATAAAGTCTTCAAAAAACTCCAGGCCCTATTATGGTAAGATAAATAGTCATAAAAGTGGTTAAGATGGTAAATTTTATGCTACATATATTTTGATACAATACAATAAAAATAAAATCTAAAACTTAGAAGGAAAAAAAAACCACCCTGCAAGCACAGTCAGAGGTCCCATTGCTGAAAGACATCATGACAAGTAGATGGTGAAGCCAAAAGAGGCACTGACCCAGGAGTTGCCTCTGAGTGGGGTGTGCGGGATGGAAAGACCAGTGAGGTAGGGCTCAGCAGCCGCCAGGTAGCTGGGACATGTGCCGAGAGGCAGCACTCAGAGGTGCACATTTCTAGGCCCATCATCCGATGACAAGCTGCCCCTGCAGACAGGAATGGAGCCACGTTGAGGGTGCTCATGTCGGTAAGGGCTGGGGGGGTGCTCATGCTAAGGCAGAGGAGGAGCAAGGCTGGACCGCAGTCGGCACAGAGTAGGATGGCTCGATGGGTCTCACAGGAAACAAAGTGCTGTGACACCAACAAAAATGAGAGTGGCAAGCTTGGAGACCACAGGCGAGATTGGCATTTAAGGTGATAACTTCTCATGCATCAGAGGCAATGGCTAGGAGCAAGTCCACCCTTGCAGGGAGGAGTATTTTATCATTGGCAATATTAAGAATTGTCAGTGCGTGGTAATATGCAAAAGCTGACTCAATTTTAGTAGACTTGATTGTTTTAAAGTTTTCTACAGATGATGATTCCTGGAACACCCCCTCTTCTTTTCTACTCCACACCCTCCTTTTGTTGGCTCATTTCTAGTCAAATTTCCAAACTCAGCTTAGACATGTTCTCCTCCTGGAAGTGCTGCCTGAGCTCCTCATCCTGCCTGCCCTCAACTCACCTCAATGAAGCCGGGTCATCCCTTCTCAGTATACACTGAATTAGGCATGGAAACTGTCTATTTAGTCATGGTACCAGGTCTTGATCATCTCTGCATCCTCAGAACCTAACACTGTGCCTGGCACATGGCGGGCATTCAATAAAGGTTTGTTAACTGACTGAATGAATGAATACTGCATAAAGAACCCACCCAAATGATACCTTCAACCCCAAGGTAGCCTAGGATTAATAGAAAACACTTTAGCTGAAAGCCTTTTCCAGTAGTCACCCCCCATCCTGTTACCACACATTTTGGACTGAATGTAGCATAACACAGTTTGAGTAGTTAAAAGTTGATTACAAGCCATTACATGAAGGGCATGAAGTCTTGGAAGGCTATGCCCGCTGCCTATGTTTGGAAGAAAAGAGTAGCGTGCTTATCTTTTGAAAGATTTTTTAAAAATATCACATCATTATATACAATAACTCCGTTAAATAAACCGTTCAGCTGAAATTTTCATTCTGGTTACAAATGAAGGGTATTATACACAAAGTAGCTTGGGAACAGCCTCTAGCAAGGTTGGTAGATTTTTGGTTTAAGAACCCAAGGCTGATGTCTGCGTTATTAGGCATATTATTTTCACCAGTTTTATAAATCATTGTTCTCAACTCATAAGCCTGGCTTATGATCCAAACAAAAAGTAATTTGTGGAGGGGAAAAAAGAAGAAAAAAAAGAATTAGTGAACTACGGAGTTAGTTGTTTCCTGCCCCTTCAACTTTGATAAAAATCGCTGTATTTGCCCACTCAAAGGAAATAGCTGTTCTCAAAATTCAGAGAGTGAGAGGACCCTGCAAGGAAGGATTCACCTATTTAAACTCTTGGGGTCCCTGTACAGACCTACTGAGGAGGAGTGAGCGAACACAGGAAGGGTTGGTGAGCGGGAAGGAGGAAGTACTGCGGTGGAGCTCTTGCAGAATTTTTTGGGGAAAATAAATAGAGAATGGAAGAGCATGGGGCTAAGAATGTAAAAGTCACCAAAAATGCAGAAGTCTGATAATTCTCATTGTTAGCAACAATGTAGGAGAAACAGAAATCCTCACACACTGTTGGGATTACAAGCGTGAGCCACCAAGCCCAGCCTATGCCATTTGATGTAAAGGACTAGAGCATCCATGGACCCTGTGGGGGGTCCTGGAACCAATCAATCCTCTATGGATATTGAAGGGCAACTATATATCAATATCTAACAGCTCAATATCCATCTAGGGACAGACAGCACTATGCCTGGTAGTAGACATTTAGTATTTACTGAAAGAACAAGACATTCCTTAAGTTATATTGGAATCATTCACCATTTTCCCAAAAAAAGGAGAGAATCTGAGCCTTGGCTTCTGTAGTGAAATTCTGTTGTCTTTGCCTTCATCTCAAAAACAGATTGGTTAATGGATGGGTATATGATCCTCGTTGGTCCGATAAGCCTCAGTCCTGGGGTTTTGCTTGAATGTCACCAACCTCTCCACCCTCTCCAATCACCCCATCCCCAGGCTAATGTCTGGAGCTCCTGGAGGCTATCTTGCCCCCATGAAGGGGACCTGTTGAGAATGAAGTGCAAGACAGTGGAACTAAGATATGGGGAGAGTCAGGCTCCTGCAACTGGATTTAAATCCCTAGACCCAGAGGCACTTGAAGATCCACCTGGCCTGCACCTCTCCGTTAATTGACCCAGTAAATTCCCCTTCTTGCTTATGATCTTTTGACTCATGTTTGGTTTTTGTTTTTGCTTTTTTTCTTGTTTTGTTTTTTTGGCCTTTTACAATGACAAGTCCAGTCTATTTCAGGTGGAAGGATGAACTTCCATTAGGAAAAACAAAAGTCTAAGGTTTTGTATGAGTATCTCTTAGTTTTTCACATCCTATACATTTTGTTGACATTTTTGGTAACTCACCTTTCACCAAGTAGAACATTTGACAGATTTATAAATGAAGGAAAGTCCAGTGAGTTCATTACTGGATAGGCATGAATAGGAACAAGCAAAGTGTCATCTCCCTAAAATTAATCAGAAAAAGTCAAGTTTAACATTTTGAAGACTACGACTTTTAGACAAACTTGTAGATGCTTTATTTCTTATCTTATTTTCTATCATTAAAAAATATTTCCTTAAGAAACTTCAGCACTTAACTACAACATTAGAAATACTGAGTTTTCTTAGCCATAAACAAAGCGTAGAAAAGTTTAAGTACTCTTTATTGAAATGATGTTCACTATTATCCAAGGACGCTAAAGATAATGACGCCTCATAGAGATATGAAGACAGTAATCCATCTGCTTCTATTTCAGAAAATTATGAAGAAACACAATCTTTAGTGGCCCAAGAAAAAGAGAACCAACACAGAGTCATCTGATCCAGACAGCACAGAATAGAAAACAATGTATTGGCAAGAGGGCAGAGAAACCTGCTTCTTGTCTCATAGGACGTTAACCTTCAGAAGGACTGTTAGCCTCTCCAGGCATAGTTTCTTTCATTGCAAAATGGAGATAATCACAACTTTCCTTAAAGGCATTTTTAAGAATTAAAGCAGGTGATGGCATTAAAAAGTCAAAAGTACTGCAGAAAAGTGAGGTATTATTATTAGCATTATTTGGTAGAAACAGAAAATGTGTCCTGGCATTTTATACAATGCCTGTTCTAGGGATTCTTCTTCTGTTCAGCACAGAATATTCCATCTGAAAGCAATATTCTGGTTTTGTTTTTATTTTTTATTTTATTTTGAGATGGAGTCTCACTCTGTTGCCCAGGCTGGAGTGCAGTGGTGCGACCTCAGCTCACTGCAACTTCCACCTCCTGGGTTCAAGTGATTCTCCTGCCTCAGCCTCTGGAGTAGCTGGGACTACAGGTGTGCACCACCAGGCCTGGCTAATTTTTTGTACTTTTAGTAGAGATAGGGTTTCACCATGTTGGCCAGGCTGGTCTCGAACTCCTGACCTCCGGTGATCCACCTGCCTCAGCCTCCCAAAGTGCAGGGATTACAGGCATGAGCCACTGTGCCCGGCCATTTTTATTTTTTTTTTAATTGAAACTCCAAAAAAATAAAAATGGTCTACCACATTCTTAAGGAAATACGCTTCTTGATCTAAAATATTACTGTGGGTATGTTGGATCTAAGGTTCGTTCCCTCCCCCTGTGGAAATGCATCTCTAATATGATGATGTGAGTCAGAGACAACACTATCAACTTACAAAAGTTAACTTTGCAAATTTTTGTAACTTTTTTGGAAAGAAAAAGTGAAATGCTTTCAAGGCAAGTCACCTTATTATACAGATTGTAAGAAATAAAAGCATTGCTTAAAAAGAAAAACAGTAGAAACTCATTTGTTACTAATGTATACTCTTCTGTTTTGGTTTTGAAACATCAATAATTTAGTTAACTTAAGGGCTTCTCAAGCTGAAGACTGGGTCTGGACTATAGAGCAAAGGGAGGGGCAGAGGGGACAGTGTTAAGAGAAGGAATGACAGCAGCTCTGGCTGGAGGCCAAAGGATGAATTAGGTGACCTAGGAAAGGCTCAGAAGAACTCAAACAGCTCCCACCTCCCGGAACCACCCCCATCCCCGCACCAGGGCTGCCTCTGTGGGCAATCCCAGGCATAGGCCAGTGGCTGGCGTTTATAATCATAACTTGGATGGTTGTTAGTTTTTCAACCTCGCATTTAAGGGAGTATGTTAAAGTTATTTGAAAAGGCTTCAGCAACTGCCAGCACCACATGATAGATGAAGCTTTAGGCACAGGGCAGTGGGAAGCCTGCAGCGAACAGCATCTCCTGACTCTGTCCAGGTCCTTTGCAGCCTAATACTTTCCCATCTTGGGCCATGTCACTCGGCAACAAGCCTCGCATACCAGTCACACTGGTGACCCGGGGAACACCCGGTACTGGGCCAAGAAAGCTCTCAGTGGTCATCCCACCTCTCTTCCTGCCACCCTTGAGAATGTAAGTTTTAACCCACCATCAAAAAAAAAAAAAAAAAAAAAAAAAAAGCAATGTTAAGAGACCCACCTTACAGTGAATGCGGATGCAGTCATAATAGTATCGCCACTCATCTGGAGAAAATGTAACGGTGACCGTGAGGGACAAGCCAGGGACCAGGTGGTGTTCCTGGAAGACAGGTGGGCTCTTGTCAGGACAAGCCCCGGACTGCACAGACAGCAGCACCAGGGGTGACAATACGCCACATACCCACCCTCCACAGGCCTGAGACGCAGACAACCACACCGTGGGAGAACAGGGAAACCAACGACACTTACCTTTCTTACATAATTGATCTCAAAGTATTTGGTTTGCGGGGGTAAAATATGAACACTTGTGTCTTCGTTGGAAACATTGACCAGATGCTGGGAGAGAAAAAGAAGTATTTAGAGGAAATACACGGCTTTATTTATTTGCATATTCATCTCATTTATGTAGACTTCATCTGTTCCTGAAAGAACTTGAGGAGATATCCTGTATTTTTTAACTTTTTAAAAGATTTGAAATACATCATACACCATTTGAAGAATAATGAACACAACACACACCATTTCAAGAATTATAAAACGTTCCCATTGTCCCCACTTTCCCGCTTAGGAACAATACCAAAGCCTGCAGTACCCCCTCCCACCCCAGCCCGAGACTTAGCATCCTTTAGAGGCCCCTCCCCACAGTCCTGAGCGTTACTGCAAATGCTTTTTGTTGAACTCAATTTAGTCCTGTGATTCAATGGAGCTAAGAAGTCAGGCACCAACTCCTACAGGTTCTCTAATTACATGCCACTGGTTTAGGGGCCAGAGGACACTGAAACTATCAGAAAGTCAGGAAAAGGAACATGGCTAAGACAGCCTCCAATCCATGCCTGGGCAGATGAAAAGGAAGTCGAGGGTGGGAATTCTCTGAAAGAGACAGGAGAAGGCCATCCCTGTGAGGCAGGATCATCTGGTGGATACGTCAGCTGGGTCTCTGAGGAAAGAGGTGTTTTCCCTTCCTTTGTTTGAAAGGGACACAAGAACTTTGAATTCTGAGGATCTGAGCTTTGCCTGGGCCAGGGGAAGGTTAAGAGACCTTTGGTTTCTGACGTCTAGGCCAGAGGCTGGGCCTGTCCCAGGGGCTTGGAAGGCCCATTGCTTGAGGCCTGACATTCTTCAATGCTCTAAGTAAGACTTTAGACATTCCCTCCCGATGAGGGCACACTGTGTTTGCCTGTGGTTTTTTTGTTGTTGCTTTTTTATTTTTTTATTTTTGAGATAGGGTCTTTCTGTTGCTCGGGTTACAGTGTAGTGGCACAATCATAGCTCACTGAAGCCTTGAACTCCTGGGTTCAAGCAAACCTCCTGCTTTTGCTCCTGAGTAGCTGGGATTATAGGCATGCGTCATCATGCCCAGCTAATTTTTATTTTTTGTAGAGATGGAGTCTCACCATGTTATCCAGGCTGGTCTGGAACTCCTGGGCTCAAGGATCTTCTCATGCTGGCCTCTGAAAGTGCTGGGATTACAGGTATATGCCACTGTGTCTGGTCATGCATGTGTTTAAAACGTTCTTATGTGTTACATGCGAGCATTCTTAAAGCACTACAATTTTTGTGACCCTGTTTTGGTGTATCTTCCTTTTCTTACAAAACTTGTTAAAAGCCCAAACAAAAAGTTTCCCAAGCCTCTCTTGGCCTCCAAGGGGCCCTGTACATGGGCAGTCTTGGTGAAGGGATGAGTTCCCAGGGGCCAGACCCATGAGAGCAGCCCTTGTGAGAGAGGCTGGGAGGAGAGGTGTGCTGAGTCCATCACACTCAGAGTCCTGGGGTGACAGGACCCACCTGAGGATGGAGAGGGGCCACTCAGCCCCAGGCCTGGAACCTTAACAAAGAGTTCTGTCCCCATGCTTCTCACTGGGGGAGGGCTGTGAAGTTCTCAAGCTGGAGTCCAGGCAGAATTGGAAGCAGAAGTGGTTCTATCATCTGTTATTACTTAAAAATAATTCAGTAAGAACACTGCAACAAACAAGGGTGTATCAACTGGTTTTAATATGTACCCTGGGAGTGGTTAAGCTCAGAGGAAATCAGCAATCTGCACTCTAGGAGGGCTTTTTTTTTTTTTTTGAAACGGAGTCTTGCTCTGTTGTGCAGGCTGGAGTGCAGTGGCACGATCTTGGCTCGCTGCAGTCTCTGCCTCCTGGGTTCAAGTGATTTTCCTGCCTCAGCCTCCTGAGTAGCTGGGATTACAAGTGCGCACCACCAGGCCCGGCTAATTTTTGTATTTTTAGTAGAGACAGACGGGGTTTCACCATGTTGGTCAGGCTGGTCTCGAACTCCTGACCTCATGATCCACCTGCCTCAGACTCCCAAAGTGCTAGGATTACAGGTATGAGCCACCGCGACCGGCCTCTAGGAGTGCTTTGTGAGCACCGAAGGATCCTAACCCAGCATCTACACTCCAGAGGCAGCCCCCAGAGTGTTTCAATTATGCCACCTAAGTTCATTCTGGAGAGTCTTCTACATTAGCAGAAAGGATACTCAGAATCTATGGATTAACTAGAAATATTATCCAGGCATTTCCACTCTCAAAAAAAGGGGGTATGAGAATCTGGTGAGCGCAAAAGACCAATATCCTTTAGAATGACATTCAAGGGCCCCAGACTCCCTCCCAGGCGCCATGCTTTGTACTTTACTAAAGTATCCGGTCAGCCAGTTGTCACATCTGCTGCCATCAAAGCCTCCCCACCAGGAGCCATAGCTGGGACTTTGTGAGATTACAAACACAATGATCTTTCTGCCTGCTTGCTAGTAAGTGTTCATATGCGTTGCAGTGTCTTCTCAGACCTGTTTGCTGCAGCAGACCACCTGTAGCAAGGCTGCTGAGGAGTGGACCTGTGACTCCCACATGCTGTCAGGGTCAGACTCTGAATATCTGCCTGACAATTAGAAATAAGCTCACTGGCTTAGGTCAGTTTCTAACAAGCAACAATATGGGCAGAAGACCAGAACGGAGATCTGTCCTCCAAGCTGCTGGGTTGGCTCCATTTTTCCAGTATTCCTGAATGGTCCCAAGGAAGACAGGAACCTAAACTCCCAAGACTGGAGATCCAGCCAGCACCTACGGACAAATAAAGAGACCTGACCTTTCCTCCAACCTGAGTGTGTCAGAGCAAATCCAAATCTAACCACTACCCATTTGAACATGAAGGGGGCATGCCAGAATTCATGACATAATATCTATATTGTCAAGTGAGTAAAAAATTTGCAATAGGAGGGTCAGGCATAGTGGTTCACACCTGTAATCCCAGCACTCTGGGAGGTCAAGGCAGGTGGATCACCTGAGGTCAGGAGTTTTGAGACCAGTCTGGCCAATATGGTGAAACCCCATAATACAAAAATTAGCTGGGTGTGGTGGTGGGAGCCTGTAATCCCAGCTACTAGGGAGGTTGAGGCAGGAGAATCGCTTGAACCCAGGAGGTGCAGGTTTCAGTGAACCGAGATTGCGAAACTCCGTCTCCAAAAAAAAAAAAAAAAAACAGAAAAAGAAAAAAAATTAGCAATAAGAAAATACTAGATGATTTTCTTAAAGAGTAACATAGATTCAATTTGTGATAGTAAAAGATACATTATTTGACTATAGTTTCCCATGTCTACCTTTAAAAGATTCTTGATCTGGAATTGTTCATTTGGATCAACAGAGAAATAAGAAACAACAAACTCAAACAAAAGTGTAGATATTTAGTTAATAAGAGCTCAGAAACAGGAAGAAAATGTTCAGCTTCTGTTTGAGATCTGAAGTGAAACGGAGACTAGCGGAGAATGAAGGCCTGGGTAGCTGGGTGCAGTGGCTCACGCCTGTAATCCCAGCTACTCAGGAGGTGGAGGTGGGAGGATCACTTGAGCCCAGGAGTTTGAGGCTGCAGTGAGCTGTGACCCACATGGCAGATGGCAAAGAAGGCAGTCAGCAGACACAGTGATGGTGTGGGCAGGGATATTTCCACCAAATAATGCCTAAGACAATTCCAGGGGACATTGTGCCAATGAGCTTTTTCAATGAACTTAAAACAACAACAAAACATGACAAATTATAGCAAAAAATGAACAGCTTATTCTCTACGCTTTAGTAAACAAAGTCAACATCCAAAAGACTGACTTCCAAAACAGGAAGATTTTATTAATTTTGCAGTTCTCAATTTTTGGTTGCAAGTACTCATTGTTTCCTATAATCATCCATGTTTTTTGTCCTATCAAAGATTTGTCTGAGCTCAGGAAGACTGCAGAGCCAATTTTGTGCAACATCCTTATTTCATGAAGACACAGTGACCTGGAACTGTCCATGCCACAAGGTGAGTGGAAGACCTGGGCCTAGAACCCGGTCTCCAGCTCTGGGCTAGGGCTCTTTCCACTACATCCTACTGTCTGATGGCTCAGCGCATCTCAGTGCCCAGCCTGCATTTCCTATCTTTCTTTTTATACTTTATCAGCAGATCAGCTTTATTTTTAGATCATCATAAATAATATCCCTTCAGAGATAAAATGCCAGTCCTGCCTTTCCATTTATAACTAAAACTGGGAAAAATAATTATCAATCAAAGGAAAAACAAACCTTGGGAAAACGAATCAAGTGCTTAGAAAGTATACGTTAGATTAATACGAAGAGTTTATTTGAAAACATAACAAAACACAAGCAACCCAACGTTACCCTTAGGCAAGATAAAATTTCCTGAAATCTTACCCTGTGTTTCAATTTTGGGTCAGTAGACCTCCCAGTCCCTCTGGGATCTCTGTTCCCCTGGGAGCTGACCTTCTGCTGGCCCGGGGGTCCCCGTTTCCTTGGTGCTGTCTCCACAGGGCACCATATTTACTCCAAAGTGAAATTCAGCCCCTTCTAGAGTTTTTCAGAACCGCTTCCCACTCCACAAAAACCCCACAAAAACCATCAACCACACATCAAGTAGTCATAAGTTTAACAGCCGTTACTCAGGATTTATAGGAATTTCCTCAAGAGGGCTCCCAACTCTCGTCACCCTCAATCCCATGCTGCTTCAGGCTCCCTCTGTGTCTCCTCAGGAGAGTCTATTCTCCTCTTTCTAGAGGGAACGGCAGAACCTGCCCTCCAGTGAAGTCTTGGCTTGGAGTGGGTCAGGGCTAACCTTCAAACACAATACTTTAGCCTGCAAGTTGCAAGCTCAGTGGCACAGCTTCTCAAAGAAGGTCCATACTTAACATGAGGGATCTGGGGACAAAATTCAAGCAGCCTTATAAGTTCTTTAAAGTGTTTTATTTTAAAATGCATCTTCGTCATGCATTCGCTCTAAAATTTTGCTCTATATTGCATTTCTCCAAAATGTAAGAGTGAAATTGATGCTCTAGAAAGATGTGCTATGTTTATACTGTGGCTTCAATTCTCCCATCCCCACACTCTGAGCAGCCACTGGGATTCATGGCCCTGATTTTGAGATGCAAGATCTTGGGGGTCTCTAAGGCTGTAATAGAATAGGTCTCTAATGTAAATTAATATAAAAACAAATATTACTATTTGACAAAGCCAGAAGAAACTGTTCATTTATTTAAGATAAGACTTTTTAGGCTAACAATTTTGTTTTGGGCTGGCAACAGCAACACTGGTTATCTTGAAGGAAAACTGATGGATTATTTACTTAATAATTTCCAGGACCAAATCACTCCACAAAGGTAAAAACAAATTTAAGGGGTCTTGGCTTTGAGAAAACCAGGGACCATCATTTCAAATTTTAAAGTAAATTGAAACACTGATCTCAATATGAATGCGAGCAAACTGTTTCAGATCCTTTAGCCAGAGCTGGATTGATCTGAAATGTTAATGAACAATTTATTTGTGGTTTTAAATACACATTCAGTCATTCCATTCTTGGGCAATTTGCATAGTTTGCTGTAGCAAAACCAAGATAAAAGCAGTTGTTGGATTTTCCACCTTGTCTGGCAAGAATTTCAAGGCAATTGCCTTAGGCTTCCGCTTCAATTTGCCAGTGGAAACTGGGGGCTGGCTCTCCCAAGATTTCCGAGAATGTTATTAAGATGAAATCACTTGACTTTTATCTATTTCTGTTTGATTTAATGTCTGATAGAAGCAATATGACCACCTAGACTTTACATTGTATTTCCTTGGGATTAGTGAGCCTCTGCCACTCTTCTAATAACCTCACAACTCTTATAATAAAGTGAGTTCCACATCCTTCACTCACAAGTGCTTGTTGGGTGCCTTCACTCAGGCACTGCATGAGGTGCCAGGGAAGCAGCAATATGAAAGACAGACATGGCCTCCATTCTGCAGCCGAATGAAGCCGAGCTGAGGCTTCATACCTTTTTCAATAACTAAACCATACTCCCTTGCTCCCCACGAATTCTTAGTGGGGATGAAATCACCCACAAAGGAAGAAAGTAAAAATTGATTCTTGGGAGGACAAAGGAATCTTAGACATTGTGATGGCTGCAATCTTCCAAAGCTCAATCCTACCTGACAAAATCTTATTTCTTAGTATTTAGTTTCTCTCATTCATGTTTCCCTAGGGGATGCTAATGAAAGAAAAGAACCACATCATCCTCTAAAATTCCACTAAGTTGATCTTCCTCAAATGCATCATAACCTTGCTCAAAAATACTTCCTTAACTTCCTGCTGCTTTCTGAATCACATGCACACTCCTTACGTTGATATTCTTGTCCCAACCCACATGTCCCACCTTCTCCATTACCTACTCCAAAGCCCTACCATCCAGGCAAACCAGCCTCCAAATAGGCCATTTGTTGGCTCGAGCCCCTGCATGTCTTCCTCTGAGCCCCAAATGCTTTCTCCCCACTTCCTATTTAGCTTTTGGGCTATCCCCAATGGCCTCTCCTCCACATGCCTCTAACACTCTCCTACAGAGGTGAAATGGTGCCTTTTCTCTACAGAACATTTTCTTCTGACTTCCTCATGCCACCTTGCTTGCCTAGTCTCATGTTTGAGCTATTTGGTGGTTTTGAAACACTTTCTGCTACTTGGAAAATTCCTTCATTTTATTCACCTTAGCATTTCCCATGATGCTTCAACACTTTGTTTGGCATGTAATGGGGACTCTCACCAACTGTGTGTGGAATTAAACAGAAGAAAACCCTTAACTCTATTAGAAACAAGGTAACATCAACCAGACAGTACAACTTCGTTACAGATAACAAAGTAATATGCAAAAAAAGAGACCAATTAAAGAAATAAATAGTAAAGTGTACAATAATATGATTAAAATTATGAGGAGGCTAAAATAATTTTAAGTTTAGTAACACTATTGGAATCATTAACATTATACTAAGCAAAAAAAAAAAAAAAAAAAAAGGCCAGTTTTAAAAAGCTATGTTGTGACCCAAAAGTGTTATGTTGTTAATTTTTTTGATATAGCAACTTTTTAACTTACTGGCTCATTATTAACTCTAATAGTTGCCATCATTTAAAAAATGTCAATATTTCTTGAAACTACAGGACTCTTAGCAAGCTAATTATGCCTATGTAATTCTGAGGAAAGTCTATTTTAAGGAAGGTAAGCCCTCATCTTCCGAACCCACACAGGTGGAAAATATCCTAAGGCTAGTGACAAAAGTTATAAAACATTTATTATAAAAAAGAATTGTGACTTAATATTCTTAAGGTTGCAACATTCCCCAAATTGATCTACAGATTCAATGCAATTCCCATCAAAATCCCAAAAGTATTCTTGCAGAAATTGAAAAGCTGATCCTAAAATTCATTTGGAATTACAAGGAACCCAAAATAACCAACACGATCTTGAAAAAGAACAAAACTGGAGGACTCGCACTTCCTGATTTCAGAATTTACTGTAAGCTACAGTAATGAAGTGTGGTACTTCCATAAGTACAGACGTAGAGATCAATGGAGTATAACTGAGGGTTCAGAAATAAACGCTTACATTTATAGTAAATTGATTTTCAGCAAGAGAGCCAAGACCATTGAATAGGGGAAAGAACAGTCCTTTCAACAAATAATGGTAGAATACACAAAAGATTGAAGTTGAACCCTTACCTCACACAATACATAAAAATTAACTCAAAATAAACCATAGGTCTAAATACGAAAGCTAAAACTATAAAACAATACATGGGGACAGTTTGGCCTGGATCTAGGGCCAAACTGGAGTAGTTCTGAGAAGTCCTGCCAGGCATGACTAGGGGATCATAGTGAAGTCACTGAGGTTGTTCAGGTCCATTTGTGCACAGGATGCTTAGGTGGGACCCTGAAATAAGGCAGAGCCCACCCCAGTCAATATCCAGGTCAGTGAAGGGGACCCAGGAAGGGCTGGGACTCAGTGTGGCTCTGTGCTAAACTGCAGTTGCTATAGGCTTTGGTGCCTTTGCAGTCCAGCCCTGCAGCTGTCTCTTCAGAAGCCTGTTCAGTGGGGCTGACCCCTGCCTCCCTGGACCTAGACAAATTCTCTCTGGCCAGAGTGACTGATTAGGCATGGCCATCTGACCCAAGCAGGTAAAAGGAAGCCCTGCTTGGAGCTTCGTAGGAAAGGGACACCCCTCTTCCTGCTGCTACAGGCCTGGAGCAAGAGTGATGCGGAGAAAGGCAGCCCAGGAGCTAAATTCTGCCTCTGACACTTAGCAGCTTTGTGTCCTTGAATAAATTATTTAACCTTTAGGACTCTCCGTTTCCTCACCTATATATAAAATGAGAGGAATAATGTAGCCTCCACAGAGCTAGCATAAGGATTAAATTAAATCATGTAAATCACGAAGCACAGCACCTGGCCCCTAAGAGTCACTCAGCAGTGACACATATTTGGAAAGAGTGCAAGCGGAGCCTTTGGCAGGAGGAAAGTAACTTGTCCAAGACACTGATGCAACCTTAAAGTTTCTCATCATAGAACTACCTTTCTGGCCCAATTTACACTTGCACTATGGCTGATTATGCTGTCCTTTAGATAAGTGAATAATATAAATTCAGAACATTCGTGTCACTTCATTATGAGGATTAATTATCCCATTTTAAAAGTACCTACCAGAATCTGTTGGTGCTGTTTTTCTACTTGATAGCCTCCAAAATGTATTATGCCAGGTCTGGCCTGTATGACCTTATTATTCACAAGTTTTGCATAAACCTCTATAAAAACAATGTAGATAAGCACATCATGAGACATCAAAGAAAATATTAAAGTTGATCCTTATTAACATAGCTTTCTTTAATTTAGGGCATTTTAAGCATATGAAAGTTGTAGACATTGGATCCAGCTGTCAACAAGATTAATTATCTGTTCTAAATAAACTGAACTCCTTCTCCCTCTCTATTTTTAAACATCACTTGGGAGATACTATCATTACAACACAAAATCAGGCAGATTGTTACCTAGTGAAAGAATTTGCTCTTCACACATTTTGTACACGTCTTTGTCATAAAACACCAGCTTATAAAGAGCACATGGCCTGTCTTTGCTCTGCCTAGCACTGAGATTACTCATTACGTAATGAATACCCAGCTCAAAGTATTCAAATACCACACACTTAATTTTATTACTGTGTATTTAACTTTTATTTGATTTCCTCTGGTTAGAATTACAATGTGATATAGAGTAATATTAAAACTTAAAGCTCTGAAAAGTTAGCACTCGGAACGGTAAGTCTCAAACTGCTTTTGGTGTCATGTGAATGTCCCTTTTAAATGGCTGAGCTCACAGAAGTGTTCAGGTCTACAAAAGTTTTCCCAGCTCTTTATTCAGGCAGCAGCAAACGTGTGGAGAAGGTACTGAGAACCCACTCTATGTACGTGCTTTGTCCCAGGCACTGATATTTCTGATATTTGTCCAGCCCTTTGAGGTAGGTATTATTTCTACTTTACAGATGAAGGAGGTAAGACTTAACAAGGTTAAGAAACTTGCCTACAGCTGGTAATCAAAAATCAAAGCTAGGCATGGTGGCTCACACCTGTAATCCCAGCATTTTGGGAGGCTGAGACAGGAAGAGCGCTTGAGCCCAGGAGTTTGGGACCAGCCTGGGCAACACAGTGAGACCATGTCTCTACAAAAAATTTTAAAATTAGCCGGGTGTGGTAGTGTGCGCTTGTGATCCCAGCTACGTGGGAGGCTGAGGTGCGAGGGTCACTTGAGCCCAGAAGATCGAGGCTGCAGTGAGCTGTGATTGTACCACTGCTCTCCAGCCTGGACAATAGAACAACACCCTGTCTCAACAGAACATAAAACAAACAAACAAACAAACAAACAAACAAAACAAAAATCAAGCCCAGGTCTGTCGGATTCCAACCAGTAATCTGCCTTCCTCATGAATGTACTGTCCACCTTCTTACAAATGATAGCATTTGACTTTGACTGCATCCAAATCTTGTGAAGCACAGACACCCTCAGCCCATCCCTTTGATCATCATAATTCTAGGGTACATCTGAAGTGGGTGTGAAATATTTGGTGTTTTTTTTCTTCTCACCAGGTGAGCTGTCACTGTCATCCACTTGGGTCAAACTGAACAGCTAGAATGGATTAAGGCTGGTGTGGTAGGGGAACTGATGATCTCCGTAGGTTATTATTTGGTCATTTTTAAGCACTGAAATTACCATATTCTGTGATTTTAAAAATTTATTTATTTTTATTGATTGATTATATTTTTTTGAGAGGGAGGGAGTCTCGCTCTGTCACCCAGACTGGAGGGCAGTGGCGCGATCTTGGCTTACTGCAACCTCTGCCTCCTGGGTTCAAGTGACTGTCCTGCCTCAGCCTACCAAGTAGCTGAGATGACAGGCGCCTGCCACCACACCCAGCTAATTTTTGTATTTTAGTAGAGTTGGGGTTTCAACATGTCGTTCATTCAGGTTGGTCTCAAACTGCTAACCTTAAATAATCCGACCACCTTGGCCTCCCAAAGTTCTGGGATTACAGGAGTGAGCCACCGCACCCAGCTTATTCTATAATGTTTTTAATGTTGAAAAATTTTATTTTAGAGCCACAAAGTAGATATAAAACTGGCATTTTTCTTCTAAGGCCCAGAAATGGTCACGTATATCAATTTTCACTTGACAAGTTCTACAGTGACAACAGAACCATATCCAAATACAGTATTATGTCCCCACATTTGACATGGGCTTTGAAAGACGAGTGGTGGGTAACCAAGCATGTTAAGAGCTAGACCCAGGGCTCTGGTGGCTGAACACCAGCTCTCTACTTACTAGGTGTGCCATGTTGGGGAAATCATGTGGTCTCTTTGAGTTTCACCTTCTCCAAGAGTAAAATGTAAATAGATCCTACCTCATGATGTATTGTTGTGTGGATTGAATGGGAAGAATGTAGGCAAAATGATTATCCTTTTCCATAATAGCTATAGGATTTCTCAGGCTTTCTAGACTACAGGATATGTACATGAAAAGGCAAAAAGGTCTAGAATGTTTGTGGTCCGAAGGGCAGGAAGGAACCTCATGTAGCCAGAGCTAGAAATGAGTGAGGCATGGCGATGGGGATGGTGCTGGGTGGACAGGTTCAGATTAGACAGTGAAGGGGGCCAAGCAAAGGAATTGTGACTTTATTCTGTATGCAAAGGGGGACTGTTGGGAGTTTGAGCAGATTAGGGATAAGAGGCAGCCAGGATTTTAGGAAGCAAACTGACAGGAGAAGAATGTGGTGGGGGAGGAGTCCCAGTGGCCCACTGAACATGAGACGCAAGATAGGGGGAGCAGATAGGAAAGACATCAGAAGAAGTGGAAGCAACAGAACTTGATTAATTTACATACACCACAAAAATCTATCAGTTAAGCAGATGGATATAAATAGAATGACTGTTCTTAGTAATAAAAATTCGTATAAGCCTATAAAATGATATAGATAAATCTGCACTAAAAAATCCCATTATGCTTTCTGGACTTTGGCTCGCCTGTGAAGATGTGAGTTGTAAAGCAAATCTGTCTTCTAGCCACCTACTTGATTCGAGGAGGTGATTAGGTACTTCTTTTCTTTTCTTCGGCTCCTCCACTAGGTCCTTCAAGAGCTGGGGCGATGCATTATTAAAGGGTTCTTTAGCATTCTTTAGTCCTCTGCTGGGGGTTTTCACCACTGCCATTTTATCATGAAAAATGGAGTCTTCTTTTTAGAGCCAAAGGTCATGTCCTGGGGAGGAAAGAGCAGCAGTATAATCATCCATGAGAAATCATGCACATTTTTTTCTCTTTCTTTGATAAATGTACCTCGTCTCTGTGTGGTTTACTGTGGTTCATGCCCTCCCTGGCTCTCCTCTCTGCGGGCCATTCCATTCCCACACACGGCTGTCCCATTAATCTTCTTACATAACCCATCGCAACCCAATGTCATGCCATTGCTCCAAACCCTTCTGTGGTCCTTGATTCTCCCCAGGAGCTTTTCTTGAAATGTACTTCTGAGATGCTTCTTGAGCTCATTGCAGGGGCCCGAGAAGGGAAAAATACAGGCTCTCGGTCAAACAAATTTGGAAAATATTGATGCAGACAGTTAAATAAGACTTTTCTTTCAGAGATTTCTCCAAATGAGTTTCTTAGAGTATGTGACTATGGAAGTCTTTAACACTTGAAGGCACTGTTTACAGGACACTGGCATTTCAGAGTTACCCTCCTCCATCCCTCTGCTAACAGGGTGAGGAGGAGGGGGGTGAGGAGGAGGCAGTGAGGAGGAGGGGTGATGAGGAGGGGGTAAGGAGGAGGGGGTGATGAGGAGGGGGTAAGGAGGAGGGGTGATGAGGAGGGGGTAAGGAGGAGGGGTGATGAGGAGGGGGTAAGGAGGAGGGGGTGATGAGGAGCGGGTAAGGAGGAGGGGTGATGAGGAGGGGGTGAAACCTACGGCCAGCCAGGTGCCAGACATGGGTGCATACCAGCTCTGTGGATCTCAGTTCATGCCAAACCCTGTGTCCGAGTTGCCTTCCCTTATCACACTCATTTTAAGTTCCATTTTCTTCATGAAGTTCACAGTGATCCCAACACACTTTAACATTCTTTAGCAATCACTGCTTCTACTAGTAATTTGGTGTTAATAATTTATAGCCCTTTAAGAACATTTTACAAATCTCACATTCCCTTATATATTCCACAACTAAATCTCTGAACTTGGGGCCCTTGTGCAAGCCGTGGGGCTGGCCGGTGAAGCCTCTGAGATAGAATGTTAAATAATGTGGATCTTTATGTGTTTTTTTGGTTTTGTTTTTTCTGGAGAAGACTCAGAGCTTCAGACTCCCGAGACGAACAGCATCAAGCGACACGCAGTGAATCTATGGAAGGAGGCGCTTAACAATCACTTTCAGAGAGAAGTTCTCCCCTTCCCTCGCACCACCTCTCATAGCATCGCTGACGGCTGCATGGCCCTCTCCTCACCTGCTTCCTCTCCCTCCAGCCCTTCAACTCCCGCCCTAGGCTCACCCTGCAGCCCGTTTCCTCCCGGAGCCTCACATCCCCTGTGCTTCAGGCAGGCCCAGAAGCCAGGCGGTCTCCACGCCGCCCACACGCCGGCTAGCCCACCGCCCCGGTAGGCCTGGCTCCGGGTCTCACCGCCTCACCCTCGTCCCCTCGCCCCATTCTCTTCCGGGCAGGCCCTCTCACCCCCGCCAAGTGCCTCCTCCCCGCCGCGACCTTTCATTCCACTCCTGCTAAGGGTCAGGGTCGCCCCAGGCCCGTGCACCGCCCCGCTACCATCCTCATGTCACCCTCTGGGCCCGACCTCTCCTCGGACCCAAGCTACGGCCGACTTGAGGATGGACACCGCCTGGGGCTCGGTCGCCTCAGCAGCTAGGCTGCGGCGCCCCAGCGGCTGACCCTGGGCCACCCCGGCCCCAGGTCCCAGGCAGCTCACCCTGGAGGTGGTTCCCGGGCCGGATTCGGCCGGCGCCGGCGCCCGCTCGGAGCGTCGCTATGACGACGCGGACGCGCTCCCAGGGCTGGCGGCCGGGCGCGACCAAACGCCCCAGGGCGGGGGAGCCGGGAGGCTGCGGGCCAGGACCAGAGGCGGCGGGTGACTCCTGGGAGCTCGGAGCAGTTTGCCGGGCCTGGCCAAGAATTGACAGAGCGACTTATGGCATGGGATGTGAATGGATTCCCGAGGGGACATGAGAAAGTTGGAAACACCACACATCGGAACCCTGCAAGAGCGGAGCGCGGGAGAGAAGCCGGACGAGGCGGAGCCGCCGGAGCCAGTGGGCGGGGCTTCACCTGACAGGCATCACTCTTGACGCCCACTTTCTTGTAGTTTGTTTTACATTTTCTGTTGCAGTAAGTTTCAAACATACACGAAGGCAGACCGACTGGTAAAATAGACCTTCAACACCCAGCTGCAACGATGATCAAACCCTAGCCAATCCTATTTCATCCGTATCTTTCCCTGACTCCTAGTATTATTTTGAAGAAAATCCCAGACATCATTTCATCAATAAATATTTCAAAATATACCTCCAAAAGATAAGCGTTCTTTAAAAAAACATAACCACAATACCTTAGAAATTGTAATTTATTAACATCTTCAAATTATCTCGTGCCATATTTATTTTTAGAGTTTGAATCAGAATTCAAATACATTCTGCACATTGGAATAGATTGATGTGTCTTTTAGGTCTCTTTTCATCAACAGATTCCTCTTTCATCTCTTTTTTAGTTGTTGCAATTTATTCACTGAAGAAACTGTTTCTGTCCTTGATACTGATATTTAGGGGTTGTAAACATGAAACCGCGCCTGCTCCTCTGACCTCCTGCCCTGTCCATTCCACCCTGCTCATCCATGAACAGTTCACTTAGGCCTGTTTCAGTCAGCCCATTCACAAGGGCTTCGCCTTCATAATCTAACATGTTCCAAAAGGCTCAACTTCTGAATGCCATCACCTTGCGGGTTAGGTTTCAACAAAGGAATTTTGGGGGACACATTCAGACCATAGCTGCTGGGTTTACCTCTTTGACATCTGTCTTCTTGGACTGTAAGTTCAGTGAAGGCTGACTAGTTCACCACAGTGTATGCAGTGCCTTGCACACTACCTGGCACATCCTGGGACCTCAAAAATATTTGTAGAATTAACTCATTAATGAGTTATACCAAGTGATTTCTAAAGTTTAAATTCTATATATCTTTGGAATACGGGTAATATAGTCATGTGGTTCAAAATTCAAGAAGTAAAAAATCTCTCTCCTTCCTCTGCCTTTTGCCATCAAGTTCTCTTTCCTGGTGGTAACTCATGTTACCAGATTTGAATTTATCTTTATAGGAATATATTATACATCTGAAAGCAATTGTGTGTGTGCTTGTATTTGTAAGAAGTTTATCCCTTGTTTATTTTATTTGTATATTTTTGAGACAGAGTCTTCTTTATTACCCAGGCTGGAGTGCAATGGTGCGATCATGGCTCACTGCAGCCTTGACTTCCCAGGCTCAGGTGATTCTCTGGCTTCAGCTTTTTGAGTAGCTGGAACCACAGGCATGCACCACCATGCCTGCCTAATTTTTTATACTTTTTGTAGAGATGAGGTTTGGCTGTGTTGCCCAGGCTGGTCTGGAACTCCTGGGCTCAAGTGTTGAGGGAAGCCCACCTCGGCCTCCCAAAGTGCTGGGATTACAGGTGTGAGCCACTGTGCCTGGTCTTACCCATTGTTTAAAAAACCCAAATTGCTTACTTTTGTGACTCCCTTTTCTTCACTTAAAAATATATCCAAATGATTATACCATACCTGTACATGAAGTACCTCCTCATTCTTTTTTATGACCACATAATATTCCATATTTCTTTAACTAGTCCCCCATTGTTGGATATTAGGTTGTTCCTGAGCTTTTGCTTTTATAAGCAATGTTTTACTTATTTTTATAGATGTGCACATCACTTCTACAGACACATATATACATCCATTCATATACATATGAGTATATCTGAAGCAAAAGTTTCCAAAGTTGAATTGCTAAGTCGAAAAATCTGTGCATTTGTAATATTGATAACTATTGCTAAATTGTCTTCCATGGGTGTTGTATTAATTTCTACTCCTATTTGTAATGCATAGGAGTGCTTGTTTCTTTACAGCCTCACTGAGTATATTATAAAACCTTTATATTTTTGTCAATCTGATGGCAAAAAATAGTATTTCAGCGAGGTTTTATTTTGCATTTCTCTAATGATGAGTGAAGGTGAGCATATTTTCATATGTTTAGGAGACATTTGTGTTTTCTTTTCTGTGAAGCCATGTCCCTTACTCATTTTTCCATTTGGCTGTTGGTCTTTTTCTTATTGAGTTGTTGGAGCTCTTTATATATTGGAAACATTCATCTTTTGTTTTGTGATAACTGTTGCAAAATTTTTTCCCAGTTTGTCATTTGACTGTGCTGTTAATAGGTTTTACTTTGCAGAATTAAAAATTATGTTGTGTTTATTATCTATTGCTCCATAACATATTACTCCAAAACTTAGTGATTTGAAACAACTATAATTCTTTATTTTTTCTTATGTTTTTTTCTGGGATAGAAATTTAGACAAGACACAGCAGAGATGGTTTGTTTCTGCTCCATGGATGTTTGGGGCGCCAGATGGAAGATATGAAAGCTGGAAGATAGAATCATCTAAAGTCATCATAGGGGCAAAGGAAATTTTTCCCTTGCCCCTCTGAAGGTTTGGGTCTGAAATAAACAGGAAATAGGTTAAGGGGAGAAAAAGCATGCCAATTTATTTACATGCACAGAGGTATCACAAGAAGGTGAGTATCCAATAACCCAATGAAGTCTAGACACTTATATAGTATTTTGAGTTATAAAAAGAGAATTAAATGTTCCTGGGAGATGCTGGTGACAAACTATGGGAGGGTGAGAGGAGGAAATGCACTGTGAGCAAAGGTTATCTTATTGTGCAGATAAGGTCTCTCAGGTAACAGCCATCAAAAGAATAGGTGATTGCCAGTGGTAATCTCTGTCTTGGGAAGATATCAGACCTTCATCCATCTTTGGGCAGGTAAAGAGGCTTCAGAGAAAAACCTTTGCTTGTATCTGCTGTCTACTTTACGATCGTAGATAGATATAAATTTCCTTTACAAAAGGACAGCTTTCAAAACTATTCCTATCTGCAGTTCTCTAAATAATCAACTTGAAATATGCCAAAAAAGGGTATTCTGGGGTGGCACATTCTGACTGCCCACAGCTTCATCTGGTGGTTGATCCTAAAGCTGTCAGCTGGGAGCCTGACAAGGCTCTTGGCCAACATAGTCATATGTGGCCAGACTTCCTCACAACCTGGCCACAGGTCCCAAAGGCAAGTGTCCCAGGAGAAAGCCAGGCTTAAGCTGTATTTCCTTTTATGACCTAGCCTTGGAAGTCCATCATGGAGCATCACATCCACCTCATCCATTAGTTGAGGCAGTTATGAACGCCCACCTAGGTCTAAGAAGAGGAAACATAGACTCTACCTTTGGATGGAGGAGTGTCAACATCTTTTATTTACTTGTTTATTTATTTTTGAGACGGAGTCTCTGTTGCCCAGGCTGGAGTGCAGTGCCATGATCTTGGCTCATTGCAACCTCTGTCTCCCTGGTTCAAACGATTTTCCTACCCCAGCTTCCCGAGTAGCTGGGACTATAGGTGTGCGCTGCCACACCAGCTAATTTTTATATTTTGGGTAGAGATGGGGTTTCACCATGTTGGCCAGGCGGATCTCGAACTCCTGACCTCAGGTGATCAGCCCGCCTTGGCCTCTCAAAGTGCTGAGATTACAGGTGTGAGCCACACTGCACCCAACCAAGTGTCAACATTTTGAGAGAATACCACAGTCTCTGTTCTTCTGGGGGTAATTGTGGATGCGAGGCTGCAGAACTGCTGTAGCCACCTGGCCACCATCTTGATGTTATCCAACTCCAAGGAGGGCAGAGCCAAGAGAACCATAGGCAAACAGAGGCTGGTCCATGCATGAGTCCACCCTGAAAACAGGCTCTGTGTCTGCACTCTCGTTATGTGAGTCAAGAAACAACTCAATTGCTGTTTAAGCCAGTGTGAGTCAGGACTACTGAAACTAGATTTGTCTGATGTCAACATTCTTGTCTTTATTTCAAAGGCCTTATCAGGCAGAAATGTAGGGAGTCTCTGGGAGGTGGGGGTGCACCTGACCTTTCTTTACTCCATCCAGTGAAGATAAGGCCTTGGGAAGACTAGTAACCATGTCTTTCAGGCATGGTTCTTATTTGCTCTCTTTTATTCGATCTGTGTTAATTATAATAATTCATATAAATATTCAAAAGGATGCTGACAAATGGAGGAGACAACTAAGAAAAGTAAAGAAAAGCCTGCTTTCCTGCGAAAGCCAGTCCACATTTCCAGAGTGTAAACAGTGAGCCTGGGCCATAGTAACCTCATTAAAATGTTAGTGTTATACCTTTGTACTTCAGAATAGGAAATCATGCTTGTCCCATTATTTATGGCTCATCAATAATACATTAGCTCAGCTCCCAGTAAAGCTGACATTCAGGAGAGGACAGATCGTTTTGTTTGGTTTATGCAAAACCCCAAAGGGGCAGAGCAAGTTCATTGCACTTGTGCAGTCATGTGGTGAAGACCTTAGACCCAGACACACAGGGGTAGCCAATTTCTCACTTCCTTCCCAGAGCTCTCCTTCCCCCTCACCACCCCCTACCCTCACTCCTGGCCCCAAATCAGCTGCTTCAGCTCAAAGATCACTTCACCAGAAAGCCTTCCCTAAGTATAAGTCAGGGCTCTTTCAGTTACAAGTTATGGAAATTGATTTAAACAGTCGAAACATATGGGAAGGGGGTGAGGGTGTGGGTGCGAAGAGAGAGAGAAGCGTCAGTCACAGCTGCATCTAGGTGCCACATGATGGTATCAGGATTTTGTCCCACACCATCTCTTGGTTCTCCCCAGCCAAGTTGGCTTCATTCTCAGCCAGGATCTCCTCATGCTGTGGAAAAGGCTACCATCTTCCTTTTAGCTTGATCATAATACCAACACATAGGTTTTGTTGGTGCCACTCCTATTGGTCCACGTTGAGTCTTGTGCCCATCCCTGAGGAAATCACTGTGGTTAGTTGGTTGAGGGATGGGGTAAAGCTCTTTATTCAGGGTCATGTGCTGATTCTTGGGGTTGCTCATGGAGAAAGCCCCACCCAAGTTACATGGTCTGAGATTGGGGGAAAGGATGTTCTTATCCCAGAAGAAGGGGGAATGAAGTCTGGACAGCAAAACCAACAGATGTCCATTAACTTGGATCTTACAACATTGTTGATATTCAAATGTATTTGACCTGCAAAAATGACGGTGGATACGACTCAAGCTAAAGCATTAATCCTCCCGGCTTGGCCTGGTCCCTTATTATATGCTATCATAGAATTTATCACAATTTGCAATATCATCCACCATACATTCTGCAGTTGCTAGTGTCAGTCATCCAATAGGTTTGCTAAATACGTGATTACGCAAGTCTCTTAATTCTTTAATACCAGCCTCAGTCATCTTTCTGGGCCTCCTGGGAGGGGTGCTATCATAGCATCCTGGCTTTATGTGGGTCTGGGGCTGCCAAAGGCAATTTCCTCAGGTCTCTATCGTCTTAGCATAGCACCTGGGACGGGCGTTCAGTAAATACTCATCCACTGAAAGTTAGTTCTCCAACAAGTGTTTATTGCTGTTGGAAACATGCAAAGAAACATAAGTCATAATTGGAAAAGTAATTCAAAGTAAGATCTTCTGTCAACCTGGTGAATCTGCTCCACAAAATGACGAAAACAATGAAACTATTTTATGATGGAAGCAGCATCAAGCCAGACTGTGATGTGCATCACTGGCAATCCACAGGAGTTTGCCAAGACAGACAGAAACCTCACCTTTTATATGGCCAGGCAGATATAACCTTTTATAAACATGTAATTGTCTTTATCAAATAGAAAAAGAAAATATTTCAGATATCCTAATTGTAAGAAGCAGGAAATCACAACGAGGAGCCAAATGCCTAGGCTAAACCCCCACAGAGACAGGAAGACAGGGGATCATCTCCTGGGTGTTCACATTTCAGTGAGATGGATCTAAGGCCTCCAAGAAAGACATTCCTGGGATGCAAACTGGCAAGAGGCTTGTTTAGGTTTTAAAAAGATTTGCATATATCTCAAAGACACAGAGAAAGGATTCCTTATTCTGTTTTGTTCTGATTTTGTTTTTATTGATACATAATATTTGTACATATTTATGGAGTACGGGTGACATTTTGTGACATACTTAGACCACGTAATGATCAATCAGGGTCTTCGGGGTGTCCATTACCTTGAGTATTTACCATTTCTGTGTGTTGGGAACATTTCAATTCCTCGTTTATGGCTATTTTGGAATATACATGATTTTGAGACTCAGAAAACAATAGCCCAAAATGAAGGCCTCAGAAGCAAAAGTTTTTCTCTGACCTTCTCTTGCCCACCTATCTCTCAGTCCTGTTCTCTCCAAAGGCCAGCCACTGAAACTGGTCCTTTTCCCTAGCGCAGATCATAGAAACCGGAACCCCTTTTCCCCAAAGCCAACCACAAAACCAAAAAATATTACTCTAACTTTTCCTCTGCCTTTCTGTATAAAAACTGGCCATAAAGAAATCATCTGACTTTGGCTGGGCGCGGTGGCTCACCCCTGTAATCCCAGCACTTTGGGAGGCCGAGGCGGATGGTTCACGAGGTCAGGAGATTGAGACCATCCTGGCCAACATGGTGAAACTCCATCTCTACTAAAATACAGGGAAAAAAAAAAAAAAAATTAGCTGGGCATGATGGCAGGTGCCTGTAATCCCAGGTATGGGAGGCTGAGGCTGGGGAATTGCTTCAACCTGGGAGGTGGAGGTTGCAGTGAGCCGAGATCGTGCCGTTGCACTCCAGCCTGGTGACAGAGCAAGACTCCGTCTCAAAAAAAAAAAAAAGAAACCATCTGACCTCGTTTGACTGTAGGTCATAGGACCTCCATTCTGGAGAGGACTCTCTGCCCTGTACCCAGGAGGAAGGAATGCTGCTCAGAGAGGCCAAGAAGAATCTATGTAGATAGGCCTTGCTGGGCATTTCCACTCAGTCTGTTAACTTGAGTTCAGACCCTTTTTGTCCAATCATATTTCTACACAGCTGTCTATACTGAACCTCAGCATAAAAATGGACAATTTCCCTGGTAGCTTGGGTCTTCATTCTAAAGGCTCCTATGTATACTCATTAAATAAATTTGTATGCGTTTTCTCCAATTAATCTGCTTTTTTGTGAGTTGATTTTTCAGTGATCCTTCTGAGGGCAAAGGGGAATTTTTCCCTTGGCCCCAACAGTCTGGCTCTGTGAGGAGAATCATCAAAGTCGCTTTACTCTTCTGGAAGCCACAGTGAAGGGAGTCCAGAACCTGATCAGCAGGTGTAAGGATCAGAATTTCTTACCAGTCTGGCTCCCAGCTTCTCTCTCTGTGCAATTAGGTCAAGCAGACAGTAAAAATCATTGTTTCCTCTGCAAAATTTTTACTGAAGAGAGAAAAGTCTTTGTGTGACTAGTCTTGGTCTAGTGTACTTTTTGGTACTTTGTGGTATGAATGTTCATATCATTTGATCCCTTTTCCCCAGAAAGAGTCTTCGTTTTTGTCTTTGTGTGTTGTCATAAAGAGGACTACCAGATAAAGTCCCCTCTCATCTTGTTTATATCCTTGAAAGCTTGACTTGTGACCAAGTGGGAGCACTCTCTCTTGGTCTCTGCCATCCAGGGGGGCATGATTTTTGGGTCCTCTCAGGGGGCCAGCCTGAAAATGGCTGAGAACCTGAGACTTTTTTTTTTTTGAGGTGGAGTTGCCCAGGCTGCAGTGCAGTGGTGCAATCTCGGCTCACTGCAACCTCTGCCTCCCGGGTTCAAGCGATTCTCCTTCCTCAGCCTCCTGAATAGCTGGGATTACAGGTGCCCGCCACCACGCCTGGCTAACTTTTTTGTATTTTTAGGAGAGATGGAGTTTTGCCATATTGGCCAGGCTGGTCTCAAACTCCTGACCTCAGGTGATCTGCTTGCCTTGGCCTCCCAGAGTGCTGGGAGTACAAGTGTGAGCCACCGTGCCTGGCCGGACCTGAGACTTTTTGCTGTATGTCAAGCTCTTGGGAGAATTTGTCTTAAGTCCCACCCATAAGTGGCTTTTGTTGTCTCAACCAACCCTTATTGTGGGGAAAGTCCAGTCCCAGGAGGACCTACACAGTGTCACAGAGTCTGTGACTGGTGAACCCTCCACAAATTTGTGGGTTACTGGAGGCAAACACCATTCTTAACCATCTGTGGCAACAAGAGGTTTTTTTTGCTATCTCAGCCTATTCCTGGGAGTGAATTTTTTGGGGAGCAGGAGGATTGCTTCCTCTCTGAAAAGCATATTGGATTGAGTTGTTCTTGGAATACACCATTGAAAATTAATCAGTGCCCAAAAGATGGATCTTTTAAATTGGAAAGACTCTTAAGTTTAAAAAGAAATTTTAGAGATCTTTTATTCTAAACAATTGATAAGATCTAAACAAGGGAAAGACACAAAATGGGGTCATGGCTAGCCTTAAAAATTCTCTTTACTAAATGAGACAGCAAAAATCTGACCAAACACAAAGTTAAAAATCCTTTGTATCCTCAAACTTCCTGCTTTGGATTCCCTATGGTATCAACATTAAATGCCATTCCAGCTTGTGATCTAGTGACTAGGGATCAGCACTTTCACTGCTGCAGCCTGGGTTTAATTCCCAGCCAGAGCACCAGTCCCTGCAAATTTAAGTTCTTTAGCCCAGGAGAAGAAACATTTATAAAATTTGGTTTGGTATTTGTGTGATTCTTGGCTTTTGGGGTACTCATTTGTTATTGATCCTTTCCCTTTCCTTGGACAGCTTTTGATCTCCTGTCTTCGGTCTGTAGAGGAATACAGGGATTTGGGGCCTTGGTCTGTAGACACTCAGCTGAGACCCTAAAAAATATGGCCAGACAGAAATATGGGTTGTACTAACAAAATTTTTCTTTTTTTTTTTTGAGCTGTCTTTAGGGTGGTTCTGGATCTTGTAAGGACTGCTTTGCACCTCTTTAGATACCCCTTGTGTATCATTGGTTAAGTCATAACCTTCATTAAGGTTTACTGGCTTTGGGAAGTCACTTAGGGAACTTTGTTTTTAAAAAAGTTCAAAAGCTATAAACATCAGCTGTGTGTCCCAGCTAAAATCTGATAATAAAATATTAAAAAGGATTTTTAAAAAGAGCTCAATAATAAAAAGTTTATGTAATTAAAACTGGTATTTAGGCTGCATATGTATACATACATATTGTTTAAAGGCTTCTGTTCTCTCTCTGTAGAAACTTCTTAGTTGACTAAATTCTTTTCTTCTTAAATCCCTGTTAACTCTATGTACTGCCCATGTCTATTTTTCTATTTACTTCTGTCTGTCCCTCCCTCTTGCCACCTTTGATGCCACATGAGGGGACACAAAACAGTTTCTAATAGCTTGAGGTTCCTGAGGGAAAACAGAAAAGGTGACACAGACTCCTCTTTTTGGAAGGAATCTCTGTTTTATCTCATGAAACTTTGTATGTTACAAATGGACAAATTTCTCTCAAGCCTAAAGCAGTACTCTCTTTTACATTAAACTCCTTTATCTCTTTGGTTTTAAAATACATATATGTGTGCATGTGTATGTTACATGTTGTGTCTACATACATGTATATGTCTATATATATGTTTATATATTATCTACACATGATACCAAATTAACTTAAAGATGAGTGAGCACTCATAAATTAAATAACTAGCACAAATACTTTTCAAGTTCACGTGACTTTAGTAACCTGTGGTAAATAGAGTTTTCAAATTTTTGGTAAAATAAAGTAAAAATATCTTTACAATTTAATTTAGACATTCTTTGCCTGGGGGTATTGGTCAGACAGGTTTAGACTAGAAATCTGGAGGTCCCTGGGGGTATTGGTCAGACAGGTTTAGACTAGAAATCTGGAGGTCTCTGAGACTAGAGACCTTCAACTTGGAGATCATAAAACTGCTGCTTCTATGATATTTTTGATACTTGCTAAATTTCTTGGTGAGCTTATTAAAGCATGAAAGTGTGGTTTTTGTTGAAGGGAAAGTAATTTTATCTAATTAGAGCAGTTTAAAAGTTGTTTTCAATTGAAGAAAAAATGATAGATAAAATTATAGACTATAGTTTGTTCTAACCATTAACCTTTGTTTTTCTTTGGTTTCCATAGAAATTCCTGTAAGGTTTCATCCACATAACATGACCACTTTGCTAGCCAAGCCTCCTCTTCTCTCCCTCTTACATCCTGTCTTGCCACTATCATCTGATTTACCACCAAAACCTGGTTTTGGCCATGTTCTGAGTCCCCACTCTTTCTGTAACCTCAAGATGATATATAAGCC
The DNA here is from genome assembly GCF_003255815.1 of Theropithecus gelada. Classification (NCBI taxonomy): domain Eukaryota; kingdom Metazoa; phylum Chordata; class Mammalia; order Primates; family Cercopithecidae; genus Theropithecus; species Theropithecus gelada. The sequence goes on along the minus strand of NW_020257641.1, from coordinate 2,347,368 downwards.
TCTGTAATCTCTTGGGGAGTAGGCAATCACTCTGTGGTTCTCTGTAAATATGTTAATACATTTTGCATGCCTTTCTGCAATTAACTTGTACTTTGTGAGTTGATTGTTCAGTGAACTTTCAGAGGGCTCCTCAGGCCTTGGATTCCCTTAACTGTGGCTTCCAGAAGAGCAGAGCTTTGGTTCTACCAGCTGTGCCAAACTGTAGGGGCCAAGGGAAATTTTCCCTTTTGCCCTTTGAAGGTAAACTTTTAAGTAAACTTTTGACTACTGAGCTCTTTTTAAAAATTTCTTTTAAATATTTTATTATCAGATTTTAGCTGGGACACACAGCTGATATTTATGACTTTTGGACTTTTTTTGTTTTTAACCAAAGTTACCTTTTAAGTGACTTACCAAAGCCAGTAAGCTGTAATGAAGGTTATGACTTAACCAAGGACACACAAGGGGAGACAGTTCAAAAAAAAAAAAGGAAAGTTTTGTTAGTACAACCCACATTTTTGTCTGGCCTTATTTTCTAGGGTCTCAGCTGAGTGTCTACAAAGGTCCCAAATCCGTGTGTCCCCTTATAGACAGAAGACAGAAGATCAAAAGCAGCTCCTGGTAAACCCAGGGGATTGAAAAAAACATCTAGCAGAGATATGATAAACCTTCAGGAAAGTTTATAATAGAAACCCAGGCAAAAATGTCTAAATTAATATCTGAAGGCATTTCTATTTTATTTTACCAACAGTATTGAAACTCTTTATTTACTGAAGATTATTAAAGTCATGTGGACTTGAAAAGCATTTGAGCTTATTTACTTAACTTATGAGTACTCATTTATTTATAAGTCAATTTGATACTCATGTAGACAGTCTATAGACAGACATATACATATACATGTAAAGATACAGGTAGACACAAAATCTTTATAGTATTGATTTTATAATTTTGGCCACAAGACAAGTAAAATTCACCGGTTTAAAAGGACGGCTGGATTCAAACTATGCCTTTGTAAATGGAACAAGTTAAAGGTTATTTGTCCCACATGGTCCAAGCACTCACTGAATTTTAGAGAAAGCAAGGTAGCAATTTACATTCCAAACATACACACACAAAAAAACACACACACAGAGAATTTAAGCTTTTCAAGGAATTTGGGTGTGTTAGAGGAAGGTTAAAAATGGATGTCAAAGTAATACAAAATCATAGGAATTTACCATAGAATTTTATAAAGAGATCCAGTTTATTTAGATAGGTAGCTTTTAATTTAGTGTCTATTTTCCAGCTAGACCACTGGGATCAGGGTGGAGCCCATTAAGGAACAGGACCAATGAAGCATTTACAGTTTTTAGTGCCTAATGATTTAAATATGTGAAAAACAGGCACAACTGAAGGCAGAACATTTAGACCCTTAAAGATCAAGGATCTCACTTTTATATTGATTTCCAGGTCCCCAAAAAGAGGGAAGCACATGCAACACTTTCAGAGTGCACTTTGCTACAAAACATTATAAGTGTTTAAACCACGCATTTCTTATCTAACCACAAAGAAATGAGTAGCCTCCTGTAGTAATAACCATTTACTGTAAACGAGTGCTCTCGGCTACCTCCAGAACTGCAGCTGTTGCCAGTCATCACACACACCAAGGTCAAGTTCTCTCTCACACTACAAAGCCATCTCTGGTATTCCCAAAAGCCAAAGAGATCAGGTAACACAATACAAAAGAGAGTAGAGTTTTAGACATGAGAAAAATCTGTTTACAACTCTTTAGACTCTACAGGAAGACAGAAGAACACTAAAAGGAGGCAGTGGTACTTTTCCTGTGTTCCTTAAAGTGTTAGATGTCAACCCTAGATTCTTTCTGTGGTACTGAAGGCAGCAAAGAGAAAGAAAGAATAGGGAGGAGTAGAAGCAAATAAAAGAACAATCCGGGCCGGGCGCGGTGGCTCAAGCCTGTAATCCCAGCACTTTGGGAGGCCGAGACGGGTGGATCATGAGGTCAGGAGATCGAGACCATCCTGGCTAACACGGTGAAACCCCGTCTCTACTAAGAAATACAAAAAACTAGCCGGGCGAGGTGGCGGGCGCCTGCAGTCCCAGCTACTCGGGAGGCTGAGGCCGGAGAATGGCGTGAACCCGGGAGGCGGAGCTTGCAGTGAGCTGAGATCCGGCCACTGCACTCCAGCCTGGGCGACAGAGCGAGACTTCATCTCAAAAAAAAAAAAAAACAATCCTTAAGAAGGGAAGTAAACACAAGGACCAAGCACACAATTTCAGTCCACTGGAAAAAAAAAATCCAAAAAACAAGATCCAAAAAGAAAAAGCAAATTTTTTTTTCTGCTCTGTGTGTGTGTGTGTGTGTTTAACAGTTTGGCCGTAGAGCTCCTTTTATAAAAATTCCTTTCAAATCTCTTATGATTAGATTTTAACCAGGACCAAAGGCTGATATTTCTGACTTTTGAATCTTTTTTTCCCAAAGACACCCTCCCAAGTGGCAAAGCAATATCGCTAAAAGTCAAAAGTCATGCAAACATCAAACCAAAAGGAACTGGTTCCCCAACCAGGAATTGAGCATCGGCCATAGCAGGGAGAGCTCCAGATTCCAGATCCTTGCTCCTAGACCACAGGATGGAGTGCTTTTATTTACTTCGTTTCCTCTTTCTTTTGGCAAATCTTCCAGGTGATACAAAGCAGATAGTTTGAGCATTTTTTTTTTTTTTTTTTTTTTTTTTTGAGACGGAGTCTTGCTCTGTCGCCCAGGCTGGAGTACAGTGGCCGGATCTCAGCTCACTGCAAGCTCCGCCTCCCGGGTTTATGCCATTCTCCTGCCTCAGCCTCCCGAGTATCTGGGACTACAGGCGCCCGCCACCTCGCCCGGCTAGTTTTTTGTATTTTTTAGTAGAGACGGGGTTTCACCGTGTTAGCCAGGATGGTCTCGATCTCCTGACCTCGTGATCCGCCCGTCTCGGCCTCCCAAAGTGCTGGGATTACAGGCTTGAGCCACCGCGCCCGGCCTAGTTTGAGCATTTAAAGGATTGTTTTAATTTTTTTTTTTTTTTTTTTTTTTTTTTCTTGAGACGGAGTCTCACTCTGTCGCCCAGGCTGGAGTACAGTGGCCGGATCTCAGCTCACTGCAAGCTCCGCCTCCCAGGTTCACGCCATTCTCCTGCCTCAGCCTCCCGAGTAGCTGGGACTATAGGCGCCCGCCGCCTCGCCCGGCTAGTTTTTTGTATTTTTAGTAGAGACGGGGTTTCACCGTGTTAGCCAGGATGGTCTCGATCTCCTGACCTCGTGATCCGCCCGTCTCGGCCTCCCAAAGTGCTGGGATTACAGGCTTGAGCCACCGCGCCCGGCTTAATTTTTAATTTAATTAATTTATTGATTTTTAGACTTTTTTTTTTTTAAGATGGAGTTTCACTCTTGTTGTCCAGGCTGGACTGCAATGGCACGATCTCAGCTCACTGCAACCTCTGCCTCCTGGGTTCAAGCAATTCTCCTGCCTCAGCTTCCCAAGTAGCTGGGATTACGGGCATGTGCCACCCGCCTGGCTAATTTTGTATTTTTAGTAGAGAAGGGGTTTCTCCATGTTTTGGTCAGGCTAGTCTTGAACTCCTGACCTCAGGTGATCCACCCGCCTGGACCTCCCAAAGTGCTGGGATTACAGGCGTGAGCCACCGTGCCTGGCCACATTTAAAGGATTTTTAACTTGTTTCAGATCTGATCTTGCATAGCAAATTCCCTGGAATTTCAACATCAGTGTCAGTGATTACTTCTGGTGCAGGAAAGATTCATTGGAACCTCATTTTTATAAGCTCAACACTTTTATTTTTATCCATTTCCCCCTTTAAAAGACTATTAATCTTTTAATTACCTGTTTTATTACCCTAAGCAATTGTCAACTAGGCAACAAAGTTGTGTTTTGGAGACTCATCTTGTTCATTGAGTGGTCTTTTTAATTGGGCACAGAACAGTTCAGAACCAGATGCGGTTCATAGTGACTCTGGAACTACCACAGTAGGACTTTCAGGGAAGGGCTCAAAGACCTGGAGAACTTCTTCAGGTGTTGATGATGGACATCTTTGGCTTGCCTCCTGAATGAAAGGCAATTTTTCTCAGAATTTGTTTTAGAAGGCTTTTGGGTGCCACTGGGGGCAAGTCCCCCATTTAAATTGTCTGGTTCTACAGACAGTTTTTTCTGATTGTGTGTGCAAATAAATTACTTTAGGTATTTCAAGAGATTCCCCCTCCACTTTTTCTTGTGGTCACAGTTGCTTATGACCATCCTGGATTAGGCAGGTCCCCTTTCCTAGACATCCACAAGACAGTGCCCCATGAGTGTTGTACACAAAGCCAGCTGCTGGTTAACTCAAAGGAGTTGGTCACAAATGCAAAATCAAACCCGAATTTCAAAAACAGGGAAGCAGCTACAATGTTTAAAGTATGCTAGGTAAAGCAAGACTGTAGGCGCCTAATGCCAATCCTTTGACCCAAACCTCCGCTGTGAGAGGCAGAAAAACTTTGACCCCAGTCCTGAGACAGAGGCAGAAAAAAAGCACTTCTCTGCAGTGCTCTTCACCTAAACCTCCTGTCCAAAGACGGACTGAAGCCCTCACTCTTAAAGGAAAGAGAGGGTCTGAAAAACAGCCCCCAAAAAGTCTAATCACCAACCAAAGTGTAGGAGGTCTGAATGTAGGAGAACATCTGAAACACCCAGTGGGGCTTCTGAAGAGGGAATGTTTGTGCTGGTACCAAGTACTGCTTTCGGACAGCGACACCAGCTGGTCTGGGGGAGTCACGCTGAATCCTGCCGACATATGCCAGATATGTCAACCTAAAAGGAAGAAGCTGAGGCAAAGTTAATACAAGTAGAGCATTTATTTGGGCCAAGCTTGAGGACTGCAATCCGGGAGCGCAGAATCAAGTTGCTCTGAATTAGCAGCAGTTACAAGTGAATTTTTAAAGGCAGAAAAGAGGGACAGGGAACGGGCTGATGCAAAGTTGTTTGTTCGGAATTCTCATTGGTTTACAGGAATAACATTGATTAGTGTTTGGTTATGCGTGGTAAGCTATAGTGTATGGGTTATAGTGTCCAGTGTGGCATTAATAGGTTAATTTGTAGCTATTTGTGGCAATAGTAAGTGATTTCAAGAGATTAATACATAGGCCGGGCGTGGTGGCACACACCTGTAATCCTAGCACTTTGGGAGGCCAAGGTGGGAGGATTACTCGAGGACAGGAATTCGAGAGCATCCTAGTCAACATGGTGAAACCCCATCACTACTAAAAATACAAAAATTAGCCGGGTGTGGCGGCACACACCTGTAATCCCTGCTATTTAGGAGGCTGAGGCAAGATAATTGCTTGAACCCGGGAGAAGGAGGTTGCAGTGAGCTGAGATGGCACCACTGCACTTCAGCCTGGGCAACAGAAACAGACTTTATCTCAAAAAACAAAAAACAAAAAAAAGAAAAAAAGATAAAGATAAATACATAGGTCAAAGTGGGGAGGAAGATGTGAATATGGTCTCATTTTAATGTCTTTCTGGGCCTCATGATTAAAAGGATTTGCATTCCTCAAATAACAGTTCTCTCAATACCATCTTGAGGTTACAGAAAGAATGGGGGGCTTAGATTATGGCAATACAGGTTATGGAGTGGGGTAGAAGGGTCATTCTGTTGAGGGGCAACATGACTTCTAAGAAGAAGGAATGGATGGGAAACAGAGATTAACTGGTAAATAGCTTCCTTTGGAATTGAATGAGTCTGAGACACAAACATCTTGTAAAAGGGTCTCTTCAGGTGTGGTTACATTCTTGGTCTTCTTTTCTGCAATAGATGATGAGATACCAGGGAGGAGAAGAAAAACAATGGTTCTTAGTGGGCCCTGACTTTAGGCAGATGAAGGAACTTGAGGGAAAAACTTCATCCTATGCTTTGGGAGAGACAGGGGTTAGCAGGGCGGGAGTGGGGGTGTGGAGGGGAAGGTCAGAGAGACCTGAAGCCTTCTTCAGTTCAGCATGTCCAAACGCCATATTTTGGGGTAAGAGTTTCTGAGCCCCAACAGCTCCTACAGGTGACCCCTCTCCCAAGAACAACTCTTGCCAGCTTTTAGAAGCACTGCTTTCACTCTTTGCCCCTTGTTAAAGAAAAAGTTACTCCGACACTTGCTAAAATGGTAAGGATGATTTCCTTCAAGACTATAGCAACACGGGCTTTGCAATGGGGAGGAGCAATCGCTCTACTCCAAATACAACCAGGGTAAGTGAGGATTTACAGCCAAGGAGCACGGTAAGGGTCAGTGGGTGGAAAATTACTAAGAGGAGATATCAAGGCTGGCAGGATTCTTGCTAAACCTTCTAAATAGGATTCTTGCTAAAGGCAGACCAAGGGCTTAAATATCAAAGGTGGAGAATGAGGAACCGAAGCAGATATCAAAAGTGATGAGATATCAAGAGTGGAGTAGGAGTTCTTCCTAAACTCACTTCACAGGATCCTCACCGAGACTGGGCTAGGAAAACTGGAAACAGGACGGGGAGCCAAGGTCGAGGCTTAGTTGGGAAGAGGGCTAGAGGAGCCTGACTAAACTTTAGGCAAGGAGAGTCTTCATCACCCTTCAGACCTCCTGTTGCCGATCCCTCCACCTCACCATCCCTTGCTGGTTCCTGCCTACGCCCTGCACATAGTCCTTTCATTAAACTCCCTTTGATTAAACCATTTGAGCAACAGTTTCTCCTTCTCCTGCCAGGCCCCTGCCTGCTGGCCCCTACCTACCTCACAGAGCTCTTTTAATTAATAAGAAGATGTGCACAAAAGAGCTTGTCAAGCCTTAAGTATAAGGAGACCATCTCCATGTTGGAGAGGAATCCTAGTACTGTGTAAAGAGCTGTAGGCACCAAGGAAAAACTTCTCCTTTGCCCTCTGAAGTTCCACTGAAAATCAACTGAAAAAAAGGGCAGATTCATAGGAAAAAAGGCATGAAAATTCAAAATGTGCATAGGAGTCTTTCAAAATACAAGAACTCAAAGAAATGGCCAGGGGGTGGACACTTTTATATACCATCTTGAAGTTACAGGAAGAATGGGGGCTTATGGTGTGTGGCAAAATAAGTTGGGGGGTGGTGGAGAAGAGCAGGCCTGGCTGGTAAAGTTGGGCTTGTTATACAGATGAAACTTCACAGGTAGCAGGCCTAAGAGAGGACAAATGGTGTGTGTGTGTGTGTCTTTCAGACCGTTAAGGTGTCTAACTCTCAGTTAACCTTTCTTAGATCTGGACATGGGGAGGTTCCACAGAGAAAGCCTGGCTGCATCAGTGCAGAGTTCTGTCTCCAGATGCAATCTCCCCAATAAAAGACAGCTTTGCAGGGCTGCTTCTGTTTGGAGGCCCTCCAAACAGTCATCTCAAAGTATGTCAAATAAGTATATTTTGGGGTGAAATATTTGGTTTCCTTCACGACACAGGCTTGGGCTCAGTCCTGGATTCAAATCCTGGCTCCTCCCCTTATTAGCTGTGCTGATGGAGGCAAGCATTTATCTTTCCTAAGCCTCAAGTTCCCATCTCTTACATGGTCTTGGAGGACTGGATATGATAACACACCCGAGCTTCCTAACAGACTCCCCAGCAAACGATAGGTGGTAAATATATGGTTAGTTTCCCTACCTCTTCCCTTCTACCCCTATTGTGAAACTGTTGTCTCAGGCAGGTTTTAAGGACCTTTCAAGGGGCACTTCAATCCCTTTTCTCAACTCTCCGAGAGGCAGAGCTTCCCGTTTAAGCAAGAATGGCTTGCTACAGGCCAGAAATTTATTGAATTGCCCAGAACTAATGTTGTTTTGCTTTTTCATCAGATATCATGAGGCTCTGGTATAAAGCACGGATCGCATTTTTGTGTTGTTTTCTTTTTATTTATTTCAACCCCAAACAGCCATACACAGCATTGTTACAGAAAATATTCAAACAACACAGAAGTCTGTATAGTAAAAACTGCAAATCCTTACCTCACACCCTTTGCGATGGACATTTAGGATGCTGAGGTTCAAGGAGCCTAGGAAATAACATTTTTCTTTCCAGCCTGAATCTTGAACCAATTGAGAAATAAGATCAAGACAGATGGGGCCAAATACCACTTTATAAAGTCAGTATTGCGGAATGTGGTTTGTACTTGTGGGCAAGCGGTTTCCTAACTAAACCCCAGAATTAGAGAGACCACTACCCTGTCACTGGTGGTACTGGACCAGTTCCAGTAGAGCCTCGACCACCAATAACAGCCTGGCCCAGGGAAATCCAGTTACAGGTTCTCTGTAGCGGGGCACACTGTCAAAGGAAGGAGAGAGGAGGGGACCAAACTCATGACAGTTCCTTATTCTGAATGCATCAGTCATGTAAGCTGGTCTCACCTGTGTATACATGCATGCATGCATGCATGTGTGTGGGTGCGCGTGACAGAGAGGGAGACAGACAGAGAGAGGGTGAAGGGGTAGAAACAAGTCAGGAGCATTATAGTAATGACTGCTGCCCATGAGAAAGAAAGAAATAAGGGTGGTTCCCTCTCCCCATATATCATCTCATTTCCTGCCACTGTCACAGTGCTTCCGCAAACATCCTTGCACATTTCATTAGGCCCTTGGGTGAGTATTTATGTAGAAAGAGTTTCTAGAAGGAAGTTGGTGATTATGTATACTTTAGGTTTGATGTGTACTGAGCATTGATTTTGGACCTAGAAGCTGAATGGATTTTCCTCCCTTTTATTTCTTCTGGGATTTACCAGCCTTGATTTATTAACAGTCTCTTCTGGTAGGGAAGGCTGCTAAGGACAAGAGCACATTGTTACTTTACCAGCTGCACGGCCGTCTGAGTAGAGGCCAGTTACAGAGAGTCAGGTCAGCCATGGAAGGGTAGATCCAGGCTTTCCTGTCTGAGCCTCTGAGTTGCAGTACCCAGACATGTAATGAAACCTCCTCCACCTTCAATGCCCTCCTCTGTCAAATGGGCATCATATCACCTAGGGGTTTGGGGGAGAATTAAATGAGCTGATGTACTTCAAGTGCCTGGGAGAAAGATAAAGAAAGGGGGACAAAGAAGAGGGAAGGGAGTAGGCACCAGTGCAGACAAAGAAAACTTGAGTTTACAAGACCCATCTAGCGCTGAGCTCAGTGGCTCATGCCTATAATCCCAGCACTTTGGGAGGCCGAGGTAAGAGGATCTCTTGAGCCCAAGAGTTCAAGACCAGCCTGAGCAACATGGTGAAACCCTCTTTTTTATGTGACAGTAAAAAAAGGCCATCTGGGGCGCCTTGTACTCCAGGATAGGGAGCACCCTTGGAGTGGGCTACTGGGACTATCTGCCTGAGGCTTAAATAGCTTCCCAGACGGTTCATCCTCAGGACAGTCCCCAGATGCCTGAGTGTACCACAGATCTTCCTTGGTCATCATCAAAGGAGGAGCTCATCGGAGTGAAACTTCATGGAATGAGAGCTAATGACTTCAATAATTAAGAAAAAAATACAGAAAATCGGAAATAAAGTGCAAGTAGCTGTCCGGGGAGAATAGATGCAATGGGCCTTGACTGTGTCACAACTTTCAGTCTGAGAGTGGGTATTATCAGTTGTGTTGTTAGGGCTGAGAAAGCCGAGGCTTACAAAGGTGACCTAAGTTGCCCACCGACCCCCTAGCGAGCTTGAGCCTTCGGTCCGTGGACTCCAGAAACAGTGCTCTTTCTGGACCCGGGGTAGTGCGGGATTGCCGCGTGGAAGACTAAGCCAGCGTGCCCTCTCCTGGCCTCCTGCAGCTTGGGCCCAGCCTGCGGGAGCCTACTCCAGCCCCCGCGCCCTCCCTCTGCCTCCTCCCCTGCTGGCCTCCGCGCCGGCCCCCAGCCAGTCCCCCGCCGGGTGGAGGAAGCGCGCCGGAGGCGCAGCGTCCTAATCAATGGGCCGGGCGGCTTAGCGCGCGCGGCCACCTGGTCCGAGGAGGAGCAGTCCCCGGGCCCGCCGCAGGTCGGGTGGCTCAGCCATGGCTCCTCTGGGCGCAGCGGCCGGCCGGAGCCCGGGATCCTGCGCGGGGCGCTGAGCTCCCGAGTGGGCAGAGGGCACGGGCGGGTGGACGTCGGGGCGCCCTCGGGGAACGTGCGGGCACCATGCGTCCCCACCTGTCGCCGCCGCTGCAGCAGCTACTACTGCGGGTGCTGCTCGCCTGCGCCGCGCACTCGGTGAGTACTGCCCCCTTCTGAAGGCTAGGGGACCCAGGGAGCGACAGTCTCGCAGCTTCTCCGGCTTCGGCAGGATGCGGGTGGGGGGGACTAGCAGATCTTCCGCTGAAGAATGGGGACTCTTCCCTGCCAATCCTCCCAACATTAATCTCTCCCAGCTCTTCTCCGGAGGGACCCCTTCCCAAAGAAAAACCTCGTGCGCGCCAGGCGAAGGCAGCTCCAAGATGAATCCCCGTGCCCCCCACCCACCTGGCTTCTGAGACCCTCCTAGACGGAAATTCTGGAGCCGCCCCGGGCAGTGCCTATTGTGTCCTGGGCGCTTTGCCTCCAATCTTTCCTTGAAACCTCTCAATCACCTTTCGAGGCTGCTATTACCATCCTCACTTTATAGACAAGGAAAGGAAATGAGAGGGGGAATAACAATTCTTGCTCCAAGTCAGAAGAGGATTGGAACCCACATCAGTATCAGTCTGCCCCCAAACCTTGACATTTTCACACTCACGGGCTGCAGATGGGAAAACCTGAAGGGAGCTCCGGCAAGAGCTTCCGGGTCTGCGATGGGACCGTCTGCCACTCTCCCCACACCCTCTCGTGTGGGACGCGGCTCCCTAATGTCTGCGTGTCTGGTGGCTGCTGGGTGCTGCTGTTCCCCAAAGCCAGGTCCTGGCAAGGGGCTGGAGGAGGAAAATACTACTACTAATAATAATAGCGGCAGGATGGGTGGTTTGTTTTTCTTTCCTACAGAAATTCCTGGGAGTCTCGGGAGTCTCGGGCCTCTCGGAGCTCTGGGATCTGTGATAAAGAGAGTGGCCCCACCCAGACCAGCAGAAAGGAAGGAATGGGGAGGGAGTGGGGGTTAGAGGTGGGGGCCAGATTCCAGAATCATCCCTTCCCACTAGCATTCCAAACTGGTCCCCAAGGCGTCTATTCCAAGAAGCTCCTTAGAGAAAGTGCTTGGGGACCCAGTTGAGTCTCTGATGTCTGTCCTGGGCAAGTCTCCTGGTGTCCAACCTCCTTGTCTTCCCGTAGTCCCTTCCGGTTGGATTATAAGGAAAACCAATGCTCCCAGAGCCCACCAGAGTGTTGACACTCAGGATATGCTCATTTTTCTGGTAGCCCCAAGACTTTCAGCAGCAGTAGTTGGGATGAGTGTAATTTGGAGCTTGCTTGGAACTCCCTTTCCACGGTGGAGCCTCCTCTCTTCAGTGGCAGTGCTGGCCTTGGAAGATGCTAGAACAACAGCATGCACTCATGAGTTTTGACTCCCAATTTGGAGAAATGCCAACTGGGATACTGGGGACAGTGTCAAGCCAGGAAGAGCCTGGAGGTGTGTTATTCCGTGGCTAGGGGTAGGAGAGGCAATAGCTCCTTCCTTGGGACCCTCCCAGCCTCCTTCTTAAGTATTTGCAGTGACTCTGAGACTGTCATAACTGGTACCTAGAGTGCAGGACTGAGGTTCAGTCTGCATTCTTGTCTCAAGAAAATTCCTGGATTATCACAGGAATAAGTGGAAGGGGAAAATGAGAGGCTTCCCTTGGTTTAAGTCTTCAGTGTACCTTGGAAGGATGCTTCATTATGCTCTGGCCCCAATCCCTTATTTTAAAAATGAGCACACTGAGACCCTCAGAGAGAAGGGAGCTGCCCGACATCAGCAAGTTAGTAGCAGAGCCAGGACTAGCAGCTCTGCTAGCCCCACACACCCCACTTAACCCACTAAGGTTAGCACCCAGGTCTCTTGATTCCCAACCATCCAGGGCTCTGTCTGTTATGCCCCTTCTTTTTCCTTTTTTTCCCTTTCTTTCTTTCTTTCTTTCTTTCTTTTTTCTTTCTTTCTTTTTTTTTTTTTTGAGACGGAATTCATTCTTGTTGCCCAGGCTGGACTGCGATGGCGCGATCTCAGCTCACTGCAACCTCCGCATCCCAGGTTCAAGCAAGTCTCCTGCCTCAGTCTCCTGAGTAGCTGGGATTACAGGCATACACCACCATGCCTAGCTAGTTTTTTGTATTTTTAGTAGAGATGGGGTTTCTCCATGTTGGTCAGACTGGTCTCAAACTCCTGGCCTCAGGTGATCCACCTGCCTCTGCCTCCCAAAGTGCTGGAATCAGAGGCATGAGCCACGGCGCATTACTGTCTTACATAATCATAAGATGGTTTTCTGTGTATAAGTTGTGGTCCTCGGATTACTTTATGGCTTCTGTAGACCTTATATCTCACACTTCTTGGCTGAGAACTCCTGTAATGAATAGGAGTGAAACTGACCTACTTTGGTTGGAATATTTCCCAGCCTCTGGAGCCCTGCTTTCCTTCTGTTTGACTCTGGGTGGTCAGACATTTGATTCTGAAATCTAAGTGTGTTCAAATAATTTTTTATTCATTAGAAGCTCCCCCTTGAGGGGGATTATATAGGCATCTTCCTAATGGAGGGGGGTCACTGAGGGCAAATTGCTTATTACCACTCTCCCTCTACTCCATATAGGGAGGCGTCAGAAGTGACCCTTGTAAGTGGAACCCAAAAAGTGGTGATGGCCAAATAGGGCAGTTTTCTGAGGCCTCCCATAAGAAATACTGAGCACACCCCCACTCTGCGGCCCCACCCCCATGCATCTCATGAGAACTTTTTACCTGGAACATCACTGTAATTATTTACTAACACATCTGTCCCCCAAAGCCCAATACACACACTTTAAACTTGAGCATGGAGCCTCGTCTTGTTCATCTTCTATCCCTAGAGTCTGTCACCAGTGTAAGAGGGAGCTCAGTGAGTGTGTGTTGAATGAATGCGTGGATGACTGAATGAAATGATGATGATCCAGCAACAAATAACGAAGAATCATTTCTTGAAAGGACTCTTTACTTGCTAAATTGTACAGAAATGTGTCAGGCCATAGAAAAAGAGTCACTCAAGGTAGCGCTTTTTAATCCATGGCATTTGGCAAACCGCCCATTTGTTAACCTTAGCGAGTTAAGTGAGGTGTGTGGGGCTGGTTTTTCCTTCCAGCGGAGTTTCTTAACACTATTGACATTTGGAGCCAGATAATTCTCTATTGTGAGAACTGTCCTTGCATTGTACAATGTCTAGCAGCATCATGGACCGCTACCCTCTAGGAGCTCATGACCTCTCTAAAACCGTAACAACAGAAAATGTATCTGTAGACACTGCCGAATTTTTTCTGGGGATAGGGAGGGCAAAATTGCCCCTGCTTGAGAACCACTGCCTTAAAGGTTGTCATGTTTCAGGTCAGATATACAGATAGGACTAACAATAGGTATTCATTTCACATTGGGTTTGGGGCAGTGGGGTTGGTGATAGGGCATCTGAGTCAGAGAATGGAAACAGGTGTGCCTGATGAAAACCAGTCTCCAAACTGGACAAAGGACTTCTGCAGAGAATGGGTTCCTTGATCTATTCCACCCTCCCTTCCCTTCTTTCCCCCTCCTGTCTCCATCCCTCCTCAGTTGATGGCTAAGAAGTATAACAATTCCAAGTACGGGATCTGGCACATGGAAGCCTTCGGTACATGGTGGTCACTGCCCTGTCCTGTCATGCATCTGGACCCAGAGGCTGACAAGCCCTGTGGCTGCACAGTGAGCAGAACCTTAGAAAGGCCTGCAAGCATTGCCTGCAGAGCTGGTAATTGCCCTGTTACCCAGGCTGCAGTGCAATGGTGCAATTATGGCTCACTGCAGCCTTTAACTTCCTGACTCAAGTGATCTTCCCACCTCAGCCTCCCAAGTAGCTGGAACTATAGACACCTGCCACCATCCCCGTCTAATTATTTTTTTTTTTGAGAGATGGGTCTCACCATGTCTCCCAGGTTGGTCCTGAACTCTCGGGCTCAAGTGATCCTCCTGCCTTAGACTCCCAAACTGTTGGTATTATAGGTATGAGCCACCATGCCCAGCCTGGGAGCTGATTATTGATGACTTTTCAGAGGAGGGTCAATGGGGATTTTTTTTGTGTACCTGGAAAAACACTTTCTAGTTTTCTGAAGAAGTATTTGCGGATTTCTTTTTAAATGTTGATTATCCCTGAAGTTAATAAGTGAAGGATGATGATGATGATGATGAAGGCTCTTTTAATTGACTCTTATTTTCCACCAGACTGTCTGCTGAGTCCCTCCTAACACTAACACTCACATCAACAGTTAATAGCCCCATGGTGCAAATGAGGAAACGGATGCTTGGAGAGACGTGAGGCCATTTGCTTAACACCACCTAGCTGGACATGGTGACATGAGACCTTAAACCTAAACCTGAAAGAAGAAACCAAAACCTTTGTTTTCTTTTCTTTTTTCTTTTTCTTTTCTTTCTTTCTTTTTTTTTTTTTTTTTTTTTTGAGACAGAGTCTCACTTTGTCACCCAGGCTGGAGTGCAGTGGCAAGATCTTGGCTCACTGCAACCTCCATCTCCCAGGTTGAAGCGATTCTCCTGCCTCAGCCTCCTGAGTAGCTGGGACTACAGGCGTGCGCCACAATATCTGGCTAATTTTTGTATTTTTTAGTAGAGATAGGGTTTCACTATATTGGCCACGCTGGTCTTGAACTCCTGACCTCTTGATCCTCCCGCCTTGGCCTCCCAAAGTGCTGGGATTACAGGTGTGAGCTGCCGCAGAGCTTCTTAATCAGCACATGCATCTGCTCCAAAAGAGAGGCCTGCTCCGGGTTTCTGGTGCCCAAGGGGCTGTCATAAAATTCCCAAACTTCAAAATAGCATTAATTTTTCATTTAAACTAATCAATTTGTGAAACATAAAAAAAAACTGAGTTACACACAGCGTTTATTGAGGAGCCCAGAAATGATCATGGGGTCATAAAATCCAACAGGAGGAGGCATCATTTCCCAAACTCTTTAGGGGAGTCCACCTAGGCGGGGCACGGTGGCCCACACCTGCAATCTCAGCACTTTGGCAGGCCGAGGCAGGTGGATCACCTGAGGTCAGGAGTTTGAGACCAGCCTGACCAACATGGAGAAACCCTGTCTCTACTAAAAATACAAAAAAATTAGCCAGGCATGGTGGCACATGTCTGTAATCCCAGCTACTCAGGAGGCTGAGGCAGGAGAATCGCTTGAACCCGGGAGGCAGACGTTGCAGTGAGCGGAGATCGTGCCACTGTACTCCAGCATGGGCAGGAAGAGCAAAACTCCGTCTCAAAAAAAAAAAAAAAAAAAAAAAGAAAAGAAAAAAAGGCAACAGAAAAAGAGGAGTCCACCTGCTTTGGCATTATCACCCTTTGGAGTTCCCGCAGAGCTTCCCACCCTCACCCTGTCCTCATGATCCCCATCCAGGTTGGGAGGGCCCCAGATTTTCTACCATGTCAAGGGAGGACATAGCCCCTCTTCCTGGTACCCCCTTGTTGAAAGCCTAGATTTAATATCTGGGATTCGAGCTCCACCACCAGAACAGCCTCTTGCAGTGAGCCCCAGTTTGGTCCCTGCATCCCTGCTCTTAGCAAGCTGTGGGTTCTCACCACTGACCTTCACTCAGGCTTCGGGACAACCTCCTGCTCAAGGTAAAACCACAATACTCAGATGCTATCTACTTGCTTACATTACAAACAGAAGGCTTCTCAGCATTCCTGTGGACTCCTGGGGCCTACCCAGCCTCTACATGGTGTGTCTGTTCCAAGGATGGCATTTGGAGAGGGCCATCCCTGGTTCATCATGTCCCAGAGTCTTAGCCCACTGTGCTACAGGCTCCTGAGGTTCCCAGAGTCATCTCCAGATCCCACCATGTTCCACCCTACTTCCCTCACCAGAGGCTCTCAGGCGTGCTCCTGATGGCCACGTGTCTTTCAAATTTCTCACCTCCCGCCTCCCTCTCATGTTCAACAGATGGGCTTGTGTTCCATTTCCCAAGAGTTGAGAGTACCTGGATGAACTTCTAACCAACATCTTGCCCTTGCAGATGTGTCAAAATTGTACCCTCTGTTCCCTTCCTTCCTGTCTGTCTTAGTCAGCTGTGTTATCGTAACAAAATACCATAGACTTGGGGGCTTAAACTAAAGAAACTGATCTTGCGGTTCTGGAGTTTGGAAGTGTGAGATCAAGATCCTGCAGGGTTTGGTCTCTGGTGGGGGCCCTCTTCCTGGCTTGCACATGGTCACTTTGTCCTCATGTGGCATTGCCAATGAGTGTGTGGATGCAGGGGAGGGGAAGGCCCTTTCTGGTGTTTCTTCTTGTAAGGACACCAATCCTATAGGATTAGGACCTATTACTACAATGCCATTTTACCTTAATTATCTCCTTATAGGCCCTACCTCCAAATACAGCCACCCTGGGGGTAGGGCTTCAACATGTGAATTTAGTGGGGACACATTTAGTCCATAACAGCATCGAAGTGGAAGAGAGGCTGTCCCCCAGACGACGGCCTGTCCATACTCCTATCCCTACCGACTTCCTTCCCAAGAGGACACAATGACAGCCATCTCACGCAACCTTCACCCTCTTCCTCTCCACTGACTTTTCTCATCAGCTGGTTAACTTTCCCGTCTATCCAGCCCAGGCAGTGAACAGCTCTCTGCTGTCTGCCCCCTGGTGGCCAGCTTCCTGTAAGACGCGTCCACCTTCATCGCCTCCACTTCCACTCACTCTCACACTGCAACCTGCCTCCCACGCTCCACCCACAGAAACCAGCCTCACCAGGGGCCTTCGATCTGCCACATTCACTGGATTTGTTTTTATAATCTTTTTTAAAAAATAAAAATTGTAGACTAAGCACGGTGGTTCACTCCTGTAATCCTAGCACTTTGGGAGGCTGAGGCAGGTGGATGGCTTGAGCCCAGGAGTTCAAGACCAGCCTGGGCAACATAGGAGGCCCTGTCTCTACAAAAAATTTTTAAAATTAGCTGGGTGTGGTGGTGTGTGCCTGTGGTCCCAGCTGCTCAGGAGGTTGAGGCGGGAGGAACGCTTGAGCCCAGGAAGTAGAGGCTGCAATGAGCCATGATTGTGCCACTGCACTCCAGCCTGGGTGAAAGAGTGAGACCCTGTCTCAAAAAAAAAACAAAAAACAAACAACAACAACAACAAAAAACAGTATTTAAAGTGTACGACATGATATTTTGAAATACACAATGAAATGATTACTATAGTCAAGCAAATTAACATATGTTTCTTCTACTCTTTTGGTAAAATTCCAGTGTATGATACAGTATTATTATTATTGTTATTAGTTTTGAGACAGAATTTCGCTCTTTTTGCCCAGCCCAGAGTGCAATGGTGTGATCTCTGCTCACTGCAACCTCTGCCTCCCGGATTCAAGAGGTTCAAGTGATCCTCCCGCCTCAGCCTACCGAGTAGCTGGGATTAGAGGCATGCACCACCATGCCTGGCTAATTGTGTATTTTTAGTGGGGACAGGGCTTCCCATCCCATTGGCCAGGCGAGTCTTGAACTCCTGACCTCAGGTGACCCACCCGCCTCAGCCTCCCAAAGTGCTGGGATTATAGGCGTGAGCCACCACACCAAGCCCGATACAGTATTATTAACTATAGTCCTCATGCTGTACATTAGATCTCTAGACTTATTCATCCTGGTGTAACCGCAACTTCATACCCTTTGAGCTGTATCTGTCCATTCTCAACCCCTCCCAGGCCCTGGCAACCATCATTCGACTCCCTGCTGCTTCGTATTCAACTTTGTAATATTCCACACATAAGTGAGATCATGCAGTATTTTCCTTTCTGTGACCGGCTTATTTCACTTAGCACCATGTCTTTCAAGTTTATTCATATTGTCACTAATGATAGGATGTCCTTTTTTAAAGCTGACTGGCATTCCATTGTATATATGCAGCATGTTTCTTTATCCATTCATCTGTTGATAGACACGTACGTTGCTCCCACATCTTGGCCATGGTGAATAGTGCTGCAGTGAGCATGGGGGTGCAGGTACCCCTACGAGGTGCTGATTTCATTTCCTTTGGGTTTATGACCAGAAGTCTGATTCCTGAATCATATGTTAGTTCTATTTTGAATGTTTTGAGGAACCTCCATACTGTCTTCCATATGGCTAAGCCAGTTTACGTTTCTTCTAATAGTATGTAAGAGTCCCCTTTTTCTCCACATCATTGTTAGTACTTTTCTCACTCCTCGTTAGCCACCCTAACAGGTGTGAGATGATGGCTCATTGTGGCTTTGATTTGCATTTCCTTCATGATTGGTGATGCTGAGCAGCTTTTAATTTACCTGTTGGCCATTTGTATGCACTAGATACTTTCCAGTCCTGATGCTACCAAGGGTGATCCATGCAATTTTTGAGAGAGAAGGGATACTATAAATAGTTACACTGAGACACTAGGAAATACCCAACGTATCTTAGAGGCATGCAGTACTGGGCACCTCGTTCCCTTCCATCTTTCCAGCAACATGGCTCAGTCCAACGTGGTTCTGAGTCTGACGGCCTCAGAACCAGGGAAGCTGATGGTGAAACTCAGTCAGAAGCCAGAGTCCTGGGAACCATGGGGGGACCACGGGTGCAAGTTCTGAAATCCAAGGCTGGAGAACCTGGGGTTCGGATGTTCAAGGACAGGAGAAGGGTGTCCCAGTTCCAGGAGAGAGAGAGAGAGAGAGAGAGAGAGAGAGAGAATTTACCTTTCTCTGCCTTTTTTGTTGTATTCAGGGTCCAGCCGATTGGATGGTGCCTGCCCACATTGCAGGCAGATCTTCCCCACTCAGTCTACCAACTCCTGAGCCAATCTCCTCCAGAAACACCCAGATATAGTGTTTTACCAAGTATGCAGTTAGCCCTTAATCTAGTCAAGTTGACACTGAAAATTAACCATTTCAAAGACAATCCTCACTTCTTGCTTAAATGGTAGAGCCATCTCATAGGGGTTCTTTACTACTACTCTGACCTTATCCTCCTTCCTTCTCAAAATGGCAGACTTGGCAATGCGACTCCCATTTACAATTCCTCACAGCACTCACCACAGAGACCATCCTGGCCAACATGGTGAAATCCCGTCTCTACTAAAAATACAAAATTTAGCTGGGCGTGGGTTATCTGGCCATTGACTTCTTTGGCCCTTGTTGGAGACCACGAGCTTCAAGGACAGAATCTATGTCCCATTCACCTTCATGTCACCAGTGATGGGCAGACTGCTGAGCATATAGTAGGTGCCCAATAAATGTTTGCTAAAATTTTGAGTTTTGAACAGGTTATACAATGATGACTTTCCTGTTCTTATTTCTCATTGTATAAACTAGACTACTACTTCCCTTTCCACTCTTGAAGCGATTTCTTCCCAGTCTCTGGTTGTTAGGCAAGTAATTATAAAGTATGAGAAGAGAAATGATGTTGAGTCTCTTTACATTATTCAGATTTTTTTTTTCTTTTTTGAGACAGAGTCTAGCTCTGTTGCCTGGCTGGAGTGCAGTGGCATGATCTCGGCTCACTGCAACCTCCACCTCCCAGGTTCAAGCAATTCTCCTGCCTCAGCCTCCTAAGTAGCTGAGATTACAGGCACGTGCCGCCACGCCCAGCTGATTTTTGTATTTTTAGTAGAGATGGGGTTTCACCATGTTGGCCAGGATGGTCTCTGTCTCCTGACCTCGTGATCCACCCACCTCGGCCTCCCAAAGTGTTGGGATTACAGGAGTGAGCCACCGTGCCCAGCCCTTATTCAGAATTTAAAAGATTTCTATTATATATCCTGCCATATTTTACCATCTCAGACTTAAGAGCCCAAAATTAAACTCCGAAATAGCTAACAGAACCCCCTTGACACCTTTTCTCTCTTATTGGTTCGGCTTTGTTATTCTTTCTCTCTGCAGACTGGATTTTTCTGTTGCTTTCTACGGGATAGAATATGGCTGCTCCATGGCCTCCAAGGTTGCATGCTTTGGGAATGGGAGAGGTTGGCTTTCTCCCCATGCCAACACCAAATATCCAAGGAAGGCAGATAGTCCCACGCCTAGTTAGGTTTTCTCCTTTGGTCTAATCAGTGGGATAGGATCACACAGCATAAACCACTTAGCCTAGGCATGAAAGGGTTCTTCCCAGGAAGAAGTTGTTGGCTCAGAGACTTCGCAGACACCTCAAAACATGTCTACCATCTGGAAAAATACCCCAAAGAAAGAGATGGTGGAAGTTCATCACGGAATCATCAAGCAAGAGGTGAACTTTTATACCACAGTGGGACCAACATGACTATGTGTTGAGTGAAACAAAGGGTGAAACTCCCTGCAGAGACGCTATTAGACATGCAGAGACTCACATAGTTTACAACTTAAGCACCTCTTCTTTAAAAAATTACCATAGTTACATGTAGCAAAACCAAAACTCAATGTAAAATATGGGATACTAAAAAGTGGAATTTACCCAGGAAAGCAATGGATGGGCACCAGTTCCACGGTTCTGCAAAAGACCCTAGAAAAGATTCAGTTCAGCAAATCAAAGTGCTCCTTGAAGAACACCCCAGAGAAGATAATAGGTAATGTCACACAAAGCTGCTCTCTTCAGAACCTTGAAGTACAACTCTGACGTGTAATTAACGAGGTGAAGGCCTGTGAATTTTGTGATGAACAAGAAAAAAGAAAGTGGATTTAAAATTCTAGGAAGAGACAAAAGTTATACAAAGGATTTCTGGTCTAAATATTTTAAAAGCCAAACTTTGACGTGATTTTAGCAATATTTCCAAAACTCCATGTAATGATGGCTTAGACTCAGGCTCTGAAACCAAAGAGGAAAGAATATGTAATGTAGGTTTTTGTTTAGTTAATAAAAATAATAAAATAATATAGAAAAGTACCATTTAGTGATTTTTCTCTGACAGTCTCTTATTAAATTTATGAGGAATTTTTTTTTTTAATATGCTTAGGGCTTTCAGTATAAGATGACAGATTGACCACATGTGTTTATCTGCTCTGCCTCTGGAAACACTTTTAAAATGACAGTAAAGGAATAGAAAAGGGATAAACCCATACAAAGAGAACAAAACAAGAGACAGAGATGAAGCAGAAATTTCCAGAAATCTTTGGAAAATGAAAAGTGGATGAAGTGATAGCTGTATGGAAAAAATAACCTCAATGCCTGTAGCGGGCAGAAGAGAAACTGTCAAGTCACCCTGTGGCACCCTGGAAAGGCCCCAGACACTGAGGAGAGTCCACCCATAGACCCCAGCAGTGGGCTCCCCCTTGGCCTGGTTATGTTACAGTGAAGGCCAGCAGGCAAGAAGCTGTTTAGGTCCACAGTGGTTCCAGGGACCGTGTTACTGTCTCAAGCTTAGATCGGACATTGAGGAGGGCCTCCAAGAAGCAAACAGCCATGAGAAAGGTGCCTTGAGGAAACAGATCATGCAGACAAGAGGAGACAAGACAAACTAATATTTGGAAATCCTTTGTGAAAAGGATGCCTGAGCCACAAAACCAGAAAAGGATGCTATGGAAAAGGAATCATCTGAGAATAAGAAACGATTCTTGGAAGTTAAATGTATGAAACAAAACACTCATAAAAAACTCTACAGATAATGTCAAGGAAATCTTCTATCAAGAAAATCACAAAGGCTGGGCGCGGTGGCTCACACCTGTAATCCCAGCACTTTGGGAGGCTGAGGAGGGTTGATCACCTGATGTCAGGAGTTGGAGACCAGTCTGACCAACATGGTGAAACCCCGTCTCTACTGAAAATACAAAAATTAGCTGGGTTTGGTGGCACGCACCTGTAATCCCAGCTACTCGGGAAGCTGAGGCAGGAGAATCAGTTGAGCCTGGGAGGCAGAGGATGTAGTGAGCTGAGATTGTGCCACGGCACTCCAGCCTGGGAAACACAGCGGGACTCCATCTCAAAAAAAAAAAAAAAAAAAAAAAAGAAGAAGATCACAAAGACAAAATGGTAGAATAGTAGAGAAGGATGAAAAGATCGGAGGATCAGTGCACCTCGTCCGTTACTCTGCTAATAGAAATTCCAGACAGACAGCATGCATAGGAAGGGAGGAAATAATAAATTAAAAACATAATATTTTTTAAATTCCCAGAAATGAACACAAGTCTTCAGATTGAAATGCCCACTGAGCATCCAATCAATAAATTTAAAAAGACCCATTTCCTCAAGAAATTTCAAAATACCTAAAAACAAAGAAAAATCTTACATATTTCTAGGGTCAAAACAAAAAAGTTGCACTCAAAAGATTTAGAATCAGAATTGGATTTCTTATTAACAATACAGGAAGAGGAGAAATGTCTTCAAAATTGTGAAGGAAAATTATTTCACCCTAGTGTTTTCTACCCAAATTGTTAGTTTAATAATTAATTAAATTAATAAAACCATTTTCACTTCTGCAAAGATTCAAAAAGTTACCCCCATGTACTTTTTCTTAGGAGGTTACTAGAGAATTCTGTGCTTTTTCAAAATGAGAGCAAACCAAGGAAAAAGCCTTGATACCTCAGAAATGAGACTGCAGCCAGGAGACAGGGAGAGGGCACCCCAAACCACAGTGAGGTAGCAGGCTTGTGTGGAGTAGAGGAAGGGGAACGCTGAGACAGAAATCTCCAGAGGAAAAACCAATAGGACTGTGGGTAGATGTGTAACAGAGCTGTGGGAGCACTTGGAAAAATTAGCCATATGTACATGGAAAACTAATCCAATGAAAAACCAGTAATGATTGACCTCAGGAAAAACAAAATGTACAAGAAAGACACATAATCATTTTACATAATTTGACTCAGCAGTGGACAATATTTCATAGTCAAAATAAGTCATTATAAATATAGACCATTCTTCACTAAAAATGAAATGAAGATTAGTATATATAATATATGGGGAGAGAAGTATATGTAGGAAGATTTTAAAACATCTCATCTTTATCTTCCCTAATAGGAAGTTTTGACTGTCTTGGATTTAAAAAACAAGAAATAACAACAATATAAGAACGTAATTTTTTTTTTTTTTTTGAGACGGGGTCTGGCTCCTTCACCCAGGCTGGAGTGCAGTGGCCCGATCTCGGCTCACTGCAAGCTCTGCCTCCCAGGTTCCCGCCATTCTCCTGCCTCAGCCTCCCGAGTAGCTGGGACTACAGGCGCCGCCACCTCACCTGGTTAAATTTTTGTATTTTTAGTAGAGACGGGGTTTCACCATGTTAGCCAGGATGGTCTCGATCTCCTGACCTCGTGATCCGCCTGCCTCAGCCTCCCAAAGTGCTGGGATTACAGGCGTGAGCCACTGCGCCCGGCCAAGAATATAATTTTGAAACATGCAGACAAAAATGAAAATAAACAACTAAAAAGAGTTGAAAACGGTTGCCTGGAGAGCAGGTAAAGATTATGGAAGGGAACTATTATTTGTCATTATACTCTTTGGTACTAGTACAAAAAAAAAGCTCAATGTGGTTATACAAACTCAATTACAAAAATTTAAAGGGATTTAAAAAAATGAATAGCTCTTGTTTTGAGGAAAATTTTACATAAAGTTCAGCAGTTCTTTCATCTTCATTTGTCCCTCCTGTGAATTACAAGTAAAATTGTATTTAATACTTTTAAATTTAATGAGTATATACAATATGTGTACATATACACATGCATATAGCTACTATCAGCCTCTCCCCCTCTTCTCTAGGTTGATGGAGATAGTAAGAGGGCTTCTTTCTCATCTCCCACATCTTCTGGGTGGTTGCTCCATGGAGCCACATGCTCTTCCCAGCCGCTCCCAGCAACCCTGGGGACTCCAGTTCCTCCTTGCTGGTCACCACCTGGAAACATGGACTCAGTCCTCTCAGCAGAATGACATTCCTGGCTCACAGACACTGGTGGACATTACACATTTCTTTAGTTGGATACCCCCCCACCACCACCACATTGTCTTGGCTTGTTACCTTTTAGAGGAAGGATCAAGGACAAAAGAAATGTGGGATGCTCCACTTCACACCCACGAGGATAGCCATCATAAAACAATAGCAATAGAAAAAGAACAAGTGTTGGTGAGGATGTGGAGAAATTGGCACCCTTGTACCTGGCTAGTGGGGTAGCCCCTATAGAAAACAGTTGTGCAGTTCCTGAAAAAGTTAAAAATATAATTATCGTATGATCCAGCAATTCAACCTCTGGGTATATACCCCAAAGAACTGAAAGCAGGGACTCAACAGATATTTGTACGCCCATGTTCATAGCAGCATTATTCACAATAGCCAAAAGA
Organism: Theropithecus gelada; assembly: GCF_003255815.1. Lineage (NCBI taxonomy): Eukaryota > Metazoa > Chordata > Mammalia > Primates > Cercopithecidae > Theropithecus > Theropithecus gelada. Next base: position 2,323,064 of record NW_020257641.1, on the reverse strand, counting down.
TGGAAGCAAACCAGGCGTCTATCAACAGATAAGATAAGCAGATAAACAGAATGTGGTCTATCTATACAATGAAATATTATTCAGCCTTAAAAAGAAGGAAATTCTGGTTTTCTGTCCTCATAAGTGGGAGTTGAACAATGAGAACACATGGACACAGGGTGGGGAACATAACACACAGGAGCCTGTTGGGTTGTGGGGGCTGGGGGAGGGATAGCACGGGGAGAAATACCTCATGTAGATGAGGCACATGTATACCTGTGTAACAAACCTGCATATTGTGCACATGTACCCTAGAACTTAAAGCATAATAAAAAAAGAAGGAAATTATGATACATGTTGCAACATAGATTAACCCTGAAAATGTGCTGAGTGAAACAAGTGAGGTGCCAAAAAACCAATATTGTGTGATTCATTTATATGAGGTACCTAGAACAGGCAAATTCTTAGAGTCAGAAGTAGAATAGAGGTTACCAGGGGCTGGGGAAATGGCGGGGGGGATGTGGAGTTATTGCTAAATGATGAGTTCAGAGCTTCTGTTTGGGGTAATGCAAATGGATACTGGGGATGGTTGCACAACATTGTGAGGGTACCTAATACCACTGCATTGCACACATTAAATGGTTAAAATGGTAAATTTTATGTTATGTATATTTTACCACAGTTTTAAAAAAAGAAATGTTGGATGAGAAAAAAAAGTTAAACTATCCTCCATTATTACTGTTTCTATAGTGCAAAGGAAAATCACCAAGGAAGTTGAACTTTTCTTGCACGGGGCTTCCCATTATAGATATGTTATCCCATTTCTAACCTTGCTCTGTTGCTCTCAAGAGAGTCCTCTTTGCCAGAGGATCCCCTTCTTTAAACTCTCACAGTGGAAATTGCCACCTACTTTTGGGAAACCTCATTCACTAGCCACACACATTGATGCTGCCCTAGAGTTTATTTCCTGCCCTGTATCAGTCAGCTAGGCTGCATAACAATTGCACACATCTCGGTGCCTTGCAACAATAAGTGTTCATTTCCCTCTTGGCATTTACAGTTGAGCTAGGGTGTGAGTAATCCGGGCTGGGCTCTCCTGGCTTGCTTCCATCCCCTGGATTAGATTCAGTCTGCTACACCTATCATTCATTCTAAGATGAGCAGGCTACCCCAGGTTCCAAAATGCAGGTGAGCAAGGACAAGTGTGCAAATGTATTTCAAACCTCCGCTCACATCAAATCACTAATGTCCCATTGACCATGGTCACATGACCAAGGCCAAGCAAAGAAGTACACCTCGCCCACCATGATAGGAGTCATATGTATAAACCCCACAGGGAGTTGAGACCAGTACTTCCAACTACAGCATACTTCTTTCCTGTCCCTGGCAGTACATTTCCTAAGTCTGAGTTACTTCCTGTATATTAACATCAAGAGGATGCAATAGATGTACAACATGACGACTAAAGTTAATAACAATGTATTGTTTTTGAAAATTGCTTAGAGAGTAGTTTTTAAGTGTCCTCACCACACACACAAAAGTGAAATAATGCCTATGTTAATTAGCTCAATTAAAGCCATTCTACAATGTATACATATTCCAAAACAACATGTGCATAATAAATCTATACACTTTTTATTTGTCAATGAAAAAAATTTATTTAGGTCAGGCATGGTGACTCACACTGTAATCCCAGCACTTTAGGAGGCTGAGGCAGGAGGGTCACTTGAGCCTCAGAAGTTCGAAACCAGCCTGAGCAACATGGCAAAACCTTGTCTCCACCAAAAAAATACAAAAACTAGCCGAATGTGGTGGTGTGCGCCTATTGTCCCAGCTACTCAAGAGGCTGAGGTGGGAGGATGGCTTGAGCCTGGGAGTTTGGGAGGTTGAGGCTGCAGTGAGGATGATTGTACCAGTACACTCCAGCCTGGGCAACAGAGCGAGATTGTCTCAAAGGAAAAACAAAAAGAAAAAAGAAAGGGAAAAGAAAAAGTAAGAGAAAGAGAAAGAAAGAAAGGGAAAGGAAGGAAGGAAGGAGAGAAAGGGAAAGGAAGGAAGGAAGGAGAGAAAGGAAAGAAAGAAAGAAAGAAAGAAAGAAAGAAAGAAAGAAAGAAAGAANCAAGAGTATGATATAGGCCAGACATGGTGGCTCATGTCTGTAATCCCAAGACTTTGAGAGGCTGAGGCAGGAGGATTGCTTGAGGCCAGGAGTTCAAGATCAGCCTAGCAACAGAGACCTTATTTCTACAAAAAATATGTTTAAAAAATTAGCCTGGCTGTGATGGCACATGTGTAGCCCTACCTGTGCAGGAAGCTAAGGCAGGAGGATTTTTGAGCCCGGGGGTTCAAGGCTGTGGTGAACTATGATTGCACCACTGCACTCCAGTGCCTGGGTGACTAAGAGAGACTGTTTCTAAAAAAAAAAAAAAAAAAAAAAAAAAAAAGTTATAAAATAAAATAAGGAATGCTGTACAATGGAAAGATGGAATCATATAGTATGTAATTTCTTCACGTTAGCTTCTTTTCATTCAGCATATTTCTCTGGCAATTCATCTAGGTTGGTGCATAAATCAACAATAAGTTTGCTCTTTTTTTGCTGCTGAGTAGAGTTCCGTAGTATGAATGTACCACAGTTTACTTAACTTCTTACCCATTGGAAAACATCTGGATTATTGAAGTTTGGGGGCCATTATGAAGAAAGCTGCTATAAATATTTATGGACAGGTTTTTCTGTGAACGTAGGTTTTCATTCCTTTGGGATAAATGCCCAGGACTGTCGTAGTTAAATGTTTAGTTGCCTGGTTGGTTTTTAAGACATTGCCAACTTGTTTTCTACAGTGAGTGTACCATTTTACATTCCCACCAGCAATGTCTGAGTGATCCAATTTCCCTATGACCTTGCCAGCATTGGGTGTTGATACTTTAGTATTTTAGCCATTCTGATAGATATGGAGTGATACCATATAAAGGTTTTAATTTTGATTTACCTGATAGCTAACAACGTTGAATACATGTTCATGTGCTTGTTTACCATCTGTATAACTTCTGTAAACTATCTCTTCGTGTCTTTTGCTTATGTTCTAATTAGATTTTTTGCTTGTTTACTGTTGAGTTTTGAGCATTCTTTGTATATTCTAGATATTATTCCTTTCTTGAATATGTAGTTTGTAAATATTTTCTCCGATTCTGTAGCTTGTCTTTTCATCTTCTTAACATGGCTTTTCATGGAGCAAAGGTTTTAATTTTTATTGTGTCTAATTTGTCAATTTTTCCTTATATGGATCCTGTTTTTGGTGCCAAGCGTAAGAACTCTGTGTAACTTTAGATTTGAAGATTTTCTCCTATGCTTTTATTTACTTATTTATTTGTTTTTAGTTTTTATTTTTTGAGACAGAGTCTCACTCTGTCGCCCAGCCTGGAGTGTTGTGGCACAATCTTGGCTCACAGCAACCTCCATCTCCCGGGTTCAAGCGATTCTCCTGCCTCAGCCTCCCTAGTAGCTGGGATTATAGGCATGCGCCACCATGCCCAGCTAATTTTTGTATTTTTAGTAGAGACGGGGTTTCACCATGTTGGCCACACTGATCTCGAATTCCCGATCCCATGTGATCTGCCTGCCTCAGCCTCCCAAAGTGCTGAGATTACAGGCATGTGCCACTGCACCCAAGCTCCTATGCTTTAAAATAAAAGTGTTATAGTTTGAATTTAAGCCCATGATCCATTTTGAGTTACTTTTTGTGTTAAGTGTGAGACTTAGCTCAAGGTTCATTTTGTTGTCTACAGATGTTTGGTTGCTTCGACACCATTTGTTGAAAAGACGACCCTTTCATTGAATCCCTTTGTACCTTTGTCAGTAATTGGTTGCGCATGTTTATGTAGGTCTATTCCTAGGTTTTCTATTGTTTCCGTTGATCTACTTTTCTATTCTTCCATTGATATACTGTTTTGATTATTGTACCTATATAATACATCTGAAAATCGGGGAAACCGACTCTTTCCACTTTTCTTAAAATTAACAGAATTAATTTTGTTGAAGAGAATTAGGTATACAGGAAAATCGAGTGGAAAGTACAAAGAGTTCCCATATACCTTTCAATCCCTCCTCTCCAGTTTTCCCTATTACTTACGTCTTGCATCAATGTGGTTTACTTATTACAATTGCTGAGCTTATGTTGATACAATATTACTAACTAAAGTTCATAGTTTACAATAAACTTTGTGTTGTATATTCGATGAGTTTTGACAAATGTATAATGACATGTATCCATGATTACAGTATCATGCAGAATTGATTCACTGTCCTAAAAGTCCCATGTTCCACCTATTCTTCCTTCCTGACTTAGCCCATCTCCCTTCCTATTGTCCCCTGGCAACCACTGATTTTTTTTTACTGTCACCAAAGTTTTTGCCTTTTCCATATAGTTGAGATTATACAGTATGTAACTTATTTATTTATTTATTTATTTCTCACTCTGTCCCCCAGATGGGAGTGCAGTAGTGCTATCATGGCTCACTGCAGCCACCACCTCCTAGGCTCAAGCAATCCTATGCATGCCACCATGCCAGGCTAACTTTTAAAATAACTTTTTTAAGCAATGGAATCTCACTGTGTTGCCAGGCTGGTCTTGAACTCCTGGACTCAAGCAAGCCTCTTGCCTCGGCCTCCTAAAGTGCTGAGATTACAAGTGTAAGCCACCACTGCCAGCCTGTAACCTTTTTAGATTGACTTCTTTCACTTAGCAATCTGTATTTAAGATTACTCTGTGTCTTTTTGTGACTTAATGGCTCATTTCTTTTTTTCTTTCTCTCTCTCTTTTTTTTTTTTTTTTTTTTTTGAAGAGGTCTCACTCTGTCACCCAGGTTGGTCTTGAACTCCTGGACTCAAGCAATCCTCTGGCCTCAGCCTCTCAAAGCACTGGGATTACAAGTGTGAGCCACAGTGCCCCGCAGCTCAGTCCTTTTTTTTTTTATCACTGGATAATCATCAATTATATGTCTGTATTATGATCTGTTTATCCACTGACCTATTGAAGGAAGTCCTAGTTGATTCCTGGTTTTAGCACTTATAAATAAATTGTTTCATTTCTTTAAAAAAAAGCACCTCTTTTAGGTATTCTCATTCTTTTGCTTTTCTACATAAATTTTAGAATAATCTTTTTAGCTCCCACGTATGAGTGAGAACATGTGTTTTTTTTTTTGTCTCTTTGTGCTTGGATATTTCACTTAGCATAATGACCTCCATTTCCAACTGTGTTGCCACAAATGACAGGATTTCATTGATTTTATGGCTGAATGATATTCCACTGTGTATATATACCACATTTTCTTTATCTACTCATCTGCTGATGGGTACTTAGGTTGATTCCATATCTTGACTATTGTGAGTAGTGCTGCAATAAACATGGGACTGCATATATCTCTTTGACATACTGATTTCCTTTCTTTTGGATATATATCCAGAAGTGGAATTCCTGGATCATATGATAGTTCTATTTTTAGTTTTTTGAGAAACTTCCATACTGTTTTCCATAATAGGTATACTACCATACATCCCATCAGCAGTATACAAGCATTCCCTTCTTCTCATCCTTGCCAGCATTTATCATTTTTTGTCTTTTCAATAGTAGCCCTCCTAACTGGGGTGAAATAATATCTCATTATGGTTTTGATTTTCATTTTTCTGATGATTAGTGATATTGAGCATTTTTTCACATACCTGCTGCCATTTCTATGTCTTCTTTTGAGAAATGTCTATTTAGTCCCTTTGCCCATTTTTAAATTGAATTATATATTTATTTTTGCTATTGAGTTGTCTGAGTGTCTCATATATATATGTATGTTCCTCCTTCTTATCTGTATGCCTTTATTTCTTTTTCTTGTCTTATTGCATTGGCTAGGACTTCCAATATTGTGTTGAATAAGAACTGTGAGAGTAGACATGTTGCCATCCTTAAGGCAAGAAATGTCAACATTAAGTATGATTTTAGCTGTAGGTTTTTTGTAGATGCTCTTTATCCAAGTTGGAGAAGTTCCCCTCTGTTCTATTTTTCTGAGAGTTTTTATCATTAATGGGCATTGAATTTTTTCAAATAATTTTTCTGCCTCTATTGATATGATCATCTGATTTTTCTTCAGCTGTTAATATGATGAATTACATTGATTGATTTTCAATATTAAACTCATGGATTGTTTAGAAGTGTGTTGCTTCATTTCCAAGTGTTTGGAGAGTTTCCATTTTTCTTTCTGTTATTTATTTTTAATTTGTTTTTGTTGTGGTCAGAGAACACATTGTATATGATTTCAGTTCTTTTAAATTTGTTGTGTTTTGTTTTATGGCCCACAATATGATTTCCTTGATGTATGTTCCACGAATACTTGATTAAAATGTGTATTCTGCTGTTGCTGGGTGAAATGTTCTATAAATGTTAATTAGATTGTCTTGATAATGGTGTTTTCCTACATCTTTGCTGATTTTCTGTTCAGTTATTCTATCCATTGTTAAGAGAAGGGTGTGTAGAATCCAAGTAAAATTGTAGATTTGCCTATTTCTCCTTTCAGTTCTATCAGTTTTTGTTTCACATATTTTACAGCATAGTTGTTTGGTGCATACACATTTAGGAGTGCTATGTATTTTTGATAGCTTGCCTTTTTTATCATTATGTAATGTGTCTTTCTGTTTCTGGTTATTGTTTTTGCTCTACACTCTGTCTTACATTAATATAGTCACTCCTGCTTTCTTTGATTAATATTTACATAATATATATTTTTCCATCCTTTCAACCTGCCTAGATTATATTTAAAGTGAGTTTCTTATAGACAGTGTATAATCATGTTTTAAAATCCAGTATGCAATCTTTCTCTTTTTCAATTGGTGTGTTTAGACCATTTACATTTAATGTCACTATTGATATGTGAGGGCTTCAGTCTGCCTTTTTATTTTTTGTTTTATATTTGTTCTCTAAGTTTTTTATTTCTTAGTTTACTTTTCTGTGCCTTCTTGTGGGTTAGTTGAACAACTTTTAAAATTCTATTTTGATTCATCTACAGTGCTTTTGAGTGTATCTCTTTAAGCAGTTTTTTAAGTTGCTCGTAGATACTCCATTATATATACATAACTTATAATAGTCTACTGGTGTTCTCATACTCCCAGTTCAAGGATACTATAGAATCTTACCTCTATTTTTGTCTCTTTATCATCCCACATTTGTAATATACTTGTCTTAAATATGTAGTTGATATACATTTAGAACAAAATCAGACAGTGTTGTAATTTTTGCTTCAATAATTAACATAATTTAGAAAACTGAAGAGAAGGAAAACCTATCACATTTATCCACATTTTTGCTTACTGTGTTCTTCCTTGCTGATGTTCCAATTTTCCTTCTTTAACTTTTTCTTCATATTTAGAGAAGTTCTTTTAGCCATTCTTTTAGGGTGAGTCTACTGGCAACAAATTCTTTTACTTTTTCTTATTTGAGAATGTCTTGATTTCCCCTTCATTCCTGGAGGGTATTTTTACTGGGTATAGGATTCATGGTTGACAATACTTTTCTTTCAGCACTTTAAAAATATTTTAAAATATTGTGCCATCTTCCTCTAACTTCTGATGGAAAATCAGTTGTCATCTTAACTGTTTTCCCCTCTAGATAAAGTGTAGTTTTTCTCTGGCTGCTTTCTAGATTTTTTCTTTAGTTTTCAAAAATAATGTGTCTTGGTGTGGACTTTTAAGGTTTTATCTTCTTCAAGGCTGGTTTGTGTTCTTCAGTCTACAAGTGTATGTCTCTTGCCAAATTTGGAAAGTTTTCAGCCATTATTTTTTGGAGTACTTTTTTCAACTCCACCCTCTTTCTCCTCTCCTTCTGAAACTCCTAAGAAATGAATGCTAGATATTTTGTTATAGTCCCCATCAGGTTCCTCAAGTTTTCTTAATTTTTATTTTCAGTTTATTTTATCTCTGTTGTTCAGGTTGTGTAATTTCTATTGTTCTGTCTTCTGGGTCACTGTTTCTTTTATACGATTCCTTAAAAGATTATACCTGGTCTCACTACCTCCAGCACTTTCTCTCCTGTTAAGAGTCATATTAATTTCTAAGTGGCTCTGAACAGAATGTGTGCCGACCGGTAAACTAACAGGTAGTGCCTGGCCATCTCTAGGTGGATTTTTCCATTCAAGCTCTTCCACTTCCTCCACTGAGAAGCCAGAGGGTGTCAGAGACTGTGGGCTTCAGCAAGCACCAGGTGAGACCCCCCAAGGAAGAGGACAAGAGCAGGAGTGCGTGAGCTGTGTGCCAGCTCTCTTGACAATTGCTATATTCTTAGGGAAACTACTTGTTTCGATCAAGAGTCGAAATGGCAAACAACGTGATTAACACATTTGCTGTATTGTGTTGGGAGTGAAATGGAAACTTAGGGCTGAGAGGTGGGGAAAGAATGAGCGTTCTATGATCCTAGAGCTGGCTGGGCCCAGGTGTTTCTGCAGCAGCCGGCCATGACTGATCACAAGCTCTGGGCCAGGGGAGGTGATGTGTGTTTTTCATGGGGAACATAAACCCTGGTCAGTTGGTGTCAGGGAGTTGGGGAAAGGAGCAGTTGCTGACAGCTGGTAGATCCTTTCCGACAGCACTAGTGAAGGGTGGTAACGTGAAAGATCCAGAATAGGAACTAAACAGAGGATGACTTCGGTTTGCCTCTGAGCCATTTGACCATAGTGCTACCTTAGCTGTCCTTCTCTGGTCCAGAGCTTTTGTTTACTTGGGCCAATTTGGAGTGTGGCATTGTTTCCAGAAACTTCTCTCCCTGCTCCATTATGTTGGAATTTCCATCTGCAAATCGCTAGTGGAGGATTGACAAGGGGGTATAAGACCTGGCCCTCAACCTCTTGGAAGGCTGGGTGGATGACCCTGGTCATATCCCCTAACACCATGGGTCTCAGTTTCCTTCCTTTTCTTTTTTTATTATATTATTTTGAGACCTGATTAAGTTAATTTCTGTAAAAGGACTCTAATATTAAAATGCCACATCTGTACTTTGTAAGGAAAGTAGGAGTGCAGTGTATTCATCTGTTCAGTTGTGCATTCATATATTCATTCATTATACTTCCCAAGTCTCAGGCACCAAATAATGGAGCCATGATAGGAAGCCTACTCTGGAAAGAGTAGTGAATGACTTCTGTTTGCCTCTGAGCCTTTTGACCATAGTGCTACCTTAGCTGCCCTTCTCTGGCTCAGAGCTTTTGTTTACTTGGGCCAATTTGGAGGGTGGCTTTGTCTCCAAGGACTTCTCTCCCTGCTCCATTATGTTGGAATTTCCAGAGACTATGGGCTTCAGCAAGAACCAGGTGAGACCCCACAAGGAAGAGGACAAGAGCAGTAGTGTGTGAGCTGTGTGCCACTGGAAAGAGTGAGAAAGTCACAGCTGAGTGCCAGTCCCTCCTCCATCCTCCTATCCAACTCCTCCCTGCAGTCGCTGTTCTCGGTGGGATGTATGCTCTCTTCTGTGGGACGAGAAGATGGTTAAGTGTACGTTTCAAAGAACTTGTCTGAATCATAAGTAGGTTTTCAGGCTGGACACAGTGGCTCATGCCTATAATCCCAGGAGTTTGATACCAGTCTGGGCAACATAGTGAGACCCCCTTCTCTATTATATGTGTGTGTGTGTGTGTGTGTGTACATATGTGTGTGTGTGCATTTGTGTGTGTGTGTAAATCTGTATCCAGGCATGGTGGCCCATACCTGGCCTGTAGTTCTAGCTACTGGGGGCACTGAGGTGGGAGGATTGCTTGAGCTCAGGAGATCGAGGCTGCAGTGAGCTATGATCACACCATGACACTCCAGCCTGAGTGACAGAGAAAGACCCTGTCTCTAGAAAAACAGAAAACAAGACCAAATAAAACAAAAAACACTAAGCTTTCAAAAAAGAAAAGACTCACACAGTTGCAGTAGCATAAAGTAAGTCCCACAGACAAAGAGTAAGGTGCTGAGAAAGCAAACAGCTTGTTGGGCTCAGGAGCCTCGATAAACTTAAGAGCCAAATTTGCAGTGGACAAGCCACAGATGATTTACACATCCCAGCTTTCCCAGCTGTGTTCTGAATTCTCCCCAGGAGTGGCTGCCTCCACCTTTCCTGCGGACCAGGAGATCCTTGCAGGCAAGGGCTTTGCTTTACTCGAATCCCCGTTGAATCCCCATTGTCTTGCCCCATTCTCCCCCATCAAAAGTCCTTGTGTGGCAGGATTGAATTAGTGGCAATGATGAGCATCCCTGGTTTTGGACTTGCAGACTGGAGCCCTTCCCCGACTATGTGACGTGCTGCAAGTGCTGTGGGAAGAGCAAGACCAGTGCCTGCAGGAACTCTCCAGAGAGCAGACAGGAGACCTGGGCACGGAGCAGCCAGTGCCAGGTATGGGGCTTGCCACAGCCCATGTCCTCTCTTGGGGGTGGAGCATGTCCAGTCCCGCTGGGCAAGAGGAGCTTGTCCTGGGCCAGGATTGGATGTGGGAGGCTGGTCCAGCTTTATTTACTCAGACAATCAGTTGGGGGGGCCAGGGCTGGAGTGCTTCTGGTGAGCAGATCACATGGACCCCAAAGCCAGATCCTTACCACTCTTCTTTTCCTGGGCAAGTGAACATAGCCAGTGTTTTCCTACCATCAGCTTCTGCGTGCTGACTTGGCCAACTAAAGAGCTTGGTGGGAATTTCTTTGCAAGGCAGTTTTCCTCTCACTCATTCTCCCACCTCCCTGCCAGCTCCATGAGTGAGGTAGTAGGAAAGGCAGCCTGGGTCCACAATAGTGTGGGCTGCCTACTGGGTGACACTCACTGGCTGTGTGAACACAGGCAAATTATTTAGCCCTCGGAGTCTCTATTTTCTGATTTATAGAATGGAGGTGGCCAGGCGTGGTGGCTCACACCTGTAATCCCAGCATTTTGAGAGGCCGAGGTGAGTGGATCACCTGAGGTCAGGAGTTCGAGACCAACTTGACCAATATGGTGAAACCCCACCTCTACTAAAAATACAAAATTAGCCAGGCTTGGTGGCGCACGCCTGTAATTCCAACTACTAGGGAGGCTGAGGCAGGAGAATTGCTTGAACCCGGGATGCAGAGGTTGCAGTGAGTCAAGATGGTGCCATTGCACTCCAGCCTGGGCAACAAGAGCAAAACTCTGTCTCAAAAAAAAAAAAAAAAGTATGGAGGTGATAACTTCTTCAGGATTATAATGATAAATGAGATAAAGTGTGTTAAATACAGATGCCTTGTAAATATTGCTAATTTAAACATTAATTGTTATTATTAATCAACACTTTAAGAGTTAATTTTATATTTAAATGTTAACTTTATGTTTATTCCCTTCCTAAATGTCTTGTCTTTGCTGTCTGTCGTCTAAGGATAAGGAGGGGTGTAGCATTAAGAACCCACTGCAGGGTTCAAATGAACATCTGTACACGGATGTTCGTAACAGCCCCCTCCACAAGGATGAAGAGGTGGAAACAGCCCAAATGCCCATGAACTGATGAATGGATAAACAAAATGTGGTGTATCCATCCAGTGGGTATTATTTAGCTTTTAAAAAGAATGAAGTGGTGATCCGTTCTACAGCATGGACAAACCTTGAAACATAATGCTAAGTGAAACAAGCCAGATACAAATGGACACACATTGTGGCTGGGCGTGGTGGCTCATGTCTGTAATCCCAGCACTTTGGGAAGCCGAGGTGGGCAGATCATTTGAGATCAGGAGTTCAAGACCAGCCTGGCCAACCAACATAGTGAAACCCCATCTCTACTAAAAATACAAAAATTAGCCAGCATGGTGGCAGGCACCTGTAATTCCAGCTACTCAGGAGGCTGAGGCAGGAGAATCGCTTGAGCACGGGAGGTAGACGTTGCAGAGATCATGTCATTGCACTGCAGCCTGGGTGACAGAGTGAGACTCTGTCTCAAAACAAATAAATAAATATTAAAAAAATAAAGGAACACACTGTATGATTTCACTAATATAAAATGTGCAGATGAGCCAAACCTATAGAGACAGATTAGTGCTTACCAGGGCTGAAGGAAGGGACGATGGGAAGTGATTGCTTGAGGGGTACAGGTTTCCTTTTGGAATTGGTAAAAATGTGTTAGAACTAGATAGAGGTGATGTTTCCACAATATTTTATTGTGAAGGTACTAAATCCACTAAATCGTACACTTTAAATCGTTAATGGTTAATGTTATGTTATATGATTTTTCTTCAATTTAAAAAGAGAGAGGGAAAGTAAAACAGAGCCCAGGCTTTTAAATTAGACAGACTGATCTTGAACAAGGCCTCAGTTTTCACATCTATTTTATGGAGTTGGTGTGAAATGAAAAGCATTCATTTTATATTTATCAGTTTTCACATCTATTTTATGGAGTTGGTGTGAAATGAAAAGCATTCATTCAAAGAATGCTTATTTAGCACTTAGTGGTGTCAGGTGAGTGGTGAGAAAGGAGCGTTGTCAGCTGTGCTCTCATCACTTAGGAATGTGTTTTGCGGTGTGTGGCAGGAGCTTGATACACTGGCTTCACCAGATAGCAATTTGTTTGTTGCGTATTACAAAAAGAGCTGGAGCAAAGTTCCAAGATGTTGCCATATTCCGGATTCCTCCTCTCTTTTGCCTGAATGTGTGGCGTCTGTTCTCATGGTCGTATAATGGCTGCTGTACCTCCAGGGAGGAGAGGAGAAGACCTGCATTTCTGGCAGGAAGAAGAAGAAAGTCACTAGCAGGAGGGATGAGATACACTGGGAAGCCAGACTTTCTTGACACTCTCCCGGTGACTTCTGCATATACTGCATCAGCCGGAATAGGACTGCATGGCCACCCCAGCTGCAATGGATACTGCAGGATGAGTTTATAGCTGTGCATGTGACCACCTGGAGCAAAACCAGGTCCTCCTCGTAAGAAAGAAGAGAAGGATGGCAGTGGGCAGGCTTTGCCATTGTCACCACGACTCAGTCTGGGGAGGGAGGCAGGGATCAAGTGATTAGAAATTCATGGCCAGGCGCAGTGGCTCATGCCTGTAATCTCAGCACTTTGGGAGGCCGAGGCAGGTGGGTCACCTGAGGTCAGGAGTTCGAGACCAGCCTGGCCAACAAGGTGAAACCCCGTCTCTACTAAAAATACAAAATTAGCCGTGTGTGGTGGTGGGCGCTTGTAATCCCAGTTACTCGGGAGACTGAGGCAGGAGGATCACTTGAACCCAGGAGGCCGAGGTTGCAGTGAGCCAAGATCGCGCCATTGCACTCCAGCCTGGGCAACAAGAGTGAAACTCTGTCAAAAAAAAGAAGGAAGGAAGGAAGGAAGGAAAGAAAGAAAGAAAGAAACTCATATAAAATGATGAGATAAGAGCAGTATGTGGGTCTGCCTGAGGAAAGAAAGAAAGAAAGAAAGAAAGAAAGAAAGAAAGAAAGAAAGAAAGAAAGAAAGAAGGAAAGAAAGAGAAACTCATATAAAATGATGAGATAAGAGCAGTATGTGGGTCTGCCTGAGTGTCTAATCAGGAGGCTTGACCTGGCCTGGGCCTCCATGAGGGCTTTCTTGAGGAAATGTTTGAGCCAAGGCCTGAGCCTGACTGGTGGTTACTGAGCACGGACATGAAGGATCCTGCTGCAGGATGAGCACACAGGGGCTCATCGGCCCTTGGGAGACTTTCATCCTATCCTAAGAGCGGCCAAAAGCCCTGGAGAGTCTTAAGAGGCCAGGGGTGTGACTGTCTGCATTATGAAAGATCACCTGTGCCACAGTGTGGGAGGTGAACTGGAAAAGGACACGAGTAGTTCACAGAGACCCGCTGGGAGCCCGGTGGTCTAGGCAAGAGATATGATCACTGGGACTGGATAGGATGTCATTGTTTGGATTCCCCAGAAGCAGGTGATTCCAGGCCAGATCAGTAGGACTGGGAACCAAGACAGGGAAGGGAAGAAAGCTGGTAAATGTTGCGTCATCACCGTGGGCACTTGTGGAACACACGCCTCCAAGTCGCCCAGGAGCTGGAGGATGCATCCACCAGTGTCCCATCAGTCAGAGGTGGGGCTGCTTCAGGACACGCAGCTTTCATTCCCTTGCACTGCCAGCCTGTTGTGCTTAGGGACAGAATTGCCTCCAGTAGCTAGAGAAAGCCCCCAGACAAAGGGATACTGGGCCAGTGGGTGAAAGTGAGATTGGGTACGCCCAGAGAAGGTTAAGGCTAAGGAGTTAGAAGCAGGTTCCGCTGCGAGGGCTGGAGAGGCGTACACCCATAGCAGAGCTGTGTGGGTGGGAGACACTGACCACACATGGTGATGAGCTGGATTGGGAATGAGGTCAGAGATGGAGAATCCAGGATGGCCCCCAGGGGTCTGACTTGAGCAATTGGAGGAAGAAGTAAAGGAAGATCAGTATTTTGGAGGAGAGGAGATAAAAAATCACAAATGTAGTTTTAGACGTGTAGAGGTGAGACTACAGAGTGGGGATGAGGGCTGGGCATAAACCTCTGCATAGGCGCAGGTGAGGCTGAGGAGTACAGGAGTACCAGGAGAGTACAGGAGCGGGAAGGGAAGAGGACCCAGGAGCCAGTCTGGAGCCCTCCCGGCCCCCATTTGTCAGGAGCAGCTGGAAGCAGAGGAACATGAGGGCGTGTGATCAGCAGAGGCAGCAGCATGGATGCTGCAAATGTGCTTTAGCCCATGCACTCAGCCACTGTGCGAGGGACAGGGACAGAACAGACATCTCTCCCATAGTGTGAGCCTTTGCTTTCCCTCTACCTGACTGCACTTTCCCTCTGGCTCTGACTGCACTTGGGGAGCCAGACCATGGTCTTACGGCATTCATGGGGGCACCAAAGAGAGCCTTCTGATTTCCTGCTACCCCCAGCAACTGTGTCTGGGACAGGAAGAAGCAAGGCACCAACAAGGCCAGCCTGAGGTGCAGCCGAGTCGTGGGTGCCCCCCACCTCCTCTCCCCAAGGACAATGCCTGAAATTCCAATGACAGCAGCCCTATGAGATAGGGCCTAGAATGCGGAGCCTCTCGGGGGGCTGATGGTGAACTTTCGTTTACACTGAGAAGTAAGGGATGGTTATTTTAACACGAGATGTGTTTAAAATGTCCCACTGTTCTCCAGTGGTTCCAGGATGAGGCCCAGCTCCTGACGTGGCCCCTGTCCACATCTCCACCCCAAACACTGCCGATCAGCTCAACTCTCAACCAAACCGCTTGCAATTTCCTGCCTGTCCATTTCTTTCCTGCCTCCAGCTTTTGCACATGCAGACCCCTCTGCTACAACACCATTCTCCATCTTCTTCCCTCTGAAACCGCCCGTCTTTTCAGACTCCTCTAGGAATGATGTCTGAGTGTCCATAGCTCCTCTGGCCAAGTGAGTCACCCCGACTCCTGTAGGAGACTGTTTTTTTCTCCTCGCACCTCTGCACTGCACTGTAAACGTGTGTTTCCTGGACTGTCCCTGCCCCAGCCTGAGGCAGCAACAGTGTCGCCTTCCTTCTTCCCCAGTGTTTTTGACACAGGGCTTGCCAGACTGAGTATTCAGTGTGTGTTTGTTGACTGACTTACTGAGTGAATGAGGGCAGATACATGCCAGAGAGCAGGGAGAAAAGAGGAAGCAAAAGACCGCCAGCCCCAAGGAGAGAGTGGGAGATGAGATGGAGCCTTGGAGGCAGGCGAGGCCCCTGCAGAGGACACAAATGCCCCCAGCTGCCCAACTTGTCACAGATTAGCTGAGGCGAGCAATGTGGTCCTGGTCACCGGTGGAGGGATGCTCTCCAGGGTCTGGCTTTGGGGTAGAGAGGGGAGTGCCTGTTTTCTCTGGTCCTCCGCTACGGAGTGGTGAGCCGGCTCTGCCTGCCTCACTCAGGCCCTGACTAGTGACCATGCTGGCTGGGGTTCCTGCTCCCCTCTGGGCACTCGGAATTCCTGTTGGGCTGTCACAGTCGAGGAAGAGACTCTCCCCACCGTGGTGGGACAGGGTCTTCTGTGAGGCCGCTCACGGCTGGATCTGGTGAGATGAGCAGGGCTGCATGCCAGGCAGGAAGCAGACAGAGTCAGCCGGAGTCGGTGCCACTCTTCCTTTCTGGGGCTCTTGGGTAGAGGATTCTCCCCACTCCTCAATGTGCCCATTTTAAAGTGGGGAAGATAATCGGATCAACTTCATGACGCTGTTGTGGGGAATAAGTGAATTACTACCTGAAGAAGGCAGAAGCTCCTCTCACGGCCTCTGGCCCAGCCCTTTGGTGCAGCCAGGCTGACCACTGCCACGAATGGCTGGGGTCCAGTTAGGCGCTCAGCCCTGCCTGCGGGTGGTGCCTCTTCTGCGAACCTCTTGCCCAGTCACCTTACCAATGCCAAGTGCACATTCATATTACTCCAGGAAGTTGCACCCACGTCCATATCTCAATTCTGGGTTGACTGATCTGAGCAGAATCGGTCATCTTTCTTCCCTAAGGCTCCCCATGCAGTGCAACAGCCCTTTCTGCCAGGTCCTGACTGTGCATCCAGGGCCGAGAAAGCTCACTGGGGATTCCTGCTTGACTTCTGCCTCACACTCACTGGGGGCACCTGGGCAAGCCCTGACCACACCCCTCTCTTCCGGACCTTACTCTCCCTGAGAAAAGGGCTCCCCTGGCTTTGCAAGAGCTGCGGTGTCTGGCCAGGCCCTGGTGGCAGAATCAAGGAGGGCCGGCATGCAGGTGGGTGAAAGGGTGGCTCAGCTGACCCTTGCATCACAAACAGCTGTCACTGGGATCTGTTTTGCATATTGGCCTTCTGCAGTGTGCATTTAGGAAAGGGGATCTGTTACTTTGAAAACATGGTTTTAAAGCCCTAAAGATGTCCAAGGACTCTGCCTGCTGGAAAAGTCTTCAGGTCTGCCGCACTGAGGGGGTCAGAAGCCGGGGCCAAGGGCTCCATCTGGGACTGTGGAGCGGGTGTGATGTCTGAGGAAAAATCCCCTAAAAGACTAAGAGGAAAAATGGCCGAGGCCTAGATCTGGTGCCCAGGGGGCCTCTCTCAGCACCGAGGCTCTATCCTGGCACCCGTGTGGAGGAAGGGACTGCTGGGGCTCTCCGTTGAGGGTGCAGGATTAATGGTTAAGCTCCCTGGGGTAGAGGTTAATATTTGAACGCCAGACGAGTTACAGGAAACACCACTCAAGGAGCTGTCATCGAGCCCGCCACACTTATCACAAATAAAAAATTAACTCTTCAGCTATTCCGGGTTAGGTGGCCAAGGTCTTACTGGCATTTTGTGGGAACATTTCACGGTCACCCTAATAACTGCATGGCCCGCCCCACAGGGCTATTTATTACTTTGTTTACAGAAGTCAATACCCCCTCAGAGCTGGCTGGTGGAAGGGCCATGGCTCTCCCCAGGGAAAGAATGTACCAGAAGGACAATGTGGTGACATGAAAGGTGTGGGTTTGACAGTCAGACAGACCTGGGCATGTGTCCTGCTCTGTCACACAGGTGCTCTGTGACCTTGAGCAAGACGCTGGTCCTCTCGGAGCCTTAGTGTCCTTGCCTTCAAGTGGGGTCATGCCATCCCCTTTTTCTTCTTGTCTCTGCCTGCTGGTTGCCCACTCCCCAGAGCATGGGTGCAGGAAAACAGGATTTTTATTTTGTACCTTTTTTATTGAGGTGAAATTCACATAGCATGAAATTCACCATTTTAAAGTGAATAATTCAATGGCAGTTAGCACATTCATAATGCTGTATGCGGCCACCAGCTCTATCTCATTCCAAAATCTCTTCATCACCCCAAAATAAAATCCCTGTACCCATTAAATCATCATTCCCCTCCATCCCTCTCCCCAGCTGCTGGCTATTACTAATCTGCTTTCTGTCCCTGTGGATTTGCCAATGCTGGACATTCATATCAACGGAAGCATTTGCTATGTGACTTTTTGTGTCTGTCTGCATTTGCCGAGAATAATGTTCTTGAGGTTCATCCATGGTGTAGCATGAATCAGTTCTTCACGCGTGCTGGCTGTTAGTGCAGTTTTCTCTAACATTCCTAGCTCCTAGCTCCTTTCTGGAGTCTCCTGGCCCCCGATGCCCTCTGGCAGCCACACCCTGGACCATCCTCCACGGCTGCCCACAGCTCACCTCTGCCCATTCTTCCCTTGGCACCACTGATCTTGGCTCATTTTTCCAAAATACGTTAGCTTATGTTCGTATAACATTCTAGACAATTTAAATTTTTAGTTCTTAAAACAGCTGTGCAATAAGCACTATCATTACTCCCATTTCATAGATGAGAAAACAGTCTCCAAGCAGCCCAGGATCACACAGAGCTGAAACAGGACTCAGCTTTGCCATCCAGTCTAATCAAACACAGCACAACTGAGCTGTGAATGACTGATAACCTTACCCTCCCGAGATAAGGGTTTTCCATTAGAGAAAACAAACAAAAAAGACGAGATCGCTGCTGGCAATTAATCCTTAATTTGCTTGAAAGGTGGTGTGAAATGAAGAGCTTTAGATCAGGTGAGGAAGAGTTCTTCGGTGGATGAGGAGGGTTCCGTGAAGGTGGCACACACTTTGTGCAGTCTCTGGAAGGGGAAGGACTTAGCTCTCCGTGCTCAGAAGCTGGCCTGGGGCTGGCCTTCTGGACATAGATGGGCCAGCCTGCTCCAGAGAAGTGGCTGCTTGGTCTCAGGGCTGGAAGGGTTCTTCATCTCATCTAGTGCAGACTTCATTCAGTGTCTGATGCTCTTCCCAGTCTCCTAATTCCATGACTCCCTGCTTGAATACTTTCAGTGATGGGCACCTCATCACTCTCAAAAGAGTTCATCCCATCAAACAGCTTATGATTCCTGGTTCCAAGACTCTTTAGCTGTTTCTCCTGTGATGTGCTTTTAAATACCTTTGTTGCCCTGGGATTTCAGCTCCTCTAGCCCCATCCTGACCACAGCTCCTGTGTGTCCAGCCATCACAAATGACAGCGACACCTTCTCGACTTAAGACTGTAGGTCAAGCCATTAGCAAAGTTGAGGAAAACTCACCAGGCTGCCCCTTGGATGGCCTGGGGATGGGGCCAGGGCTGAGCCAAGAGAGGCAAAGGGAGACACCATGCAACTGGGAAACAGGCCGCTGTGCAGGAACTCATCCTAAGCCACTGTGGGTTCTGGGGAGGAGAAAGGGATGAGTGGGGGTGAGCAGGGGTGGAGGTGCCTGAGAGATGGATGCGGCAGTCCGTAGGCAGAGGAAAGAGCAAACACCAGCGGAACCAGAAGGTAGGAGAGGACAGACACAAGGGCAAGACAAAGAGCAGGTGTGGCTTCCCTGGTGACCCCATCAGCCGACGAAGTGAGCACCAGGGACATGGAGGGGTGTGAGTGGCCCAGTTCAGCATGGCCCAGCCTGGCCCCATGCCACTGCAGCCTGACACATTGCTCCAGAAATAGCCCCAGATTTTTATCAGGCCATCTGAGCTTATTTATAAATAGAGGACTGTAGGATGGAGGCTCCACGCCGGGTAGACAAACTCTCAGGCACTGTCCTGCCCTTTCAGATGGCCCTTCCCCTCTCTCAGCCCTCCCCCCACCCACCCAGACCTGCCTCTGGGGCCACCTCTGTATCCCTGTGGGCAGGCCAGAGGAAGCTGACATTGCTGGGTCTGCTTCAGACCAGGGGCTCCACAAATATAAAGACCACGAATCTTTACCTATAAACCCCTTTGGGTGAAACTAGAACTTTCTCCATTTTCTGACTTTAATTCTGATTGCATTCTCCTGGGATGGCAGACATTTCTGGATCTTCCCCTGCAGTTTTCCCAGGGGGCTAGAGATTCACGTAGCACCACCGTGTTCAGGGGGATCTCGCCTGCGGCTGACGCTGCTGTCAGTCACAGGTGGGGACTGGCAGGGCCATCTATCCTGGGCCACTGGCCCCTCCTGTGCTTTGCCGGGAGACATGGGCTCGGCAAGGCTGTGTGTGGTCTGCCCGTCTAGACCGGCCCTCACAGCCGTTTCTCCTCTGGGCCATCCCACCTCCTTAGGGCTGGCTGGGCAGCAGGGTATTTGCGCCCCTTCTGGAACCTTCCATGTCCCAACTCATCACTTCCCCTCCATCTCTGCCCAGCCTGTGGGAATTCTTGCTCTTTTTCTGTTTTTCCCAAGTGCTTTGACTATTCCAGAATACCTCTTCATCCCCCAGAGGCCTTTGGAAACCCAAGCCAAGTTTTCCTGCCTTTCTCTGTGACTTCAATCTGAAGAGGAAGGAGAGAGGAAAGGCAAAAAAACAAAAACCAAAAAAACAAAAACAAACAACAACAACAACAACAAAAAAAAAAAAACAGGAGAAGAAAAACAGAGATGGATGGATCAGAATGTATTCCACTGCACCCACGTATCATTTAATTCTCTCAAAAATCCTGGGAAATATTACTGTGCCCATTTTACAGATGAGGAAACTGAGGCTCACGGAGGTTAAGTGTCATACCCAAGGTAGGCTTGGCTCCAAAGCCCATTCTATCTCCACCACACCACCTCCCTCAACCTGGTATCCCATGCCGTCCTCCTGGGCCACGGGCACTGGGGCAGGCAGCCCCTCCTCCCCAGGCGGTGTTTGTGGGCTGGCATTGTCTTCTCTTGGTTCCCCACTGAAACTTCCCAGCCTTCCATCCCACCCCCTCCAGCCATCAGAGACAACAAGGGGTGGGGAGGTCTGCTCTTCACATGCTTTGGATGTGCCTGCCCACACAGCTAATGTATATTTCTTCTAGCCCTGGCTCTCCTGGGGCGGTGACCCCTCCCTCGTGGCTCAGTAAGTGTGGCACTATTGTGTGACAAAGCTCCCCCATCCGCTACCTCAATGAATGCTGCTCACCCCCGAGCCAGGCAGTGAACTGTGCTGCTCTGGAACTAAAACTGCCCAGGGTGACCCCAGTCCTGGGTTGCGTCCCTTCCCTGCCATGGCTGCCTGGGAAGGCCAGAGCCAGGACAGGTATCCGAAGCTAAGCCAGGAGCGCTCTCCCCTGCCTCCCATTCATGCTTGGCTTGGGGGACGGGGGAGTCCAAGAGTGGGGTCCGAGATGCTGCATTCAAAGCCTGGAGACAGTGCAAGGCAGTCTCCACAAGCACCGAGGAGGCCACAGGGACTGCCCGGTTCCCCCAAGCCACATTCCCTCCAGCCCGGCTATAGCCACATGCCTCCTGTACTATGGTTTCCTTCGCATGTTTTCCTTTCAATCAATGGACTTTTAAAACACTTAGCCTCATCCTAAACAACAGTAGCTATAAAATCACAGCTGTGATATGCTAGTTTTATAATGTTTCTAATACACATTAAATTTTCTTTTAAAAAGTGCAACTATGAAAAAATGTTCAACTATATACCAGCCAAAAGCACAGGCCGCCAGTGAGTGGTGAGCTCACCTCACGCTGGGAAACCCCGGGTCTGTTCTGTGCCTTCTGTGCCCAGATGGTGGAGCCAGGGCTGGAAGAGAGCAAGGCAGTGTCACTGGTTCTCAGGAAACGAGCAACGCTGTGTGGGGCTGGCAGTCAGGTCTTTTGCCACCGAGGCCAGCCTGGAGGAGGCAGCCTGTCCCAGACTGGCGAGATGGGAAGGCTGAGTGGGATCCCAGCTCCATTATCACCAGCTCTGGCACCCACACTTGTCACTTCCCCCTCTTGGAGCCTCAGCTCCCTCATCTCTGCTGTGGGGCAGTGACCCTACTGACCCTTGGGCTGCGGTCAACCTCAGCTCCGGGACGTGTGATGTGCATCCAGCACAGGCCTGGCATGGCCTGCCCCAGGCGTCCCTGGGGGCCCTGCCTGACATGACCCAAGTTAGGAAGCCTCTCAGACGTGCTGGCACCGTTCACATCTGTCTGGCCAACCAGCCAGACAGCCAGCCTGCGGCTGGTGCCTTGGCTGACCTGGCCAGTCCAGCCAGCGCTGAATCTGTTTTTCCCCAAGTGAGGCAAAGGTTCCTGCCTTTTTCCATGCTCTGGAAATGCCCCAGCTGCTTCCAACGCAAGAGAGGCTGACCCAAGCCGGCAGGGGAGCTGCAACTTGAAACGAGGCATCCTGCTGCCACCCTGAGAGGGCCGCATAGGGAAAGAGGGCCCCGGGTCAGCCTCCGCCTCCCGAAACTCCAGGTGCCAGGTTAGGTCAGCATGGAGACAAACAGTGGGCTGTCCGTAAAGGGTCCTCAGGACCGAGTCCCCACCCCACAGGCATATGGGTAGGCCCAGGGTTACCCGGCGGGCCTGCCGAGTTCCCGAGACCCTGCTCAGGCCCAGCCAGCAGCGTCCACAGCTGGAATGTGAACAGGCAGCCTCGGGATAGTGGCGGAGCCCTCCCTGGGGAGTGCGCAGCAGAGAGAAGCTCCCGCTCCTCCTCTTGCAGGTGAAGCTTCTGGAATATCCAAGGGGTTCCTCATCTCCCATATGCCTCCAAGGACACAGACCCCTGCTCCTTGGCCTCATAGATGCTTCCACTGTCCTATGAAAGCCCCGCCCACACACAGCCTTCTGTGTCCCTCTCCAATTCTACCACGCCCTTGCTCATGGCCGCCCTTGTGGTTCCTGGGACTGCCCCACCTCCAAAGCCCCCACAGCCATCCTGATTTCAGGACTGGGTTCCTTTCTGGGCCCTCCCACTTCTCCTCTCCCACTAGGGGGCTGGGCCTCTCTTCAGGGAGAAACAGGCCACACCTGCTGTGGCTTCCCCGCTCTAGGCCAGCATCCTCCCTGACCCAGGCCCTGGCCCTGCCCACCCTACCCTTCCCCACCCCCCCACCTCTCTCCAGTTCCCAGAGCCTGGCTTGAACAAGGAGGGCACTAGGCAGCTGGGGCCAGTGTCATCTGGAGACAGGTCAGGTGGCTGGAGGGCTGGGTGAAGACAGCTCTCATCCCCTCCATTCCCTGGCTGTGTGGCCTGGGAAACCACTTCCGGCTCTGCTTGATTGCCGCGTTTATGAAGTGGGGGTAGAGCCAGGCACCTCGGGAACTGGGGGGCACTGCCATGGGATTACATGAGCTCAAGTGTGGGACGCACAGGGCTCTTCCCCATCGGCACCACACCAGAGCTGGCAGGCCCTGAATGCAGAATGTAGAAGTCAACTGGGTGTCAAGGTGAAAGCCCGTTTACAAGGGATGCCTGGCGGGGACTGGTGCGGGAGGCAGCGGTTCCAGCTGGCGTCCCTTCATTCGTTCATCTGCTGTGTTTGCTGAGCACCTGTGCTATGCCTGGCCCATCATAGCCCCAGGAGCCTGCTGTCCTGGGCTCTCTGCCTGGTGGTGGGGGAGGCATCTGTACCCAGGCACCAAGGTGAAGACACAGCTGGCAGTGACCCCCACTGGTGGGTCTGTGACCGCCTGTCTCACTGCCTGTGAGTTACTCCTGGGAACCAGCGGTAGCGCTGAGCCTAGAAATGAGGAACGCTCAGCGGTGAGGAGCAGGGAGGCTCAGAGTGGAAATTCTCAAAGCAAGTCCTGGAACCGCTGCAGCAGCGTCTTTGGGGAATTCTTAAAATGCAGATTCCTGGGTCTGGCCTCACAAGGAGGATCTGGGGCCTAGAGATCTGCATATCTCTGACGGGCACCCAGCTCATTCTGACGTAGACTGGAGGCTCACGCTTCTGCAATGGGACAGGTCGCCAGGCAGATTTCACTTAGAGGGGATGACGGGGTCAAGGACACTATGGATGCTCTGGGTCTGGTCAGATTCATGCCTGAAAATAGATTCTTGCTCCTTAAAAAGCTGAGCATTTGCCATCTGGGTACTCCCGCGACATCTGCACACCGCATCCATCGCCCAGTCCCCAGAGCTAAGGATTGCCACCATTCAGGAGACCCAGCCTAGTCCAACCTCCTGAGTCCAGATGAGAAAGGAACAGGCCTGGGGAGGCCAGTGGGAAAGGGGTTGCCAGTCCCAGTGCCTGCTCCAGGCAGGCTTTTGAGGTGGGCTTTGAGCTCTTCCTCTGGATAGCCTCAGGAGGGAGGGGCTGGTCCTCCCAGAAGAGACAAGCAAGCGAGCAGGGCAGCTGGCAAGGTGGGGCGGGCCTGGAGCCCGGGTCAGCCGACTCGAGTCCTGGCTCTTTCTTTTTGGGCTCTGCCCTGTGCCACGTTCCCCAAACTGGAGGACCACTGACTGCGGCTCGCCTCATGGGTGTCCCTCAGCTCATTTCCAGCCGCTTCCAAGCCTGGCCCCAGCGATGACCTCTCAGAGGGCACGGGGAACAGAAATCTGTCGCAAGAAGCAGTTTCCCTGCGTGGCTGCCCTCGGATCAACTTTGGGAGAATTGGTGGGTGGTTACGTGAAATGATGTCTTAAAAGACAGTACAGTCACAGCTCACACACAAATGTCAAAAGAATACCTGCCGAACAGCTTGTTTAATTTGTGAGGGAGTCAGTAAGATCTTATCACTGGTTCATAGAATTCAAAGTACCTGATATGGTTTGGCTGTGTCCCCACTCAAATCTCATCTTGAATTGTAGCTCCCAGAATTCCCGTGTGTCATGGGAGGCACCTGGCTGAAGGTGATCGAATCTTGGGGGCAGCTTTTTCCCATGCTGTTCTTGTGATAGTGAATACGTCTCATGAGATCTGGTGGTTTCATAAAGGGGAGTTTCCCTGCACGTGTCCTCCTGCCCACTGCCATGTAAGAAGTCCCTTCGCTCTTTCTTCGTCTTCCGCAGTGATTGTGAGGCCTCTCAGCTATGTGGAACTGTGAGTCCATTAAACCTCTTTCCTTTATAATTACCCAGTCTCAGGTATGCCTTTATTAGCAGCATGAAAACGGACTAATACAGTACCGTACCTATAAGACAGAATGGTAATATGAATTTACAAATAGATGCAAAGCTGGCTGAATACACAGGGAAGGAAGTGAAATTAATCGTATTTCAACTGGACAATAATTATTGTGCCTATGGACGAGAATCATTTGCATTGCTGCCAATCATCTAGAAGTTACAGAGTTGCAGAAAAGCTCGAAGACAACAAAAGACCTGGCACCCCATTGAATCAGATAATACAGAAAGCTGTACTTAGACAATGCCTAGTTTTGCACTGAAAACACCTAGTGATTTTTTTTTATTCATCTTAAAGTCTTTCAGTTTTCAGAAGTGGGCCACACATCTAGCTCTGAGCTTCCTAGCAGCCAAATCAAAGAAGAAACCAGCTTCAAATGCAGTGTCTATGTATACTAGCTGTTCACAATAAGTTCAGCTTCTCACTGCATTGAGACCAGATTCTTCTTCCAGGAGGGGCCTCATCAAGGGAACTCAAGTGATGTAGAAAGCAACATCCTCAATAATATTCTTGCTGCAAATAAGTGGTGACCCTTGTGGAGCTGTGTCCATAGGCCAGGGCAGTGGCTCTGAGTGTGGTCCCAGGACAAACGGCATCAGCATCACTTGGGAACTTGTTAGAAATGCAGATACTCAGCCCCCACCCCAGACCTACTGAGCAATCTGTGTTTTAATAATCCCTCTGGGTGATGCTAATGCAAGCTGAAATTTGAGAACCGTGGGACAAGAGTTCTCAACCCTGCAGTCAAACGTTAGAATTACCTGGAAGGCTTTTAAAGGACATGATGCCTGGGCCCACCCAAACCAATTCGTGCAGGATCCCTGTGTGCCACACCGGCTATGTCTATTTCTAAAGCTCCCCAGGTAGTCGTACCATGCAGCTAGGAGGGACGCCCACTGCTGCTTAGTCGTTTAATGCAAACTGATTGGCCAACAGATGTGCCATCTGCTCCAGAGAAATCCAGACCTGCACTTGCAAAGCTTATAGGAGAGGGTGCCTTTCTTCTTTCCTTCTTCCCTTCCCTTTCTCACTTTCTTCTATCTTCAACACTGAGCACTACCATGTAGATGGCAGAGTCCAAGGGCCCGAAGAGGAAAAGGTGCATTAGACACTATTGGTTCCTGATCCTGAGGAGTCAGCACCTACTGGGAACTTTGGAAGTAGTCTAATGGGAATTCCAGGCAGGCGAGGGTGTCGGTGATGTGGACAGCATGGTAGGGCAGCCCTCAGTCCATCCCCCATCCTTGTCTGATGCTGCTTTTCTTGGCAGGTTGTGAGGGGATGTGGGACAACATAAGCTGCTGGCCCTCTTCTGTGCCGGGCCGGATGGTGGAGGTGGAGTGCCCGAGATTCCTCCGGATGCTCACCAGCAGAAATGGTAAGCACTCAGCCCATGGGGCCTGGCGGAGAGGCTAGGGGGTGGCCCTCTGGGTGGGGCCTCAGCTTAGAGGCAGGAGGCCAAGGAACCTTCTCTGAGGACAAGTATGGGTACAATGATGGGGGGAGATCACTGCAAAGAATTCGAAGCCTTGCTTGGGAATGTGGGGTGGACTCAATTCTCAGGGTCTCAAGCAAGGGGGCGGGAGGCAGTGCACTGGGGAAGGCAGTAAGGGAGCCAGCCTGGGCCTGCTTCTGTCTTCCCCAGGCCCTTCCGTTAGGAGCTCTCTTCCTTCCTTCCATGTTTCTGCCCCCTTAGCAACTAGGGGCCTTGTTCCAGTCCCCATGTCTGGATCCCCTCCTGGCAGTGGCAGGCTCCCTAATGGCCTGGCCTTCCAGAATTCTTCCTTCCTCTGTCAGGCCCTGCTGAGAAACTGGCTCCCTGGGAGCCCCTGGCCTCCTGGAGCAGGGGGTTCTCTTACCCGAGGACAACTGCAGTTTTAAGAATTTTCCTAGTTGACTCACATTGATTAGAAGTCGACCATGCACTGGGCATTTTTATATTAACACATGGGCTCATTTAGTCACCATAAACCGCCCTGCAGATCACAGGCCTTTTCCCTTGATCCGGTAAAGGGTAATAATAACAGGAACTGAGGAAAGCTGTGCAGCTGCCCCTCTTTCCTGGTCCATGCAGGACAGGAAAGCTGCCTGATGAAGCCTGAACAAGAACAGGTGATTTAACACTAAAACCCACCAGCCTTTCAAAGTCAGGCAAGGCAAAGATGACCATGGGTCAGAGACTGTGGGAAGGCAGTGGAGATTCTTCTCACCATAATTCTGCTGTACATATGCACATGTGTGCACACTCACACACATATCTGGGGAACATGCTGCTCCCTCGAAGCCTCACTCAACACCCTATGCTATGGGAATTGGGGAGGTTGAGGTAGACAGGCTTGAACCCCACTCCTCCACTTCCTGGCTTGGTAGTACTGGCTGCTGTAACAGACAATGCCCCATATCTCAAAGCCTTGGTGCAAATTTGTCCACAGAAAGTCCAAAACAGGCCGGGTGCGGTGGCTCACGCCTGTAATCCCAGCACTTTGGGAGGCCGAAGTGAGTGGATCTCCTGAGGTCATGAGTTCGAGACTAGCCTGGCCAACATGGTGAAATCCCATCTCTTCTAAAAATACAAAAATTAGCTAGGCGTGGTAGTGCACACCTGTAATCCCAACTACTCAGGAGGCTGAGGCAAGAGAATCACTTGAACCTGGGAGGCTGAGATTGCAGTGAGTGGAGATCGTGCCACTGCACTCCAGCCTGGGCGACAGAGTGAGACTCTGTCTCAAAAACACAAAACAAAACAAAACAAAACAAAACAAAAAACAAAAAACCCCCTCCAAAACAGGAAACAGGTGTTTCTGATGAGCATGCAGCTCTCCTCCACAGGGTGAGTCCAGCACCCCACACCTCACAACTGTGGCGTTACGCAGTTTCCAGGCTGACTGGCAGAGGGGAAAGGACCCTGAGGACCACATGGCAGAGGTTCATAAGGGGCCGGCCTGGGAAGGACCCCACTCTGCCCACATTCCTTCAGCTAGAACTCAGTCACATGGCAACATCTAACTGCAAGGGACTTGGGGAAATGTCTTTTAGCTGGGTGCCAGTCAGCCCCAGGATCCAAGTTGCTCACTGTTGCTAAACCTCAGTTTTCTTGACTATAAAATGGGGAAAATAAATAGACCTGCCCTGTAAGGCTGTGTTTGGAAATAAATTTTGTCCTTTCTCCCCTACTCCTCTCCCTTCTTTTCCTTTTTCTCCTTCCCACCTTCCTTCCCCCACCCCTGCCACACACACCCCTGCAAGCTTACCAACTTTACCTGCCAGCGTGGCCCCTCCATGCCTGCCTCTGGGGTCCTGGGAGCTCAGGACACAGGAGATGAGTCCAGATGTGGGGGACCTGGAGCCCCAGGCGGGTCAGGTGCAAGGTCAGGCCCAGACTCGGCTTTCTGACTCCCGTGCAGTGCTCCTCCACAGCTGACAGGGTTTTTCTCCTGATGGAAAGGACTGGAAGCTCTTCTCCTTTACAGCCCTCCCTTTTCAGCCTTCCCAGAGCCACAGTGCCTCCGCCTCCCCCAGCACGGTCCCTTCTGCCCTTCTGCAGAGGGGACAGGCAGAGCTGGTGCTCACGGCCGCAAAGGGACCAGGTGCCAGTCCTGTCACATTTTTTCTCAATTAATTGCTTGAACCCCTCCCTGCCTCATTACGTAAAGGCTCAGTGTCTCCCTCTTGAGGCTCCCCCACCCTTAGATTGCTCATGGTCCACCGCAGGAAGCTCAGGGGGTCCGCATAACGTGAGGATGGAAGCTGGGGTCCTGTGCAGACTCTGCTGCAGTTTCTTCTCGCCGCCACATGGTGTCGCTGTGGGGCTGCAGGGCCACTCCAAAGGCCTGACTATTGGGCTCTGGGCTCGCTCCAAGGTGGTGGGGGCCACGTTGTTCATACCCAGCCTCGGGGTGGGTGGCCCAGAGCACAGGTCAACACCTGTCTGGCCTCAATTTGTCACCAAGAACTCCCACCCACTCCACCTTCCTCCCCATAGATCTACTTCTGGGTCTGATTAGACCCCTGCCCCTTCATCTCCCAGCAGGAAGGCAGGCTTCCCCAGGTGGTGCCCCCAACCCTAACCCCAGGGGGAGCGCCCAGTGAGGACAAGGTGCTCTGGAAAATGAATTAATTTTCCTTCGGGGCACCTACTACATGGGTCCTGACGGGGGGGTGGGGTCCATGTGACTGGAGAAACCGCAGGCCGATTCTGCCCCCAGATGTTTCCGTTCATGCCCGGCCTAGAACACCCCCTCAAGGGTGTGTTCCTTTGATTCTGAAAAGGACGCTGGTCTTCCAGAGTTCCTTATCAAAAGACACATTTCCCCAGCGGTGTCCCCTTGGCCCTCTTTCTCTTCCTACTTAGTGAGGATCTGGCCTTAAAGCAGTCATGTTTTCCAACCTAATTAGGGTCCCGGAGCCTTTTGAAAATCAGATAAAAGCTTTGGACTGGCATTCCCCAAACTGCATATATATATATATATGCACAAACATCCTTTCGGGTTCCCCTGTGGTGCACACTGGCCTGTGCCCGGTTAAGGTTCCCTTACCTATTAGGAATTCAGCCCTGGGGAAGTGGGGAGGCAGCTCCTCTGCAGCTCTGCAGAGTGGAAGGCGGGGGCCCTGCCCTGTTAGCAGCTCTGGGCACCTGACCTGGGTCACATGCAGCATCTGTCTTGGGAGTCCTGCTGGGTCAGTGAGGAGAGGGCCCCAAATAGGCAGGCCTGCTGCCCTGGGCGAGCCCACAGGGAACCCGGTCTCTAGGCATGCACTGCCTGATAACCTTCGATTCTGGCCTTGGGGGAGTTTGTGTTCCCTTAAATCGCCTTCCCGTCCACCCAGCCTAAATTTGACCACCGTTGTTTCCCATCTGACAACCTAACTCCCTTGATTTAATTCCAGAAACCTCCCCACCCCTCCCCTAAATTCCAAGATTCCAAGCCCCACCCACTCCTGCCTATTTTAGAAAGGCCAAAAAGAGAGGGGAATGATGCCTCGGTGCCCGCTCTGTGCCTGGCACCAGCCTGGGCATTTTCCGTGTGCTCTCATGTTCCCTGCTCACTCTTGCAGTGTGGGTGATGATTTTGTGGCACAGAGAAATGACGCACCGAAGGTCACACAGCGACCAACAGGCTGCACTGGGTTTCAAACTCAGATCTGGCTGCTTCTAAACCTGGGCTCCAGGCCTCCTGAGGCTTCACAGGGCAGGCATGCCCAGATCTCAGGGGACACGGTTTCCTGGTACTAACACTGCCTCTGAGACTTCAGGAAGAGGGCCCGGTGGGAGGGCAGAACAGTGACGGCATACACTGTGGCTGGGCACCATAACTCAATTCTGGGCCCTGATGTTCTGGCCTGTAAAATGGGCAGCAGCACCTCCCTCAGTGGGGCACTGTGAGGATTAGACCTTAAACCCTGTGAGCCAGGGGCCCAGTCCCTGGGGTCTGTGTAAAGAAGCATGCCACGCTCAGTGAGAGCAAAGGGGTGGCAGGGCTCCCACCCACAGGACTCGGCCATCAGCACCGTGCACGCTGCAACGCCTACACCGAACCGAGCTGGGGAGCCAGATCCCAGCCCTCCTTGGCAGCTTAGAGTACAGAATGCAGCCGGGCCATTCTGCCCGAGGAGGGAAACTCCTCAGGGTGGCCTTCCAAGACTTCCTTCCTGGCTGGTGGCTCCCTTCCGCAGGCTGGGCTCCTGCTGTAAAAGCTCCAGTGGGGAAGCGTTCTTCTCTTCCCTAGGAGAAGAGTTCAGGGCAGGCTCTTCATCCCCATTCAGTTTGCCTTTCTGTCCAGCCAGCCAGCCCGCATTTGATAAGCAGAGGCTCTGGGCCAGGCACTGGGGAGGCGGGGAAACCACGGCCCACGTGGTGAGAGGGCCCAGCATGTGGCCTCGTGCCAGGGGTGGGGGGCAGTGAGCAGCTGAACTGGAGGACTGTGGTGGTCTCACGATCTATTATGCAGAGAAATGCAGAGGGGTGGCCTACAGGTCATGGCTGAAGGACCCTCCACCCTTCCGTGAGGGGCGCTGCCTGGAGGGGTTCATCTCAATGGCACTCTGGTGGGTTTCAAATGGCTGCATGAGCAGGGCGTGAAGTTCCATTTAAAACAGAACTTCCGTGGAGCAAGATGAGTAAAAATAAGAGCCTAAGAAAAAATCACGATGGGAGTGGCCAGGTGCTGGGCAGCCACCACAGATTCTCCGGGGGACCCGCCTGTTAACCGGCGGCAGGGTCTGGGGTCAGGAGCAGCACCCGGCTGGGGTGAGAAGGGGGATTGGCACGTGGTGTGTGCTTAAGAGCGTGGGCTCTGGAGCCCGAGCCCCAGGGTTCAAATCACTTTCCCCCTATTCACTAGGGTATGGTTTTGGGGCAAGTTCTGGAACTGCTGTGTGCCTCAGTTTCCACACTATAAAGTGGTTGTAGCAGCTCCATGTTACAATAGATGTTACTGTGAAAATCACAGTGCCTGGGCCCACGGCTCACCTACAGGATTCTTGGCACCCACAGGTTCCTTGTTCCGAAACTGCACACAGGATGGCTGGTCAGAAACCTTCCCCAGGCCTAATCTGGCCTGTGGTGTTAACGTGAACGACTCTTCCAATGAGAAGCGGGTAAGCCTGTCAACCTCCACCACACAAACCCGCGGACAGGAACCTGTGGGGTGAGGAGGCCCTGGGAGAGGACAGGGTGGCACAGGCCTGGGACAGTGGTCAGGATGTAAGGGCTGCCCCCTGTCCCCCCGCCTCCTACTCGCACAGCTGTCAGTGGGTCTGCCTCACTGCCCTGGTCTATCAACCCGGAGATGAGGGTTAGGAGGACCCCAGGCACAGGTAGGAACTGTCACATACCACCGCGAGACTGGAGGTGCTGTTTCATTCAACTGAAAGAGACACTAACATGGTGGCTAAATGCTCAGAGCCAGGCTGGTGCGTCTGAATTCTGACCTTGACCTTAGTGGGGCTGGGGAAGATTTAATCACAATGTGCCTCAGTTTCTTCATCTGGGAAATGGTGTTGATAATGCTGACAACGTAGGCTTGTCAAGAGAACTAAGTGAATTAATATATGTGCATGCTGAGATGGGTGCCTGGTCACAGTAAGTGCGCGGTAAATGTTTGCTTTTGGCTGGGTGTGGTGGCTTACACCTGTAGTCCCAGCACTTTGGGAGGATGAGGTGGGAGGATTGCCTGAGGCCAGGGCAACATAGTGGGGTGACATAGTGAGACCCTGTATCTACAAAAAATGTTTAAGAATTAACTGAGCGTGGTGGTGCGTGCCTATAGTCCCAGCTACTCAGGAGGCT
The DNA here is from genome assembly GCF_003255815.1 of Theropithecus gelada. Classification (NCBI taxonomy): domain Eukaryota; kingdom Metazoa; phylum Chordata; class Mammalia; order Primates; family Cercopithecidae; genus Theropithecus; species Theropithecus gelada. Next base: position 2,291,028 of record NW_020257641.1, on the reverse strand, counting down.
GAGGCAGGAGGGTCGCCTGAGCTGGGGAGTTCGAGGATGCAGTGAGCAGTGATTGTGTCGCTGCACTCTAACCTGGGCGGTGGGGGACAGAGTGAGACCCTGTCTCTTAAAAAAAAAAAAAAAAAAAAGTTTACAGCATTCGAAAGAGTCTCCTGGCTGATAAGCAAGGAGGGAGTCTGGCTGCAGAGCTACCCGAGCTGAGAGGATGCTGCCTTCAGCAATCGGCTGACCTTTTCTGGGGACCTCCAGAGTCTTCCTCTGAGGGTGGCCATCAGGGCCCTGTCTGGGCTCAGCTCACTCTGCATCACTGTCCTTTCCCAGGATGGCCCTGTCTCTCAAATCTCATACACACCATGCCATCCTGCCTGCCACCTGGGCCTTTGTCCCTGTTAGGGCCCCTTGCCTGGAGAGCACTTTCCTCCTCTCTTTTCCTTCTTGATTCTTATACATCCTTCGAGACTCCACTCGAGCCCATCAGTGCCAGCCCTTTCTTCCCCTCCCCACGGGAAGGGCTCCCTTAGAGCTCGGCGGTGGCCTCCAACTATTACCTACCATGTTACACTAAAATGATCAGCGTGTGCCACACGCCTCCACCTCCCTCACTACAATACACGCTCCTCAAAGGCATTCATTCACTCCGCTCACTGAGGACCTGCTGTGAGCCAGGGCTGGGTCTGGGCAAAATCATGGTGACAAATCAGAGAGTCTTGTTCGTTTCCAGGTCCCAGTGCCCAGCACAATGCTTGGCACCTATGGGGGCCCAGTAAATATTTGCTGTGCACTTAAACATCTACTGAGTGCCTTCCTGGCTGGTGGCTAGTATGAAATCCTCAAAATAACCCTGTACATTCATTGTTTTTCTCACTTTGCAGAAGAGGAAACTGAGGCTCAGGGATTAAGGAACATGCTTATAAAGTAGTGGAGGTAGGATTTAAACCGAGTCTAGCTCCAAAAGCGCCAGTGCTCCATCCTCTGTCTTCTGATGCCTCCCCATAAGGTGTGTGTCCCTCCAAGGAGTACACTTTCAGCAGGTCCCATTAGCTAAACTTCCTAGAAGGAATATGGGCAAGCTTCGCTTGTCCCTGGGAGGGTAGGGTGAGGTTATGGGAGAAGGCACGGGTGGAGAGTGGCAGAATTCAAGGAGAAAGGAGGAAGTTGGGCAGCAGAGCACACCCTCTTCTGCATTTCGCAAAGACCCCTCTCTCTATAGCGCATCAGCCTTGCTCTACGTGAAGAAGGACCAGCTCCAAGAGAGAGGATGCAGTTCCTCCCTTCCCAGGGCTTGTCATCCCGTTGGGAACATACATGAGGTCTTCAGATCTGGTCAGAGTGGGATGATTTAATGAGATTCGACAAGGAGTGGGCACTTGTGGTCCTGGAGGGATGGTGAGTGGGCTCTGTCTTTTGCAGAGGAACAGTTCTATCATCGATTTGTAGGAAGAGAGGGGACTTATTTGTATCAAATTTGTAAAATCCATAAAACTAAAAGGAATGGTATCTTGATGGGTGGCGGGATGAAGGTTCGTAAGAAGGCTTTGTCCTGCAAATAGCACGCATTTCTAACTGGTTTAATAAGCACATGTGGCTTGCGTAACTGGAAATGCAGAGAATGGGCTTCAGAAGCAATCAGGTTGAGGGAGGTTGAGGCTGCAGTGAGCCATGATTGTGCTACTGTACTTCAGCCTGGGTGACAGAGTGAGACTCTGTCTCAAAAACAAACAAACAGACAAAAAACTAAGGACCAAAGGTCACATGAAACCTCCAGGGAGCAAGGCTGTTTCTGGATGGCTGAGGCCTTATGGTTCCTGCCTTACAAGGCAGAAACGGGTCTACATGAGAGGCGGGCTGGTCACCTGGCAGGCAATGGCCACAGCCGCAGGACAGTGCAGAATCTTCTGCCTGACCCCACCCTTGTCACCCTGTGCCTTTTCAGGCTCTTGCAGGCTGATCTGGGCATCCCCAGGAGTGAGGCTGATGCCCTCCGCAATGCGGCTCATCTGTAGATGGCGAGATTATAGGTTAACACAGTGGTCCTCAATTTTTTGACATTTCACAGGTCTTTGATGTCCCAAAGCCCAGGAACCACTAATTCAAAGCAACCCACTGCCCTTCAAGGGTCTTCCTCTCATCCTTGAGAGGTGACTCCTGGCTCTCAGGAGAGCAGTTACATCAGTGAGCAACTCAGTGTCACATGGTAGCCTTCCCATCAAAGGCTACCTCCTGCTGTCAGAAAATTTTCAGTTGGCCGGGCGCGGTGGCTCAAGCCTGTAATCCCAGCACTTTGGGAGGCCGAGGTGGGTGGATCACGAGGTCAGGAGATCGAGACCATCCTGGCTAACACGGTGAAACCCCGTCTCTACTAAAAGCAATACAAAAATAAATAAATAAATTTAAAAAAACCTAGCCGGGCGAGGTGGCAGGTGTCTGTAGTCCCAGCTACTCGGGAGGCTGAGGCAGGAGAATGGCGTAAACCCGGGAGGTGGAGCTAGCAGTGAACTGAGATCCGGCCACTGCACTCCAGCCTGGGCGACAGAGTGAGACTCTGTCTCAAAAAAAAAAAAAGAAAAAGAAAAAAAGAAAATTTTCCGTCACCCCGAGTCAAAAATCTACCTCCTTTCTGGAAACTTCCCCCAACTGGAGCTCACACATGAGGGCCAGCCGGCCCTTCTTCTACATGTCATTCAGTCTGACACTTTTCTCCTCTAAGTGTGTATTTTTCCCCTCTAGGTGTCATGGACCCAGTTTTTTCTTGTACTCTTCAGATGACACAATCACCCTCCTCCAGAAATACTTCAGTTTATTAATGTGACTCTTAAAATAACATGCCCAGCCTCTCCAAACCTTCCCATGTGGCCAGCTGCCCACAGCACTCCATCAGTGTAACTGAGAATAGAGCTAATTTTTGAGCTATTTCATGCCTCAGAATTCATACCATCTCAAACTGCTGACTCATTTTGAAGGAGGATGGTGGGGTGGGGACAAATTAAAATGACCATACACTGAGTGTTTCCTACATGCCAAGGCATTGTCTAGGTACTCTATCTGACACTGTATTTGTTCTTCCAACAAGTCTGCAAGGTAGATACTGTTATTCCCATTTTGCAGATGAGGCATATGAAGCTCAAAGGAGTTAAATAATTTTCTCAAGGTCACACAGCTGGTGAGTCACAGTCCAGGTTTGGAACCCTTGTCTCCTGGCTCTGAAGCCTGTGTTCTTTCTCTACAGTACACTGCGTGACACCATGGAGCTTGGGTCTTTCTAACCTCAAGGTTATCTTCCCATGAAGACTGTCAGCCAGGTTTCCCCTATTTTATTCTTGTGCCTTCTTAAAACATTAATTACCCTTTTCTTTTGGTTATAAATAGCCCTTATCTACTGTAGAAAAAGTAGAAGTATAGAAAAATCATAAAAGAAAATAACAAGTCTATTTGCAAGCCTATAATACAAAGTTAACCACTGTTAACATCGACCATATCTCTTTACAATCTGGTTTCTCTGTACGTATGAGATTGAAACACATGGAATGGCTGATATTCAATTTTTAAATTTTCTTTATTTTTTGTGTTGATATTCAATCATTTTTGATCTACAAAAAAGGTAATTTCATATAGTTCTTTTTAAAATGTATTTTTTTTTTTTTTTTTTTTTTGAGACGGAGTCTCGCTCTGTCGCCCCGGCTGGAGTGCAGTGGCCGGATCTCAGCTCACTGCAAGCTCCGCTTCCCGGGTTCATGCCATTCTCCTGCCTCAGCCTCCTGAGTAGCTGGGACTACAGGGGCCCGCCACCTCACCCGGCTAGCTTTTTGTATTTTTTTAGTAGAGACGGGGTTTCACCGTGTTAGCCAGGATGGTCTCGATCTTCTGACCTCGTGATTCGCCCGTCTCGGCCTCCCAAAGTGCTGGGATTACAGGGTTGAGCCACCGTGCCTGGCCTAAAATGTATTTTTTTAAAAATTGTCAGCAGAATCCATTTCATATAATTCAACCTAATATGTTTTTACATATAGCTAGAATCACATTGCACGTGTAAAGTTTGAATTCTGCCTTTTCATGTAATAATATATCAGCATGTCCTGACTTATTTTAAACTCTTGGTAAACAACATTTTATTAGTGGTCTAGCGTGAAAGTCATTTGTATTTAAAATAATGGATTTAACTATTCTACTGTTGGACATTTGGGTTTTTTAAATCACTAATACTTTTGTGATAAACGTCTTCATGTATAAATACGCTTTTAAATTTCTGATTATTTCTTAGAATCAATTCCTGGAGGAAGAAGGGAGGTCAAAGGGTCATATTTCAAAGGTTCTTGATATGTATTTCTATATTATCTTCCAGAAAGATCGAGCCAGTTTTTAGTCCCACTATACCCTCACCTGCAGAGAAAATTATTACTTTTAAATATTTGTTAGTTTGGTTGGTAAACATTGTTCTTTTAATTTTTATTCCCTTGATTCTTTTTGATACCACTTTATTTTTTGAACCTAAATGCAGATCTTTTAATTTTTTTTTTTTTTTTTCGCAACAGAGTCTCACTTTGTCGCCCAGGCTGTAGCACGGTGGTGCAATGTCAGCTCACGGCAACCTCCGCCTCCTGGGTTCAAGCAAGCCTCCTGCCTCAGCCTCCCAAGTAGCTGGGATTACAGGCACACACCACCATGCCTGGATAATTTTTGTATTTTTGGTAGAGACAGGGTTTCTCCATGTTGTCCAGGCTGGTCTCGAACTCTAACCTCAAGTGATCCACCCACTCTGGCCTCCTAAAGTGCTGGGATTACAGGTGTGAGCCACCACGCCTGGTCAGATCTTTTAATTTTCTGACCAATATTCCACTTAGATCATTTTGACTCAAAGATGAGCCAATAGTGTGAAGTGGCTGCTGGATAAGTGAATGCCTGCTTGGCTGCATAGGCGCGCAATGTATAGATCAGGGGAGATGGGAGGTGATGGAGCCCTTCTACCTCTTCCTGGTCAGAGAATGCTTCTGGAGCTTTTCAGCTATGTGGTTCTGGGGGTCTTATTGAAGAAGAACATTAACAAACTGGAGCATATTAATTTAACTAATGGTTGAAGGATTGTGGAAAGAGGTTGAAGACACAGGGAATATTTTTGTATGTATGTATGTATGTATTTATTTATTTATTTACTTGAGATAGAGTCTTCCTCTGTCACCCAGGCTGGAGTGCAGTGGCTGGATCACAGCTCACTGCAGCCTTGACCTCCCGGGCTGGAGTGATCCTCCTACCTCAGCCTCTGAGTGGCTGTGACCACATATGTGCACTACTATGCCTGGCTATTTAAATTTTTTTGTAGAGACAGTGTTTCACAATGTTGCCCAGGCTGGTCTTGAACTCCTGAGCTCAAGCAATCCTTCCTCTTTAGACTCCCAAAGTGCTGGGATTACAGGCATGAGCCACCGCATCTGACCTGACACAGGGAATATTTGACATAGAGAAAATGAACGAGAAACAGATAGGCAGAATAGCTGTGTTAAGAAATGGCAGGCCTCCCTGTATGACCTTTGTAACTTTTCTATATAAAACCGGCCTTATATAAAAGACAAATCCAGTTTAAGTGGCTCCAGAAGACACAAAATGGACCAATAGGTGGTGCAAGTAATTTATTTATTTATTTTTTATTTTTATTTTTATTTTTTTTGAGACAGAGTCTCGCTGTGTGGCCCAGGCTGGAGTGCAGTGGCCAGATCTCAGCTCACTGCAAGCTCCGCCTCCCGGGTTCACGCCATTCTCCTGCCTCAGCCTCCTGAGTAGCTGGGACTACAGGCGCCGGCCACCTCGACCGGCTAGCTTTTTGTATGTTTTAGTAGAGACGGGGTTTCACCGTGTTAGCCAGGATGGTCTCGATCTCCTGACCTTGTGATCCGCCCGTCTCAGACTCCCAAAGTGCTGGGATTACAGGTTTGAGCCACCGTGCCCGGCCAATTTATTTTAACTTCACATAAACAAAATCTAATATTGTGTGCTGTTTTACACCAAATAACTTTCTCAAAGGGCAGTGAGCACTTTGTCTCTAGAGGTATTCAAGCAAAGGCTTGAATTCAGAGAGTTGGTAAGGGGCCCTATACATAAGGTGGAAGTTTGAATTGGCATCAGATGATCCCTAAGGGCTTTTCCAGTGCCAAGATGTTACGGTGTTATGTGTCTGTGTATTGGCGTCCTTGGGGTATGGACAGAATAGCAGCGTTGGTGGGGTTCAAGCTGCCTGAAGCGGGTGCAGTGAGGCACAGAAGGGCAGAGCTAGCCAGGAGGGCCGGTGGGGCTGACACGTGCCTCTCTCTGCAGCACTCCTACCTGCTGAAGCTGAAAGTCATGTACACCGTGGGCTACAGCTCCTCCCTGGTCATGCTCCTGGTCGCCCTTGGCATCCTCTGTGCTTTCCGGTGAGAACACATTGCCAGCTCTCCATACCCCAGCCCTCCCCAGGCACAGACTTTGGGTCTCTTCTCAGCCACCCAGGACAGAAAGAGGAAGGTCTGAGTAAACTACCTTGTCATCTCTTGATCTAAAGCTGACCTATGGCAAAACATCGATGCTCCTGTCACCTCATTCATCCCTTTATTTGTTCAACATTTACTAAGCACTACTGAGGAACTTATGGCCGGTCGCTTTATATATATTATTCTAATTTTCACACAATGCTATGGGATAGGTAACAGGAACCCCATTTTACAGGAGTACTAGCGAGATTCTGTTGCAAGAGACAGAAATCCACCTCGAAACAGCGTAAGAAAAACAAAAGCGACCTGACCCACATAAGTGGCAAGTTCAGAGGCATCTGCTGTAGGCATGGCTGGATCTAGGTGTTCAGCGGCATCAGCAGCACTAGGTCTATCTCCCTCCATTCCTCTGCTCTGGGTTGGCCTCATCCTCTGGCAGGCTTTCTGCAGAAGTGGCAGAGACAACCACCAGTAGTTACTGGCATTCATCCCGCTAGCTCAGCAACACCAGGGCCAACGAGAGCCTCTTCCCTCCTGGTTCCAGTAAAAGTCCTCTGAGTTCTCATAGGCCAGGCTTAGGTCACATGCTCAATTCTGAGCCAATCACTATGGACAGCGATGGAGCGCTCTGATTGGTCAAGTCTGTCATGAGGGTGAGAAGGGTGGAGCCCTTCCAATCCAGAGCGGAATGGGTTTCCCAGAAGAAAGCCTGTTTCCGGTCCCAGAAGAAGCAGAACAAGTAACTGACTTCTGTCCCCTGCAGCAGAGGAGGACGCTGAAACTCTGGGAAGTGGAAAGGCTTGCTCAAGGTCACAGAGCTGCTAAGTGGCGGAGCCAAAGTCTTCTTTCTCCCCGCAGCCTGTGTTCTTTCTGTGCCCCCAGCCCTCTCCCGTTCTGGTTGCCATCCTCACCCCTCCCGCAAAACAATTCTGGGAGCTGGAGATGGTGGTAGTTCAGGGCAGAATACAATGTTGCCCCTAGAGCCCCAGCTTTGTATTTATTCATTTGGGGACAAGGTCTTGCTCTGCTGCCGGGGCTGGAGTGCAGTGGCAATGATAGCTCACTGCAGCCTCGAACTCCTGGGCTCAAGCGATCCTCCTACCTCGGCCTCTTGTACAAGGAATACAGGCAGGCACTACCATGTCCAGCTAATTTTAAAAAAAAAATTTTTTTTTTTTGGTAGATACAGAGGTCTCAATATGTGAACTCATGGCCTCAAGTGATCTTCCTGCCTTGGCCTCTCTAAGTACTGGGATTACAGGTGTGAGCCACACTGTGGCTGGCCTTTTTTTTTTTTCACTACAGCATGTAGCAAATTAGACTGGCCATCTGGGGACCCTCGTCCTCATTCAGGTTATGCTCACAGAATGTGTTACCCAGAAAGAGCTGAAGTCTAGGGCCTCAGTTTCCCCAGTGCACTAGAGGCAGGTGGGCCTGGCTGAGTCCCAGCCCCTCAGCGGACTCTGGCCTCTATGGCCCTACATTCTCTCCCTGCAGGAGGCTCCACTGCACCCGCAACTACATCCACATGCACCTGTTCGTGTCCTTCATCCTTCGCGCCCTGTCCAACTTCATCAAGGACGCTGTGCTCTTCTCCTCAGATGATGTCGCCTACTGCGATGCCCACAGGGTAATATGCCTGGGTGCCCCGGGGTGTCGCCAGGCCTGCCTACCTTCCCCAGCCTAACTTTGGAGAGGGAAGTAGCCTAGTTATCCTTCCTCCAAGCCCCTGCTGAGGCTGCACTTAATACCAAGGATGAAGTGGCCAGTGCTGACTCTGGGCCAGGAGGTTCAGGGAGATTCCACAGCCACATGTGCACAATCTGGGTCACGTAGGAGAGAAGCTTGTGGGGGTTGCCGTAAACTCCCAGTGTCCAGGAGTGAACTAGCCACTCTAGGAATTAGATATAGAGGGAGATTCCTCTTTTCCCTACTTCTGCCAGTTCCTAGCTGAAGAAAGATGACCCGGTCTGTAGAGGGTGGGGGTTGGTCCTAAAAAGAAAAGAGTGAGCACAGGCCAGTATGTCTATATAAACGCGTTTGCGATAAAACAGTTGTGTTTTCTTAAATCTAACCCCCTTTCTCCTTCCAAATGCCCAGATGACTCAATTCATTGCAATCACCCTGTGTGTCAATTGGGATTCCCTTTGCTGCAAATAACAGAAAACTATATATTGGAGTCTTAAACAAATGGGAACTGTTTCCTACAGAAGCAGTCCGCAGATAAGGTGGCGCAATGGCTGTGCGATGCCATGAGGGACACAGTCTTTTTCCCCGTTTCTGCACTGCCATCCTTAGAGTAGGCCTTTGATGTCATGCTTTACATGGTAAAAGGTTAAACATTTTTTTTCTTTTGGGCAGCTTTGCCTTTCTATTGAGAAAAGGTACCCTCCCCAGAAACTCCTACCTGCATCTCATTGGCTAGAGTTGAATCATGTAACCACACTTAATTGCAAAGGAAGCAGGGTGATTGAGTTTTTTCCTGTCACAGTCTCTATTGTAGAGGCGAGCAAGGGAGAAAAGAGACTGGAAATTGAGATTAGTTCAGCCAGCCTGCCTGACATTTCCTACCACTCACCTGTTTGTATTGTTCATAGTTGTGTGTGTATGTGTGTGTGAGTGTGTGTATTTTCTGACTCAGACTGAGAGGTTCTTCAAGTAGGATCCATGTCTCTCAAGGAGGTCTCCAGGATGAAACAAGAGTACTTGTTGGGAGTCAGGAGCCTTAAATCCTAGCCACGCTTCATTACTGACCAGCAGTGGACAAGGCCAGCAACGCCCCAGCAGGGAACCTTCTCAAGTTTTACTAAACATTAGACTCACAAGTCAACAATGGGCCTTACCTGGAGTCAGAGGCTCTGGGAAGGCCATAAGGCAGGAACCACCACTGTCTCGCAGGCAGCACTGGGTGCTCCTCCTTCTCTAGCTTGTCTTTGCGGCAGCCCTAGGGCTATCCCAGGAGCTGTCCCATCCTCAGGGGACAGCTCAATGCAAAGCAAAGGACAAAGGCCCTACCATGGCAGAGGTACAGGAGCTGTGCTGGTGTAGAAGCCTGGTGCCCCACAATTCTATCAGCATAACTTCCAGGGATCCCTGCAGGGGACATGCCTGTGAAAAGAGTCAGTCACTGCATCAGGGAAGTCCAACTCTATGACATTCCCATCAGATATGTGGAGAGTGCAATGTACCAGCCAGGGCCATTTTTGCCATAATCAGTGATGCCTCCTAACAGAGTTGGCACATCCCTTCATTATGTGTTTGCAAGGGAACTGAGTTTAGAAAAGATTTAACCCTTTGCTCAGAAATCTCTTCCCTTTCTAGGCCTTGGTTTCCTCATCTGAAAAAATGAGGGGATTGGGCAGTATCCGGCACAGTTTTGTGGTTGAAGGACTGTCTCCTCATCTAGCCTGGCAGCCAGTGCTAGCTTTCGAACCTAGTTCCTGCTCCTGTGATGGCTCATTGGCCAGCTTGACTGAACCCACCAGGTCTGTGGACTCCCACTCTCTAGAGAATGCTGCGGGCCTGATGGAGGAAGGCCACAGAAGATGGCCTTGAACCCCAGAGGCCTGTTCTTGTGGCCTGGTTCCTGCCCCTACAACACCCTCTTGCTCTCTTTGGGGCCACTCACCAGAGGGAGCCCCACTGCCACCCGGCCTGGGCTCAGCTGCCTCTCTCTGTCCAGGCGGGCTGCAAGCTGGTCATGGTGCTGTTCCAGTACTGCATCATGGCCAACTACTCCTGGCTGCTGGTGGAAGGCCTCTACCTTCACACACTCCTCGCCATCTCCTTCTTCTCTGAAAGAAAGTACCTCCAGGGATTTGTGGCACTCGGATGGGGTATGTTTCTCCCTGGGTCTGGTACTTGCATGGTATGTGGGAAGGGGCGCTGAGTCGAGAGTCAGAGGGTTTGGCTACTAGTTCCAGCTCCACAATTAACTAACTTGTGTAATCTTTTTTTTTTGGAGTTGGAGTTTCGCTCTTGTTGCCCATGCTGAAGTGCAATGGTGTGATCTCGGCTCACTGCAACCTTCATGTCCCGGGTTCAAGTGATTCTCCTACCTCAGCTTCCCAAGTAGCTGGGATTACAGGCATGTGCCACCACACCCAGCTAATTTTGTATTTTTAGTTGAGCCAGGGTTTCACCATGTTGGTCAGGCTAGTCTTGAACTCCTGACCTCAGGTGATCCACCTGCCTCGGCCTCCCAAAGTGCCGGGATTACAGGCGTGAGCTACCGCGTCCAGCTAACTTGTGTAATCTTAGAGGAGTTCCTTGATGTTTAACCCTCTGGTCTCAGTTTACTTCTCTGTCAAGTGGGAAATCATAGCTCAAATTTAGCCCCAGTTTCTGGCATCTAGATCTTTTTACAGTTCGTTCCTACCCAATACTCGTTGCCTCATCTGCCTTCAGACGGTCCATTCCTACATTCTCTTTCTTGCTTCCTTTCTGTATTAGGATGCTTTTGACTGCTGGCATCAGAAAATCTGTCAAGCTTTAAACATAAACGAAATCAATTGGCTCATATAACTGAAAAGTCCAGGGATCACCAACTTCAGGAGAGGCTGAATCCAGCAGCTTAACACTGTTTCTTTCTGTCTCTACTTTGCCTTCTGTAACATCGGCTTTATAGTTAGGCTGCTGTTTCTAGTGGAATGGCCAGCAGCTTCTGGGCTAGAGACTTCCTTGTACCAAACTCCAGTGAGAGAAAGAAGAGACTCTGTCCAGCATTCGCAGCAAATATTCAAAGGCGCACTCTGGTTGGACTGCTTAAATCTCATAGACACCCTTGAACTAGTCACAGAGGCCTGAGAGAATGAAATATGTTGATTGGCCTAAGCTACTGAAACCACGTGACTTCCCGAAGGAAACTCAGGATTCATCGTCTAGGAAAGAGGTGAAATGAGAGCGAGACAGCCAAGTGCAGGCCCCCATTCCATCTCTCTCCCTTTTCCTTTCCCATCAATGAAGACGATAAACAACTTCCATTTTGAGGGCACTTGCTGTGTGCCAGGCCTTGGATTCAGCACTTTACATGTATCATTTAATCATCGCAGCGATCTCCAGGGGCCTCTCAGAGACCTCAGCTCAGAGACACAACATAACATACTCGACTCACACAGTAAACAAAGACAGACCTCAGGATTCAAGCCAACACTTGTCTGTTTCCAAAGCCCTGTAACTTTCACCCTGCCATTAACATCCATCCATCCATCCATCCATCCATCCATCCATCCATCCATCCATCCATCNATTAACATCCATCCATCCATCCATCCATCCATCCATCCATCCATCCATCCATCCATCTGTCCGTCCATCCATCCATCCACCCACCCATCCACCCATGCACACATCCACCCACCCTTCCATCCATTCCTGTATCCATTCATCCATTAGTTGTTCATTTGATAAACGTGAAAGTTACCCTAAGGAGTTCTAGACAGAGAGCCAGGTTCCTGTGAGTGACTCAGAGGCTTACAGAGATAGTCATGTACACCCGGCATTAGCTTCTTTTGGTTTCTTTAAGAAGTGCCTTCAAGAAGTGTCCCTGCCAGGAGTGCCCTCTGCTGCCTTTGCTGCTGGTCTAAATCCTTATTTGCAAGGGCCCCGTCTCCCCATCAGGGAAGCTGCCTGAGCTGGCAGAGCTGGCTGAGCCCTCCTGCTTCTGAACCTTGGCAGCCCAATTAGCACCTGACCCTTGGCCAGCGGGAGGTTGCCGGGTTATGCCAGTGTCTCCAGAGGTCAGCAATCCCAGAGAGCCTGGGGACCAGGGACTTGCCTTATGCAGCTGACTCTGCCGAAAAAAAAAGCACCCAACTCACTGAGCCCAACTCACTAAGCTTTAAGTCCCAGATATGCCAGGATTCCATTGTATGAACATGGACAGTTTCCCCATCTATAATACCAGGATCGTAATTTATTCAACATTCTTCGAGCACTTCCTGTGTTCAGAGATTACAAAGCTGCATTGTCATAACATCTCTGTCACAGGATTTTAAGATGTTTGAATGAAATAACAAGAACCTTCCTTTCTTCTTCAAATCTTTATGGAGCATCTACTATACGCCAGCCCTGTGCTGGGTGCTGAGAGTTGAGTAACATATAAAACAGCAGTGGTTCTCTTGCTCCTGACCTGTTTGCCTGCCAGACACCAAAGGGGTCCCTGGAAAGCCTGAAGCCCCTCTATCTGTGAGAAGCTTTTTTCATGCAAAGGTAATGACCCCTGCTTGAATTTATACTGACTTCCCCCAAGATAGGTTGTTTAAATGGGTGCACGCCTACTGTAAAACCTTGCAAAAAAATTTTTTTAAGTAGAAAAAAAAAATTACCCTATTCCCACAGATTGAACTTTTTTTGAGATTTCCTCCCAACCTTTTTTTCTACTTGCAGTTTTTCCTCACATAGCTGTGGTCATTCTCTATGAAGAATTTTGAATTTCGCTTCTTCCCATTAACACATAAGCATGTTCTATATTATTTCAACTCTTTCATAAACATTTTAAACTACCATATAGATGGATAAATATAACATAGATGCATTTAACCACATACCTACTGTTTGGACATTTAGGTTGTCCCACTATTATAAAAGCACAGTGATGAATACCTTTATGGGCAAAGCGTTTTCTGTATGTAAGACAGAATCCCAGGATATGGATTCCTGAGTGGAAAGGAATGAGCACGTTTAAGGTTTTTAATACTTACGCAAAGCTTTTGACTTTTTCAAAGCAGCTGAGGTCTGACTCTGTGCCCAGAAAAGAGTGATAGTGCAGGCTTTATAGATGAGCCAGGGCCAGGTGCGGTGGCTCACGCCTGTAATCCCAGCACTTTGGGAGGCCGAGACGGGTGGATCACGAGGTCAGGAGATCGAGACCATCCTGGCTAACACGGTGAAACCCTGTCTCTATTAAAAAAATACAAAAAAAAAAAAAAAAAAACTAGCTGGGCGAGGTGGCGGGCACCTGTAGTCCCAGCTACTTGGGAGGCTGAGGCAGGAGAATGGCATGAACCCGGGAGACAGAGCTTGCAGTGAGCCGAAATCCGGCCACTGCACTCCAGCCTGGGCGACAGAGCGAGACTCCGTCTCAAAAAAAAAAAAAAAAAGAAATAGATGAGCCAGGCTGCCACTCAGTGACTGAGAGCATGGGTGAGGGTCTGCCAAACCCAGCTTGCTGCACTCGCTGCCCAGAGACTCTGAGGCTGTGGGTCTGGGCTGGCCGGAGACGGCATTTCTGACATTTTCCCAGGTGATACTCATGCTGCTGGTCCAGGGGCCACACTGAGCCATCGACTTAAAGCATTACAAATTTTTCAAACATTCCCACCAACTTGGCACTAAGGATGGACGATAATGAAGGAGTGCCTCTCAAAACCCATGTTCTTTGCCCAAAGCACCAAGAATTGAGGCAAGATTTTTTTTTTTTTTTTTGTAAGATAGGGTCTCTCTTTGTCACCCAGGCTGGAGTGCAACAGTTCAATCATGGCTCACTGCAGCCTCAACCTCCTGGGCTCAAGTGATCCTTCTGCCTCAGCCTTCTGAGTAGCTGTGACTACAGGTATGCACCACCGTACCTAGCTAATTTTTACTTACTTATTTTTATTTTTTGTAGAGACAGTGTCTCACTATGTTGCCCAGGCTGGTCTTGAACACGTGGCCTCAAGTGATCTTCCCGCCTCAGCCTCCCACAGTGCTAGGATTACAGGCATGAGCCACCACACCCAGCCCAAGGCATTTGTTTAATTGTTATTTTTATCAAAGTCACTCATGTAATTGGTTTAAATAATTAAACAAAAGACTACAAGGTTTATAATAAACAAAAGCTATCTCCTGTCTTCACTTTTTATTCCCGAGCTCAGCCTCCAGAGTTAATGCCCTTTCACCCTTTTAACTTGTTCCTCCTAAGATTGACTCTCGTGTTTCTAAACAATACACTACTGTTTCTTGATTTGTCTGTTTGAAGCATTAGTTATTGACTCCTTATGGTGGAAGATAAGAATATAAAATTATTTTTTCTTTTCTGAGAGAATCTCACTCTCTTGCCCAAGCTGGAGTGCAGTGGTGCAATCACAGCCCACTACAACCTCAAGCTCCTGGGCTCAAACGATCCTCCTGGCTCAACCTCCCAAGTACCTAGGACTACAGGTGCATGCCACCACATCTGGCTGATTTTTTACATTTATTATAGAGACAGGGTCTTGCCATGTCTCCCAGACTGGTCTTGAACTCCTGGGCTCAAACGATCCTCCTGCATCAGCTTCCCAAAGTGCTGGGATTGTAGTTGTAAACCATTGCACCCAACCAAGAATATAAAATTCTTAATCCTCTACCTCCATTCTTCCATTACAGTTTCTTATAATTTTTGGTTAAATCAGATTCAGTGTATACATTATCATATCTATGTAAATAGTGTTTACTACTGAGACAAGTGGTGTACAATAATTTTACTTTCAATCTTATTTAACTTTTTATTTTCCTGGAATCATTTTTCATTTGCTTTTTTAAAAATATATATTGCTAGCATCAATTCTCTCAAATTCTCTCGACAACCTTCCAAAGCTATTTATTTTCCAAATCATCAGATGCAATAGGAAATCTATCAGTTCCTATTTGTTTGTTTCCGCTATATTAGTTCCTAAGGCTATCTTAACAAATTGCCACAAACTTGGTGGCTTAAAACAACAGAAAATTACTGTCTCACAGTTCTGGAGGCCAGAAGTCTGAAATCAAAGGGTTGGCAGGGTTGGTTTCTTCTGGAGGCCCTGATAGAGAATCCATCCCATATCTCTTTCCTACCTTCTGGTGGTGGCTGGCAATGCTTGGCATTCCTTGACTTGTAGTTGCATCAGCCTCATTCCTGCTTATGTCTTTATGTGGACTTCTTCCTCTGTGTCTTCTCTGTCTGTGTGTCTCTCATGGCCTTCTTATAAGGATGCCAGTCATATTGGAGTAGGGGCCCACCGTTCTCCAGTATGACTTTATCTTAACCAATTACATCTGAAAATATCCTATTTCCAAGTAAGGTTATAGTCTGAGGTGCTGGGTTGACATGAATTTTGGGGAGACACTATTCAACCTGATATACTTGCCAGTGTTTTTTCTAGAGCTTTCTGCCTTCTTGCTTGACTTGGGCTGGCTGTTCTCCAGATTCACTCAGCTCCCTTAGCTTTCACCTTTTTCCACAAATTGTTTCCTTCCTTTCTCGTCTCCCTGTCTTTGGTTTACTCTCTAGTTGTGTTGGAGCACATCCTCCAGTATCTGTCTAACCAAGAGCACCTGGAAGGAATCTTTTTTAAATTGCACGTCTGAAGATATCTTTGTTCAACCTTCACACATAATTCATCATTTTGCTGGACATAAAACAAGTTGAAGGCCAGGCACGGTGGCTCACACATGTAATCCCAGCAATTTGGGAAGCCGAGGTGGGCAGATCACTTGAGGTCAGGAGTTCGAGACCAGCATGGCCAACCTGGTGAAACCCTGTCTTTACTAAAAATACAAAAATTAGGCGTGATGGTGGATGCCTGTAATCTCAGCTATTCAAGAGGCTGAGACAGGAGAATAGCTTGAACCCTGGTGGCGGAGGTTGCAGAGAGCTGAGACCACTGCAATCTAGCCTGGGCAACAGAGTGAGACTTCATCTTAAAAAAAAAAAAAAAAAAAAAGTTGAAAAATCATTTTCCCCAGAATTTTGAGGGTCTTTTGTTTTGGCATCAGCATTATTGGGAGTGCCATGCCATTTTGCTTCCTGAACTTTTTACTCCTTTCTACATAAACTGCAGGATCTTCTCTCGGTGTGCTGAAATGTCACGGGGATGTGCTGTGATGCAAGTCTTTTTTCATCTCTTTTCCTGGCCTATGGTGTCCCTTTCATCTGAAAATTCATGTCTTTCATTTCTTGAAAATGTTCTTACATTATCTATGTAATTGTTTCTTTCCTTCTGTTTTTTATCTTCGGTTTTCTGAAACTCCCTTTAGTCTAATGTTGTACATCCTGGAATAACCTCTAATGTTCGAATTTCTTTTTCCTGCTTTTCATTCTGCTGTTGTTTTTTCTGCTGAGAGATTCCTAGTCTTTATCTTCCAACCCATCTATTGCATGTTGAGCTGTGGTTATCATATGTTCCATTCCTAAGCCCCCTTTCTTGTTTTCCGAGCACTCCCTGTTGACAGCATCCTGTTTGTGTCTTGTAGATGCGACCTTTTATCTCTCCTTTTATCTCTCCTACGGAGTTCCTTAGAATTGTTTTGTTCAAGTTCCTTCTGCTTCCTGTATGGTCTGTTTCCTCTGAGTTCCTTTTCTCTGATTGTTTTGGTCTTTGTCTTTTATGTAATAAGATGTTGGTGACCTTGGCTGTCTGTTCCTATTTAAGGATGAATCACTTCAGAGCCAGCTAATGGCTGTCAGGGGTGTGGGGCTTGTCTCTCAAGGAACACTGGGCTGGAAGTGTTGGAGGGTCCCCCATGGCTATCTATAGGCCTTTTGTCTGGGGCTGTTCAGTTCCTCTAGAGAATCCTTTCATCTCCAGCCTGCAGTGGCAGGGAGGCGGGCAGAGGGTAGAGGGTTGGGGTAGGCGTAGAAGCCTGTTCAGTAGAGGCCTGAAAACTGAGCGGCCCCGGGCCTGGGGCTTTTACCATTCAGCTTGAGCATGTCCGTTAGAAATAGAATCTGATTTAAGTATTTCTGCTTAAAAAAAAAAAGCATCTGAGCCATACATCTAGCTTAAAATTTTCTGGTAGCCACAATCAACACAGTAAAATGAAACAGGCGGTATTTGTTTCAATAATCTATTCTGCTTAACCCAACACAACCAAAATAGTATCATGTCAATGTATAATCAATATAAAAATTGGTAATGACATATTTTACATTCTTTTTTTTTTTTTTTTTTTTTTTTTTTATTGAGACGGAGTTTCTCTCTCGTCACCCAGGCTGGAGTGCAGTGGTGCAATCTCGACTCACTGCAATCTCCGCCTCCTGGGTTCAAGTGATTCTCCCACCTCAGCCTCCCGAGTAGCTGGGATTACAGGCATGAGCCACCACGCCTGGCTAATTTTTGTCTTTTATTTTAATAGAGATGGGGTTTCACCCTGTTGGCCAGGCTGGTCTCGAACTCCTGACCTCAGGTGATCTACCCCTCATCGGCCTCCCAAAGTGCTGAGATTACAGGCATGAACCACCGCGTCTGGCCATATTTTACATTATTTTATTTGTACGAAGTCTTCAAAATCTGGTATCTATCTTGCACTTAGTGCACAACTCAGTAGGGACCAGCCACATACCAGGTGCTCAAGCGCCACCTTGAGTGCTGGTGGAGACCATCACTCCATTCCTGCTCGGCTGAGCACCCCCTCCGGCCCTCTGCTGGGCTGCAGCCCTGTTCTCCTTGGCTCAGATTTTGCAGAGAATAAACTCTATCGGAAGTTAACTATTCAGTCTCATGAGGGTAGTGCTGGTCGCCTCGGGTGCTTATCTGTTTCTTATCCAGACTTCAAACCATCCTATTGCCCCAGCCCCACCCTGCCACCTGCCTCCTGGGTACCGAGTGCCCTGGCCCTAGAGCATCCTTGGGTACTTCCCCAGCAGCATTGCCCCAGACAACACTTCTGTTTCAGCTTCCTCTGCTCGGGACATCAGCTGCCACTCCTCTGCCAACCTTCTGTGTGCCTAAGCCTGTTGCCATCTCTCCTCTACTCTGCCCTTCCTTCTCAGTCTTTGTCCTTATAGGCTTTTACCGTTTCTATTTCTTTATTATCATTTTAGAGGGGCTTCAGGGCAAGTAGGGATAAATGTATAAGTTCAGTTTGCCATGTTTAACTAGAAGTCAGGAAATGTTGTTGTATTTTCTCTTCTAAATTCTTGTGGACTTGATCTCATCTCTAGTCCGAAATATATTTTTGTTTAAACATGACAGTGATGGCTTACCTTAGCCGTTAAATGGACAAGCTTTTTACAAGCCAATATTTGAATAAAATCAACGTTTCTTTCATGAGCTGTGTCCACCCCTTCTCTGCTTCCTCCTCCCCGCTGCACATGGCCAGGCAAATCACGGTACGAGAAGGGGGATCTACCAGCTGCCTCCATGGGTCCACGAGCCTGCCCAGGAGTCCCAGCCCCTCTATACTTTGCAGTGGTCCTCTGGAGTCTGGCCCGGGTTACCAGGAGACCCCTAACACCAAGTGACCTTTGGGATCCTTTTGATTCTGCCGTAATCCCCAGGGCATGCCCGGCACCCTTGAGGCACACGGCGCCACATTTATACAAGATGGCACAAGATGGCAGAGGGGTTTCTGTGGAAACCAAATCTTGGCACCTGCTCAGTAGCTGGGCTGGGGTAACCGATTGTCCTGTTCTCATATGTGTGTTGAAAATTGAGTCCTGTCTCCTCTGCCCCTCCCTTTTTTTTTAATCCTCAGGTTCTCCAGCCATTTTTGTTGCTTTGTGGGCTATTGCCAGACACTTTCTGGAAGACGTTGGGTAAGCGAATGGAAGAAGGATAACAAGAATGTCTCTGACATCGTCCAGCTTTTCAAACAGCGTAGTTACTTCTTTGGAGCGATCTAGAAAAGGCCTTTTTCTCAAAATAGAAGCCACAGATGAGTTCCCTGGACTAATGCCCACTGCTTCCCAGGTGTGAGTTTCCAGGTAGGCTGAGCAGCCTTGGCCATGCCTGTACCATCCTGGCCGTCCTGTCTTCTTGCTGCCCGTCTGCTCTGTGTGTGGGTCAGATGCCAGACAAGAGCTATGGGGCTCCAGGCAGGTGTTGCTCTGCGGAGGAAGCTCAAGGAAGGGCCAGCCCAGCTTTTTCTTCCTCCTGGGATCTCCCTCCAGGATGCCTCTCTACCCCTGGGTGTTTAGGAGCCCTGCAGAGCCAGGCTCTAAAGAAGTCAGGCATTGAGGGTGGCAGTGAACCCAGGGGATGCACCTGGGAGTAGGTACATGGGAAGCAAGCTTAAAAGAAGCTGGGGAAGAGGAGAGGCAGCAGGGCAGCAGCGAGGCAGCAGGGCAGCATGGGAGTTGATTTCTCAGGAGCATAATGACACAACCAGGCCAATAAGTGGATGAAGTCAAATGAGACATCCAAGTGTCTATAGTCCAAATCCAGCCCGAAATCATTGCTTCAAAGTAATTTTTGTATTGGGTGAACTCACTTTTTTTCAAGGTCTGGATTTTCAGTTTGTCTAGAAAAAAAATGGAGAGGTCCTTTAACATGTTCCATTTTTCCTCGTGGAAAAATGAGCTGGAACAGAGCTGTGGCTGTCTGGGACAGGGCACATACTCCCCAGTTTGCTAAGTACTCTCCAGGCCTGATGTCCCCGCATCCTGAGGTCGCATGTCAGCCATCCATCACTTCCCTTACTGATGTCATCTTCCTGGCCTCTGTCGGTAGCTGAGTTTGCCACCGTGCTCGCTGGGGAATTCTGACAGTGAGCTAACTTTTGGATCTGGGAGTCTCCCGGCTCTCAGGTTCTCGCAGGGAGACAGGTGGCCATTCCCTCAGCCCCAGCAGTGCTCCTGGGTGGCAGGAGGGGCGGGGTTCTAATGGTACTGGGCACACCACTGCAGGGGCTCAGTGCCACAAACATGGGTCCTTCATACCAAGGGCCACCTCAGGGAACATGTCCTTGCTGGTCAGCCCAGCTCCCACTCGTAACCATGCCCAGCTGTCCCTCCCTTAGGTGCTGGGACATCAATGCCAACGCATCCATCTGGTGGATCATTCGTGGGCCTGTGGCCCTCTCCATCCTGGTGAGTGGCCCTCCTCTCCCGAACTGGGGATCAGTGGGAGAGACGGAAATGGTGACCAGCCCACAGGGGCAGAGGGCGGAGGGACAGGGCTCCCTGTAGGTGCCAGGAGGGATAAACCACAGTGTTTGTGATGTTGGTAAGCAGCGTGGGGTGTGGAAGCTCTGCCCCCCTACAGAATGTCGGGGAGTGGGATGAGGGGTAGGCTGGAGGCAAGAGCCTGCAAACCTGGTTCTTTCCCGCGAGCAGCAGCTCAAGTGTGGTGAGCAGAGCTCCTTGTTCTAAACGGGCTGGCTCCCATTGGCCTGAAATTCCACCTTCACTGGTTCAGACCTGTGGGCCTTGAGCATTTTTCTAGGGATTTGCTCGTTAACCTGGGATGAGTCGCTAAGCTGAGATCTGAACAGGGTGGGAGTGCAGATTGGGGAAGCTCAGTGGGGCCATGGTCTTGGGACTTTGCAATGCTGCGAGTGGGTTCAGGCCTGCAGGGGGGGCCCCAGGGAAGAGATGCTGGGTGGCCATCTTGGACAGGAGCTTGCGGGTGTCAATCCTGGTGCCCTTTCGAATCACCTGGGAGTTTTTTAAAAATACTGATAGCTAGTGATTCTATTTCTTTTTCTGGCAAGAGGCCTGGGTCCTGGTCCCCAGGCGATTCTGCTGTGTACCAGGGTCGAGTCCTGTAGCCCAGCCCATGGGTATGGTTCAGCACAGGGACAGATGAGGGAAGGCACATGGCGACACATGGGAATCATCTCGTGGATAGAAGCAGTGCCTCGGCTGGAAATAACGACCACACGGACAGCTCAGGGATGCCCAAGGCTGCAGAACCAGTTGAAAGCAAATGCCCTGCCAGGCTCGCTGGCGTGGGGTAGGGGGAGAGGGCACAGGACAGGGCCCCTTCTCTTCCAGTAGCTGCCTGGGTGGCATCTTGGGATTGGTTGAGAGGAGGGGGCCATTCCATGGCAACCTTTTATTCTTTTTCAAGTATATAATCTGAGCAAAAAATGCAAAACACAAAATGTTTGTTTTGGTTTTACTTTTTGAGATAGGGTCTCACTCTGTTACCCAGGCTGGAGTGCAGTGGCGCAATCATGACTCGCTGCAACCTCCACCTCCTGGGCTCAGGTGACCCTCCCACATCAGCCTCCAGAGTAGCCAGGACTACAGGCTCCCACCACCACACCCAGCTAATTTTTTGTAGAGATGAGCATTCACTGTGTTACCTAGGCTGGTCTTGAACTCCTGGACTCGAGTGATCTGCCTGCCTTAGCCTCCCAAAGTGCTGAGATTGCAGGCGTGAACCACTGTGCCGGGCACAAAATGTATTTTTTAAAAAGGAAAAAAAAAATCATTCATCATTCTCCCAGCTACATATATGTTATGACTATGTGTTTTCCTTCCTATCTTTTTCTTTGAGCAGACACACTTTTCTTTTTCAAAGTCCTTAATTAGGTTTTTTGTTTTTGTTTTTGTTTTTTTTTTGTTTGTTTGTTTGTTTTTCATTTAGCAATAGATGTGAGCTTTCCTGTTTCATGTGGAATTCCTTGAGAAACTGATTTGCCATGGCTTCATAATATTCATGCTGGAGGCTGTTTCCTCATTTAGTTAAGCCAGCCCTGCTGTTATTCTGGGACTTGGACAGCCCAGTCCAGGACAACCCTGGATGAAGGACAGCCAGCTCCAGTGTCCGGGGCTGGTTTCAGAGGACTGTAGTTTATTCAGCAATTGAGGATGTTGGATGAGCACTCTTGATGCAAAATATCTCCCTACCAACCTAGCATGGGGCCTGGAATTCCACTATTTGAAAATAGACTCATTCTTGGGACCTTAAAGATTTCTTTTCTTTTCTCTTCTTTCTTTCTTTCCTTCCTTCTTTCCTTCCTTCCTTCCTTCCTTCCTTCCTTCCTTCCTTCCTTCCTTCTTTCCTTCCTCCCTCCCTCCCTCTCTCTCTCCCTCCCTTCCTTCCTTCTCTTTCTTCCTTTCTTCCTTTCTTTCTTTTTTGCCTTCCAGTGCTCCCTATTAAATTAAATACAACTCTAAGGCAAACAGAATTAAACCAAGTAGCCTTAATGAGCTGACAGCATGCATAGCCAGCTTACAACAAGTTGCAGAGAAGCAGGGTTCCCCAAAAAGCAGTGCTGGGCCAGGAGTCCTAGACGGCCACTAATCCTGTGTCTTTTGGCAAGTGTTCTGAGGCCCCAGGCTGCTTGTGTGAACAATGCGGGTGTGAGGCTGGGTGATTCCACTGATCCCTGTTTCTATAAAATGGAGCAGGTGGGTGAGGGAGGGAGAGATGCTACCACGTGGGCAACTTCCTAATGTTGTTGGCACTGGGCACTGGGGTTGGGGGAGGGGACACCAAAATGAATAAAAAGACTGCGTTCCTGACCTTCAGGAACTGGCAGTTGAATTGGCAGATAAGTAGGCACATACATGTTTGACAGACATATGCATTTGAGCTTTTAAGATATTTTTATCTCCCAATCATAGTTGGTAAGAAAAAAAAAAGATATTTTAAGTGCTCTTAAACAGTAATATTATCCCTAAATACAGTGAATCAGGAAAGGGAAGTAATCAAGGGTGGCTTCTTGAAGCTGCAAACTGGTCCTCACACCAGCAGCTTCAGCATCACCTGGGAGCTTGTTAAAAATAATAATTCTTGGACCCCACGCCAGACTTACTGAACCATAGCCTATGGGGTTAGAGCCCAGCAATGGGTACCCTAAACTTTGAGAACCACTGCTGTAAAGTCAGTCAGCTTTGGCATTGTATTACCTGGGAGCTTGTTAGAATGCAGAATCTCAGGTCCACCCCAGACCTGCATTTTAACAGTATCCCCAGGGGCGTCCAATGCTCTGCAAGGGTGAGTGATCTGCCCTGCAACTGAGCAGACCTTAGAGCTCCTGCAGCCCAGGGTAGGAGGGAGTGCTGCCTCCAGCCATGGACTCTAGACAGTTTCACCAGGACTGGGGGTGGGGATGGGAAGGGCGGGCAGCAGTGGTGAGCCATCCTGGCTGTGATGTGTGCAATGTCTTCTCTGCCCTCAGGTCCGGGTGACAGGGCCAGGAGAGGTGGCTGGAAAAGCAAGATACCTTCAGCTCCACCTCTGCCTTGTGTTTTGCAGATTAATTTCATCCTTTTTATAAACATTCTAAGAATCCTGATGAGAAAACTTAGAACCCAGGAAACAAGAGGAAATGAAGTCAGCCATTATAAGTAAGTGAAGGGCGAAGACTGAGGCATGGTCAGTCAGCAAGCATTTACTGAGCACCTACTATGTACTCAACTGGTGCTAGCTATTGGAGATGGAGGAAAAGTTGCAGACCTAGTCCTAAGAAGTTTACCAGGTGCATGGGGGCGGTTGGGGGGAATGGTCTGACTGTAGAGCTTCAGACACTGTATGGGGATGGAAACACTAAGAAATCTCAGGCAGGAAGCCCGAAGGCAGATAGATCTTATCCTTAGGGCAAGGCTAGGGAGTCTCCACATGTGCATTAAAGACTGAAATTCACACAAATGTGTGTAGGAACAGTATGTGTATTTTTCAAAGGAGGATGACCTTCGGTTTCATCAGATTTTAGGGAAGTGTGTGATCCAAAAATACTTAAGACCTTTCAAATGTTAGAGAGAAATATGTTTGTTTTCTAGGGCTTCTATAACAAAATATCACAGACTAGGTGGCTTAAACAGCAGATACGTATTTTCTCAGAGTTCTGGAGGCTGAAAGTCCAAGACCAAGGTGGCGACAGGTTTGGTTTCTTCTGAAGCCTCTCTCTTTGGCCTTTCTGGCTGTGTCCTCACAGGGCCTTTGCTCTGTGTGTGGGCATTCCTGATGTCCCTTTGTGTGTCCATGTTTCCTCTTCTAAGGACACCCGTTGATTGATTAGGCCCCACTCCACCCTCGTTTTAACTTAGCCTCCTCTTTCAAGACCTTTCTCCAAATGCAGTCACATTCTGAGGTACTGGGGGCTAAGGCTTCAGTGTAAAAATTTGGCAGTGGGTGTGGACATAATTCAGCCCATAAATTATATTAAAGACAAAATAGTGGCCAGGCACGGTGGCTCACACCTGTAATCTCAGCACTTTGGGAGGCCAAGGTGGGCAGATTACCTGAGGTCAGGAGTTCGAGACCAGCCTGGTCAAGATGGTGAAACCTCGTCTCTACTAAAAATAGAAAAATTAGACGGGCATGGTGGAGGGTGCCTGTAATCTCAGCTACTCAGGAGGCTGAGATAGGAGAATCACTTGAATCCAGGAGGCAGAAGTTGCAGTGAGCCGAGATTGCGCCACTGCACTCCAGCCTGCGCAACACAGCAAGACTCTCGTCTCAAAATGAAGAAAAAAACAAAACAAAAACAGGACAAATTAGTGTCCCCCAGAGACCTTCTCCATGGTGTTTTGTGTTTGAGAATCTGGCAGTGGCTTGGATTACCTGGTGTCAGATTCCTGGGGGCCTGGGATGAAGTTGCCAGGTAAAACACAGGATGCCCAGTTACATTTGAATTACGGATAAACAACAAATCGTTTTTCAGTATTTATACCCCCACACGGTGTCCACTGTTTATCTGAAATTCAAGTTTAACTGGGGATTCTGTATTTTTATTTGCTAAGTTTGGCAACTCTAACCTGGGAAGCAAATACAAGAATTTATCCTTATAGATATTTATTATCTAGCAAATGAGAAACCTGGCTTTGCTTAGATGATGTTAGACATAGAGCAGCAGTGATATAGGCACGTAATTGATAAAGTTAATGGTGTAGGTACCGATTTTTTTTTTCTTTTTACGGATGGAGTTGCATGATCAGAAAGTTTGGGGCTTTTCCATGAGTCAAAAATTGTTGTATCTGAGTGATAGATACGTGGGAGTTAGAAATGTTCTAAATAAAAAATGAAAACAAAAAAGTGTGGGGCACTGCTAGCCAGCCTCAGCAGTCCGTCCCGAGCTGGGGAGTGGCACAGCTGTGTGCCCGCAGGAGGAGAAGGGCACAGGGAGGCAGAGTGGAGGCTGCAGTCTCTGTGTGTCCCCAGGCGCCTGGCCAGGTCTACTCTCCTGCTGATTCCCCTCTTTGGCATCCACTACATCGTCTTCGCCTTCTCCCCAGAGGACGCCATGGAGATCCAGCTGTTTTTTGAACTGGCCCTTGGCTCATTCCAGGTAAGCTTCCGGGACTGGGGCTGCCTGCCGAAAAGAGGAGTTCTCTCTGTGCTTAGGGAGAAGTGGAGGGCGTAGAGACAGCGAGCCAGATGCCTTATCTGGCGGAGACCCAGGGAAAGAAGGGGTCGGACCTGACAGTGCTACAGGTCCCCGAGAGGGACCCCTGGTCCCCACCAGTCAAATGGAAGTGGGAGATAAAACTAAGAGAGACAGAGAAACTGACTTCAGGGAAAATAAAAAGGAAAAGTAGCCCCAGTACACTATATTGTACAACTCTCAATAGCATATGCATGGTCAAAATAACGTAAGCGCGGATGGCTGAGTCATTAAACACTGAGGCAGGAAGATGAGCCTTGCAAGAGTGTGGGGCGGGTGTTTGGAAGAGAACACTGTCGTCATCTTCACACTGGGAAGTCCATAGAAAATGCCTTAGACTGAAAACTCCTCAAGTAGCGACATCAGCATAATTTCTAGGAGCAGTTAAGAGAGTTCCAAGGAGTAGTCGCATCTGAGGAACAGGAAGTGAGGGCGGGGTGTCAGGTGGCTGCTGGTTCCGTAACAGGAATCCTTTGATTCTTTGAAACCACGTGCATATGCAAATTATTAAAACTAAAAACTGACTTTAAAAAATAAAGTGAGGTGGAAAATCACTTACCTACTAATTCAACAAGATGTTGTGAAGTTAAAAAAAAAAAACAACAGTATACGTGTTTGGACAGAGGGAGCCTGAACATGAATCCCAAACTTTACAATGCCGTTTGTTTATTTACTCATAGCTATTTCCTTCCAAAAATAATGCAGTGTCGCTTTTGAGAAAAACATACAAAGGACAAAAAATAAGCAGATGAAGGATCAGTGAGAAAAAGAATATACAACTGCCTGGGTTGCTACACAGAAACAAATATGATAAAGTTCTACGCAGGAGGGAGAGGTGGATCGTAAGTGGTAGGGAGCTTCCCAGTAGCCAAAGCAAAGACGAAACAATTGTCTCAGGATTTCTCATATCCATAAGACAAAATCAAACTAATGGCCAGGAGAAGCCAGTGATTATAGGCTCTAGGACCTGAGATAAAATTCTCCCAGTTGTTTTTTTTAAAGAACTTAGTCCTTAATAACATTTCCACAGTAGGGCGAGACTGTCCAGCGAAGCCTTCAGTGGGGTGGCCTCGGCCTGTGAGTAGGGGCTCAAACCCTCCCCTCGTCCCCAGAGCTCTGTTCAGG
The DNA here is from genome assembly GCF_003255815.1 of Theropithecus gelada. Taxonomy (NCBI): domain Eukaryota; kingdom Metazoa; phylum Chordata; class Mammalia; order Primates; family Cercopithecidae; genus Theropithecus; species Theropithecus gelada. Next base: position 2,264,452 of record NW_020257641.1, on the reverse strand, counting down.
GTAGGGTCTTCCTGTTACTTAAAGGTTCTAGGGAGGATGCATCACTGGGGACCCACCGAGTGGAGTCAGGTCTTGCCCTACCCACACCTTCAGACCACACCCTCCTCTAAGCTGGCTCTCTGCCCAGTAGCCCCTGTCAGTGCCCCAGACCTTCAGAGAACTCAGCCTCTGGCTTAATCCAGGATTCTTTTCCTCTCGGCCTGGGGGCTAGGAGCTAGCTTTCCCCACCACTGCTCTTGTAACGTCCAGGGAGGCTGGGCACACGATGGCCTATCTAGCAGGTAGAGGATTTGAGGACCAGTCGGGTGGAAGGACTTGACCTGGCTCAGAAAACGGACTATGCTGAGAGCTTGCACCTGGGTCTGCCTGGCCATGGATGGAGACTTCCTGTCCCTCAGAGTTGGGGCTAATGGTTGCGACTGTGGACTACCTCTCTGGGAAAATGTCTTGTCAAGAGAAAACCAAAAGCACTTTTCTGATGTTCTCATAGGATTGTTGTTGAAGGAAAAGGATCTTTTAAAGTTTTATAAATATATATGTGTGTGTATATATATTCTTATATATACACACAAAAATGTCTTTCATATATGAAAGTGAAGAGAGTAGGACAATGAACCCCATTACCTATCCCCAGCCTCAGCAGTATCCACTCATGGCCTGTCTTGTTTCATCTCTGTCCCTACCTACTACCCCCATCTTTTTAAGTAAATTCAAAACATCATGTTATTTCATCTGCAAACACTTTAGTATGCATTTCTAAAAGGCGGGGCTTAAGAAGAACACATACAACTGTAGTAACACCATCACTGTCACATACTCTTTAAAAGTATATTTACGGCCGGGCACGGTGGCTCACGCCTATAATCCTAGCACTTTGGGAGGCTGAGGCGGGCAAATTGCCTGAGCCCAGGAGTTCGAGACCAGTCTGGTCAAGATGGTGAAACCCTGTCTCTACTAAAATACAAAAAATTAGCCAGGCATGGCGGCATGTGCCTGTAGTCCCAGCTACTCGGGAGGCTGAAGCAGGAGAATCGCTTGAACCTGGGAGGTGGAGGTTGCAGTGAGCTGAGATCGTGCCATGGCACTCCAGCCTGGGTGACAGAGTGAGACTCTATCTCCAAAAAAAAAAAAAAAAAAATTTATTTACTCTTTCTGGTTGTACAAATAATGTTTGCTTATTGTGAATAATTTGGGAAATAAGGAAAATTTTTTAAAAAAAGAAAAATAATAAGAAAAAAAAATCTAGAATCTCATAACCCACAAGTAACCTCTGTTAAAATGTTGGTGTGTTTACTTCCGTCTCTTTTCTGTTCACAAAGACACACACACACATAATTGGGATCATGATGTGTATGGTTTTGTATCTTGCTTGTTTTGTTTAATTCTCTATCATGCCCATCACGAACATTTCTTCATGTCATTAAAATTCTTCAAAGTCTTCATTCTTAATGATTGCAGAATCACCGTGGAGATTAGTAAACTTGCTGGCTTGTGTGCGGTCTGCCCTATATACCCCGGAGCACAGCTAACTCCTTCCTCTGAACAGTGAAAATGTGTCCTTGGACCCCAGGGCAGCGGAGGCCAGGCAACCTGAGCCCATGCAATGGGCAGCACCCTCGGCCTGCTCGTGGCTCTGGGCCAAGCACACAGAGCTCCAGGCATGCCTAAACCCCTCCGTGCTCAGTTCCCTCACGTGTAAGGTGAAGATCGTCTCACCTGCCTCCAAGGGCTTTGGTGAGATTAAATGGAAGCACCTGGGACCTACAATGACTCAGGCCTAGCTGTGCTCCGATCCAGGTCTGTTTTATTTCACAGCCTGCCTTGAAATGCTTTTCACTCCCTCTCTGACAGTAGTTCCCAGACCATGATGCCTGTTTGTTGGAACTGTCTGGGGATCTTTAAAAGCTGCTGATGCCCCCAGCTACTGGGATCTGGGGAGTGCAACGTGGACAAACGGTCCCAGGTGATTCTAATGTGCAGCAAAACTTGGAAACCAATGCCCTGAGTGTTTCTGCCCCTCAAATAGTCCCCAGTCTATGTGGCAGTCATTGATACCTGAGATTCTAAAGCAAACCCTTCCAGCTTCGCCTCTAACTCTTTTTAAAATGCCAATATCCCTGAGAAGTTGTACATATTAAGCCCACCATCGATGAGCTGATTCAGCACCCTTTGAGGTCCTTTCCAATCTTGTAAGTAGCTACAGGCAGGCCTGGGTGGGACTAGGGAGGAGGAGTTGGGCCATCTGAGGTCAGGCCTCTGTGTGGGGAGGGCAGGCCCGTAGGGAGAGAAGGGTGGCCTGAGGTGGGTCCCTGAGAAAGGAGAGGAGCAGGGCGAATACACCGCAGAGACACCGCTTCCTGCTCACCTGTAGGCCTCTTAGGCTCCAAGCAGGGCTGGGGTGCCTGCTTGGAGTCCCTCCCCTGACAGAGCTCCACACCGGGATCCTGGGGGCACCATCAGGAAATCGGGAGCTCCAAATACCAGGGAGGGAGGATCTTACAGGCACAGACCTCACCACACCAGGGAACATAAAACTCTGAGCATGGAGGTGCAGCCACCTGTCCATTAAGCAGGGAGGTCCAACCCTGCTCACCGCTGGCTGGCTGGGACCTGTACATAGTTTGTTCTGCCTACACATTTGTTTTTCAATTTGAATTAGTTATCTACATTTAAACATATTCAGATTTCCAGCTTATCTTGAAACAAGACCATGCAAGGCCCAGGGTGCAACCCTGGGTCGCCTACACCCCTCCCAGCAGAGTGGGCACACTTCAGGTGCCACCCATCCCTGTGGCTCCCAGGTGAACTTCCTGAGCCCGGCTGACTGGGTTAGCAGCCCCTACTGACCTGTCTCTGATACCACATGTGTTCGAAAGGGAGCCTACCCTTGGCTGCAAGGAGTTCACAGTTTACACTAGATGAGCCAGCACAGCCAGGGGCACCGTGGGCAGCCCACAAGAGGTAGCCTAATTCCCAGTGAGGCAAGAGAGGTGGGGAAATGAGCCTGTAGCTGGTGATTAAGAGACCTGGGGAGGGTGCAGCTGGTCAGCTGGTTCAGGTCACATGCTGAGCACCTGAGCTAACCCTGCTGCCTCTGTTCGTCTGGCAGGGACTGGTGGTGGCCGTCCTCTACTGCTTCCTCAACGGGGAGGTGAGTAGTCTCGGGTCACCCAGGTACCCAGGAGCGCTCCTAGCCATTGGATTCCGGGTCAGAAGGAGCTACCTGGGAGGGGTGGTAGGAAGCGGGATGGAAAGAGTCAGAGGGAGTCCTGGGTATGGTGGCAGGGGGCTTGGCCAGTTCTTTTATAAGTCTTAATGGGAGCAACAGAATCACCTGGAGGGCTTGTTAAAACCATGGCTGGACCCTGTTCCTAGTTTCTCATTCCACAGAAATAAATTCTATAGGTCTGGGCTGGAGTCTGAGAAAATGTTTTTTAACAAGCACTCCTGGTGCCGATGTTGATCTGTTCAGCAAATGCAGGAGGAAAGTTCGGCAGAACCGAGGTTCCTGACTGCCCTGCTGCTTGCTCAATGGGCGATCTCAGTCACTGCTGTGCTCTGGGCCTCAGTCTGCCCATATGTAAAATGGGTGACTCAGAACTGTCTGCAGCTTAATCCTTAGGGACCTCCAGATGAGCAGTGACTCCTTGGGAGACTGCATACTCACTTTGAGGACTCGAGCCTCACACAGAACATTTGGGTCAGGACGCCAGGCTCTGGGCATACAGAGCTATGTAGTCAACATGAGCTAAGCCTTTCTGTGACTACTGACCGTCTATCTGGTTTGTTGCACTTGAATGGGAATGACCTTTGATGTTTCCCAAAAATCAAACATCAAGCCTAGCTTCAAACGTTCAGCTGCTGCAGCTGGCACTTGTGAAGGAAATTTAGAGTAACTCCCTGGGTCCCAGGTAAGTTCTGAGCTTGGGTGGCTTCATGGGAATAAGTATCCACTTGTTCCAAGGTGCACAAGTCCTTTCTTCAGGACACGATGTAATGAGATTGTGGGTGCATGTGCCCAGGAGAGAGGTGACCCTCAGTAACTACTGGACATTGGGGCTGGAAACAGTCCATCTGCGTGGCCTGCAGGCTAGGGGACAGGACAGCTGGGCAGGAGCGGCTGTCCTGCCACTGCGTGGAGTCCCCGGGGGTGTGAGCAGGGATCCAGGCACAGAACTGTCCTCTCCTCCTGGGCTGATGGCTGGTCTCCCGGGCAGGTGCAGCTGGAGGTTCAGAAGAAGTGGCAGCAGTGGCACCTCCGTGAGCTCCCACTGCACCCGGTGGCCCTCAGCTCCTCCTTCAGCAACAGCACCAAGGCCAGCCACTTGGAGCAGAGCCAGGGCACCTGCAGGACCAGCATCATCTGAGAGGCTGGAGCAGGGCCACCCACGGACAGAGACCAAGACAGGTCCTGAGACAGCTGGGCACTGCTGTGCGTCTTCCCAGCAGACACCCTATAATATACCCTCCTTCAGCTGTAGAAGCCCCTTCCCAGGCCTTGGACTCTTCCGAAGGGATGTGGGGCACTGTGGGGCAGGACAAGGGCCTGGGATTTGGTTTGTTTGCTCTTCTGGGAAGAGAAGTTCAGGGGTCCCAGAAAGGGACAAGGAAATAAAGGGTGCCTGGGATGAGATTTGATCTGTATTTGTCCATCCTTTTGCCTTGACACAAGGTGAGGGTGTATGCTCCGGCCTGCTCCCAACCCCTTCCTGCAGGAGGAGGGCTCCTCCCTGGTCCCCCAGCTCAGTTAGGAACAAGATTAGAAGGCCCAGCCAACACGAAATGTTTGCCGTCGGCGGATCCTGTCTCCTACTTTAACTCACCTGGTTAGTAGCTCTCACCCAAACCTTCAGGACAACAGCTAAAATAATAGGATAAAGTCACCATGGAGGCCAGGGAAGCCCCAGGGCCCCCAGTCCCTTTTACTATCCCCAACAGGGTGTGAGGGGCACACCCCTGTTTTTCCTGCTCTTTCACACAGATGTCCTCAGCCTGAGGCAGACACAGCAGGAAATGGGGCATGATCGCATTTCATAGAAGACAGGTCCACCAAAGCCCTATGACTTGCCCAAGCTACTAAGCAAAGAGGTGGCAGAAGTTCAGTCCAGGGCCTTTGACTTCAAATGCCCATGCTCCAAGGCTGTGTATGTGCTCTCCCTGCTGCCCCTCTAAGCTCCTGGGGACTTCAGTCTCACCCTCCACTCTCGTTCTCGGTTCCTTTGAATATCTGCGCTCCCTGCCCCCATGTGAGGATGAAAAAGGACTCAATTTTTGAATGCTTCTACAAAACCAAACCTACTAGTGCTCAGGAGGTAGCGTTCTGGAGAGAAGTAGAGAAACTCCCCTCCATGTCAAGGAAAAGGCATCCTGCTGGTGGGTGGGTCAGCTCTACTCCTGGCTTTGGGTGACCCTGGACAAGTGCATCCCTCTCTGGGCCCTGACTCCCCACCACCATATATCCCCTCCCCGTGAAGAGACAAGGGGGTTACGCATCCCCTTTGAAACTTGTAGATTGCTCCAGGTTCCCATTTCCCAGGCTAAGATGCCGCCTGTGTGGTTGGTGAGCTCCGTACTCCATAAAACCGATCAATTCACGGAAACCTTTCTGGGATGATCTCCGTGGACTCTGGGCATCTTGGTAGTTCAACCTTAAAGTCCATGGCCTTACATCCTACAAAGCAGACTGCCTCATGACTCCATGCATCCTGGGATAAGAATTTTAAAACATCACAATAGAGGTAGGTACAGGTGCTCAGCCCAGACCAGGAAAGGAACCTGGAGCAGTGACAAGAGCGGGACAGAGACCAAAAACCCATGCAATTGCTGGGAGCCAGAATTCACCAGGTGAGGGAGGGGGAAGGAGTCTGTGTAGAAAGAAATGGGCTGAGGGCAATAACCTCACCTACTTCAATAACCTCACCTACTTCTGGGCAGAAAAAGGACTAGAAAGGGAGCACTTTCATGAACAGAAGTAAAGATGTGCTGGCAAGGATGGAAATCTCCGCTGGTTCCTGGCCCCCTTCACCTCCATGCATCCCCAGCATGGGTGCTAATCATTACCCAGGGTCTCACTGCTCCCCCTCACCTCCTGTGGAGTCCAGCAGATCTAGATACCTGCTCTGTGAAATGTGTTCTGGGATTACAAATGGTGCCCTAAGGCTGTCTGACCCTCACAGCAGACACGTGCACACACGGGTCTTGAGGACGTCTGTGTATTAGCAGTCAGGTGGGTCCTCCTGGGAGGGCTTGCTCAAGAACTCTTCTCAGAAAGAAACCCACCTTAAGGTAGGGTTCTGATAGGCAGAGCTCCCAGAGGGGACAGCCAGCTGCTAGAAGCTGGGGTTATCCAGGGTTTGTAAGGTTCAAACAAAGGGCAGGGAGGCAAACCGAGTCAAATGGTTTGAAAACCTACAGTGTGCAGGGCATTCTGAGGGAATCCTGAACTCTGCCTCTTTGGCACTGACCACCAAAGCTAAAGCCAGGGACACACATACAAAGGCCCTTTGAGCTGGTGGAAGACAGTCCTAGGCACTGATTGGACCCTTCGCTGGAAGAACGATCCATTCTTAATGACCCTGGGAGCCCCAGAGATTCTGCAGCCCCTATCCCAGCACGTGTCAATGAAACAGGCATGAACTATCCTTGGCTGTGCAGCTAGCTCAGGCACCAGTTACGCCGCTGCTTCCAACTCTGTTCCAGTCCAGGGAATTAAATTCAAGAAGGAGTTTTTAAATGTTTTTTTCTTCTTCTAAAATCAGCATCTGGCTAGGTCTGTGCAGCTGGTGGCCCTGAGGCGCCCTCCTGGCCTCTGGCCCTGCACATCAGCTGCAGAGGTCCCCCGGTCATTTCTGGCTGATCACCCACAAGTCACTGGCAAAGAGGCAGCCGTTTCAAGGTCCTTGTCCCACCTCAGCCCCACCAGAGGCCACATGTTAGAAAAGTCCCATCTTGACCACACTTTCTTGTAGAATCTGATGTCCCTGGAGGGGGCTAAAATTTCCATGGTCGTTCCCAGGGATGGGTGATGCTGTTGATGTGAAGGCCGCTGATGGCGTTCAGGAAGAAGAGGAAGGAGGCAGTGAATTCGCACCAAAACATCAGGGTGAAGCCGATGAGTGTGACTTGGTTCCTGAGGAGGATCACAAAACCCAGGAGTCCCCCGGAGGAGAGGACGAAAGAGACCAGGAGGAGGATGGAACCCAGGACCCACTTGCGCCGTGAGTGTTTGTCCTCGCACACCTGGGACACCATGAGGAGCTCCAGGCCAAAAATGGTGGTCACCACGGCCAAGGCGCCCACGCTGCGCACCAGGCCCATGCCCACAGCCAACCCGGGCACGTGGGCCTGGCCCAGGTCTCTGAAGCACATGGGTGCACTCAGGTTGGTGGTGATGCAGAAGTGCCAGAGCCCGAAGACGCGGTCCTCAGCCAGAAGCCAGTGCCCGTCACAAATGGAGACCGAGGACAGGACCACAGTCAGGGCCACACACGTGATGATGAGGGTCCGGATGAAGGATTCAAAGAAGGACCGGCGGGGCTGCCTTTGGCCCAAAGGCCTCCGGGCCTGGAAAATACCATAGGAAGCACCCTGTCAGCCACAGCCCTGCCATGCCCCCAGGAACCTCTGCAGGGAACACCCCTGCGCCCTCCTTCCCGCTCCACACAGTCCTATTCTCTGCTCCGGTCTCCTGTGAAGCCCGGAACAGACCAGACCCCCCATTTTTGGGGGACCCTCCCACCCTTCTAGACCTGTGAGCATTTGCCATCCAGTATTCACCAGGCACTAAGAGTTCCCTGAGCTTGCTTTCTTTCGTGATCTTAGAGTGGGTGAGAAGTCCAAACCGACTGACAAATCTGAGTCAGTTCTGAGTTCAGAAAACCTGTCGTGCCTGCCTCCCATGACCTTGAGCATGCAGCCTGCCTTGGTTTCTTTGTACAAAAAACAAGAATACGGCCTGGCGGAGCTGCCAGGGTTGTACCAAGCACTGAGACATTAGCACATCAATACACGGTTCTGTTTCCCTCCATCTGCCCAGGACACACGATTTTGTCCTAACCTCCACCCACCTGATCATTCTGAGCTGTCCACGTGCAGCCCTGGACTCTAGGCTATCGCCTTGTTTTTCTTGGTACTGAAAGTGATGCTTGCACCTTGCCCTCAGACTCGTGCGGCCCGTACCCTATCCAGAGCTTGCCAACCCCATTGTCTGCTCCTGCAGCGTCTGGGCATGGGAAGGCCATTGCAGCTCTCCTCCGCTTCCGGTTCAGCCCTGGAAGGAGGTGCCCCCGCCCTGGTCTCCTGGCAAGCCAGGCTAGGTGTCCAGTGAGGTGTCTCATCTCACAGTTCAAGGATACCACCCCGGCACTGCACCCAAGCCCTGGCCCAGAAAGCAAATGAAAGACTTCAGGAACTCTTTACACTGCCCACAAGCCCCTCACAATCCGCTCCGCCTCCCCAACCAACCTCAACTCCCAGCACACTCCCCTCTCCCCATCTCTAGGACTTTCTTTCCTCAGATGACTGGCTCTTCAGCCTGTAGAGGCTCTTCCGCAGCTCCTGCCACCCCGCCAGGGCAACACCTCTTCTCCATTCTTCATGTCTCAGCTTCAAGTCTACTCCACTGGGAGGGCTTTCCTGCCCCCTCAACCCAGAGTCAGGCCCCTCCTGGTATTTCTGTGTCAGGCACCTGTTCAAATTCTTCACCATTCTGAGGACAGTTTGTAGTTACATATTATTTCTGTCTCATTCCAACACTATGTGCTCTGGGAAGGCAGCCCCCGACCACCACAACACCACATTCTGTGTTTATGCACTGCGGTGTCCCCAATACCTGGGCATTCAGTGGGTGCTCAAGGGAGAGCTGTGAGATAAGTCAAAGGTCGTTTGCAACCACTGTCACTTCCGTCTGAAGCTCCCTTTAAACCGAGTCTCCTGCACAGTCATACATTAAATGACCTGCTTTGGAGTGTGTTTAGAAGCTGCCAGGTTGGCAGGCGCGGTGGCTCACGCCTGTAATCCCAGCACTTTGGGAGGCCGAGGCGGGCGGATCACGAGGTCAGGAGATGGAGACCATCCTGGCTAACACGGTGAAACCCTGTCTCTACTAAAAATACAAAAATTTAGCTGGGCGTGGTGGCAGGCGCCTGTAGTCCCAGCAACTCAGGAGGCTGAGGCAGGAGAATGGCATGAACCCGGGAGGCGGAGCTTGCAGTGAGCTGAGATTGCGCCACTGCACTCCAGCCTGGGCGACAGAGCGAGACTCCGTCTCAAAAAAAAAAAAAAAAAAAAAAAAAGAAGCTGCCAGGTTACACCTCGATTTGGGAGGTAGGCAAAACAGGCACGCATGATGGTCACTGCTAGGACCCAGGAGAATGGAGCAATGAGGAACACAGGGTGTGTCCTATGCCATGGGCGAATGGAGGCTTCCTGAGGCAGGTCTGGGCCACTCCTGTCAGTGTGAGACATAAAATAAAGCCCTGCTTCTGGGAGACTCCTGGTCAAAGAGCCTGGCAAGGGTATCTGCTCACATGCCCCAGACACAGGAGCTACCACTAATTTCTTTTTTTTTTTTTTTTTTGAGACGGAGTCTCGCTCTGTCGCCCAGGCTGGAGTGCAGTGGCCAGATCTCAGCTCACTGCAAGCTCCGCCTCCCGGGTTCACGCCATTCTCCTGCCTTAGCCTCCTGAGAAGCTGGGACTACAGGCGCCCGCCACCTCACCCAGCTAGTTTTTTGTATTTTTTAGTAGAGACGGGGTTTCACCGTGTTAGCCAGCATGGTCTCGATCTCCTGACCTCATGATCCGCCCATCTCGGCCTCCCAAAGTGCTGGGATTACAGGCGTGAGCCACCGCGCCCGGCCTGCTACCACTAATTTCAACCTCAGGCGTACAGGAATAAGGATGCAGTTTGCTTTCAGCACCTCTGCCTTAAGTAGGATCCTGTTTTATTCTCAAACCTATGAGGTTGATAAAGTAGGAGGCTCCATGGTGGGTGTACGGAGAAGGAAACTATGCAGAGGGTAGGTGACTTGCCCAAGATCACTCACCTAAATCGCAATGAAGCTTGTTACGGCTGCCCAGACAATTGTATGATATACAGGAGGTGGAATCCATTCAGTGAATAAATACTGACTAGGGCCTTCTAAGGACAGGGCCTTTGTGCTAGGGGCTCAGTACTGAGCCCTTACAGCCCTCCCCACATGGGCTGTAAGCTCCTGGAGGGGAGGGACTGCACTTGGTCTGTGCCAGCACGCTGCCTGGCGGGGATTCCAGACATGCCCCAGAACAAAGGGGAGGAATTCCCTGCGCCCCATGCCCGGCTTGGTGAGGAAAAGGTGCGTGCAGAGGGATGCCTCAAGGGCCATGCCAGAGCTAGGACCAGGTGCTGAGATGAAGGCAGCCTGGGTGCAGTCAAAAACACAGAGCTATGCGTATGGGCTGTGCTTCTCAAACTGTGTCCCCTTGCGCCTGGTGGGGCTTCCAGTGCTGAAGCCAGGTGGGCAGGGAAGCTGAGCAGGCTGGCGCTGCATCCCCTTCCTCACTTCAACTGAGCCCTGTACCTGCTCGGGACACTGGGGGTCCAGGAGTCTGTATTGCATTTTATTACACACACAAAACAAATCTACCAGTAAGAAAGAAACCAAAGGAAATTTTGAAAACCTAGGTCTACTCCACAAACCATTAGAGGTGTTTGTCCTTGGGCAGTTTCTTCACTTACTGAGCCCTTGTTTTCTCATCTAGAAAATGAAGTTAATGACGCTTGCAGGAAAGTCGTAGCCATGAAGGCACCTGGCAAGGTTACAAGGTCCCTAGAGAATGATAAGTGGTCCTAAAAAGGAGGAGCACCACATGCAGAGAACGAGTCAAAGGACCCAGAAACCTTTTAACCCTAGACATCATGCTGGCTGGAAAACAGGCACGTCCCCAGTCCCTTCCCCAGCCCCACCTGTCCTAGGCAGACTGGACTTTAATCTCCAGGCCCTTAGATGTCACGTCAGAATCAGAAAGTGAAGACAGCTGACCTCATCTCGTTTCCTCCCCATCCTGCCGCAAAGTAGAGCTTCATTTAAACTCTCCGGCCACCACTGAAACTCCCAAGAATCAAATGAGATCCTGTATATAAAGATGCATGGTACACGGACTGCTCCCAACTCATGGTAGCTATTAATATTAGTAACAATAACACATATTGAAGTATTTATTCTAACCACCCGGCACCTCCGCCAGCTTTCAGTGATGCAGGGCCTGAAACGGCTCCTGGAGGGCAGCTGGACAGGTATGCAGTGGAAAAGAAGGAACGGGGAGGTCAAGTCCTGCCCCTGACCTAGAGGACCCCTGCAGGGTACCTTTAGGCAATCACTTAAATCTCTCTGAGCCTTAACTTCTCTGCTAAAAATGTAAGCATTTTCCTTTTTCATCTTGTGACCTATAGAATAGGGTCACGTGACACTACTGGGGTACTGAGTCCAACGTCATGGTCTTCCTCCTATAACTCAGGGCCTCATGTGTTCCCCTTAACGAAAGCACCCCCAGGTAGACAACCTAAGCTCCTCCCAACTCATTCGCCACATCCCCAACATGTCTCCCCCATTGGCTCCCCCTCATCACCCCCTCCCCCCCCCCCCACCCAGGTGAGGCCATCACCATCATCAACATCCTGGAAGTTCACAGCCTCTGATGAGCGGGCCTGCCTCTGCTCCTCTCAGCCCCAGCGGGGCCCACCCCTGCCTGCATGACCCAGAACTTGCTTCCTACCTGTGTTTGTCCCCTGGCAAGTCATGGTTGCAGGGATGAAGAGTTATTACCCCAGAAGTGGCCGGAGCACCCACCCTTCACCTGGAGCCTGTGGCCTCCCCAGCTGAGCTCTCACCTTGCTACCAGGCTTCCTCCTCTCTTAATTGAGCATTCGCTCCCTCCATGCCCTGTTTCCAAGTGTCTCTCCCCACAAGGGCTGTAAGCTCCTGGAGGGGAGGGACGACACCTGGTCTGTCCCAGCACGCTGCCTGGCCAGGATTCCAGACATGCTCCAGAACAAAGGGGAGGAATTCCCTGCGCCCTATGCCCAGCTTCGCCCAGGTGCCTAGGTCCTGGCTATAGAAGAGGTTTTGGGGGTGGCCTGTGGATAGGGTTTCTCCCGTTAGGTAAAGGCAGGAGGAGCCAGTGGGATTTGGAGCCAGAAAGCCCTGGGTTTGAATCTTGATTCTGTTCCTTGGCCAGCCACTGAGGGCACGTTACTTCCGAGTCTCGGTTACCTCATCTATAAACTGGGCGGAACAGTATCTACTAGGTCAGTGTTGTGGCTGAGCGTTTCTACACGAAGTCAACGGGCCTCTGTAATCCCGGGGACAGTCCAGCGGCTAGACTCTGCAGCGGGCGAGCTGCGCGGAAAGGAAGCTCGCCCGCTGGGGAGCGGTACCGCCACCCACTGACTTCCCTTCGGGGAGCAGCAGACCCGAGGGAGCGGGTAGGAATGCGTAGGTTCTTAGCCAACATAAACATCTCGCACTCCGCTAAGGAGAAGCCAAGCCTTCGGAGACACGGGCTTCTTCCCTCCCCAGAGCCTTTCCCAGAGGACTGGCGCCTCAGCGAGTCCATTCCCAGCCCAGGACCCCAAACGCAGCTTTGCGGAGGGAGACGGTCTTCCTAACCTCCACCCCCAGAAAAGTCTAGCTTCCCGAGAGACGCATCCTGTTACATAAGCCTCACTTTGCAAGTCGATTCTGTTCCTCCACCCCAGATGCGCCTCATTTCTCACAAAGGGGAACCCTTATGGTAAACCGACCAGTAAGTCACTGGTGACCTCAAAGAGAAGAAATATTTCTCAGTGAAGTTTGGGAGCCTCGGGTGCTTGCAAGGCCGCGAACAGAGGCAGCCAGAGTCCGCGCCCCGGGAGCAGCTATGCGAGGCAGGCTCCTCGAGGTTGCTCCCCGCCCAGCCTCCTCCGGACCCAGGTTTGCAACAGGGGGCGGGCACGGGGGGCGCTCACACCCCCGGGCCGACGCTGGAGTTCGCGGGGGGTACGCCCCTCCCCCCTTTCCCCCACCCCCACCTCCCACGGCGGGGCAGCACCCCGGGTCAGCGCCTCGCCGGGGGCCGGCTACCTGCACGCCGATGGCAGTCATGCTGCGCCCGGCGGCCGCGCTGCAGCCTCGCTCCCTCCGGCTGCTCTGTGTGGCCGCTGGCGCCTGCCCGGGACCTCTCCGCGGGGGCGGGGCGGCTGCTGGAGGCGGGCGGGGCGGGAAGGGGCGTTCAAAGCTCGGCAATTAACCCCGGGCGGGCTCCGCGGCTCAGATTACGCTGAGTCAGCGAGGGCGGCCGGAGGAGCCCCTGGGGAGCCGCGGGGAGGACCCGGCACTCGAGGGGAGGGATCCCTCGAGTCCCAGGGTAAAGGATCGGGAAGTCACTCCGACGCTCCCGAACCTCCGAGGACCGCTTCGCCTGGGGCGCAGATTCCTCGAGGGCCGGGAAGGCGACAGAGGGCCCGAGGGTTCGGTTCCTGTTCCAGCTTGCTGAGTCGAGCCTCTGGGAACGCGGCAGGGTCCGAAGGGAGGAGGCACGCGCCGGGGCTCTACTGCCCTCACCCTGCGGGGTGACCTTGGGCTACTTGTTTAGCGTCTCGGAGCCTTGGTTAGTAAGGGAAATAATGAATGTGAAAGGTGGGGCTCTTGCCGGGCCCTCGCTAAGTGTAAACGGAGTGGAACCTTTTGGGCAATCCTACTTGCGTCCCTCAAAGGGGATGTAAAAATCCTGCTTTCCTCCTGAACGCTTCAGGGACTATTAAAAGTGCAAATACGCCAAACAAATGTGGTTATTTTTTCTCCACTTCGATAGGAACTGAGTTTTTTTTGTTGTTGTTTTTTGTTTTTATAACATTGTCTTGCTCTTGTCGCCCAGGCTGGAGTGCAATGACGCGATCTCGGCTCACTGCAACCTTCGCCTCCCGCGTTCAAACCCCAAACCCGTTCAAGCGATTCTCCTGCCTCAGCCTCCCGAGTAGCTGGGATTACAAGCGCGCCCCATCACACCCTGCTAATTTTTGTATTTTTAGTAGAGACGGGGTTTCACCATGTTGGTCAGGCTGGTCTGGAACTCCTGACCTCAGGTGATCCGCCCACCTCAGCCTCCCAAAGTGCTGTGATTACAGGGGTGAGCCATGGCCTCCGGCCAGATCTGAGTTCTTAAAGAGGCAGCACCTAAAAGCTTTTACTGCCCCAAAAGGGTGGAGGTGGGAGAAGCGTCCAAGGGTCACAAATTCCAACAGAGAGGCTTCCCTGCCGCCCCTCCTCAAATGTGGTGGTAAAGCAAGACCCTTCACTAAATGGCATAAATTAAATTGTCTGGTTCACTCAGGCAGGCAGCTCCTGGTGTCTTTACCCAAAGACAAAGCAACCGCACTCATCTGTTTTCCCCTGTAGAGCCATGTGAGAAAGAGGAGTAGTTACAATTGTCTATGTATCTTCCGCTTAGATACTCATGTGATTCCATCCCTGCCCAAGAGACCTTGTCAAATCCTTTACCCCAGTCCTAGGGCTTGACAAACGGAGAAATGGCCCAGGCACAGGAGGGCTTGGCCCAGGCCACCCACACTTGAGTCTGCCGGAGGGCCGGGACTCCACTTACCCGGCAGGCCTAGTCCGGGTTTGAGTTCTTGCCACCATTCTGCACCAGAGTCACCTGGAGGGTTTGTTGAAACAGATTGGGAGGCTCCACTGCAGAGTTTCTGGCTGAGTAGGCCTCAAGTGATGTTGGTGCTGCTGGCCTGGGGGCCAGGCTTTGATAACCACTGAGCTAAGGCAAAGGGCAGCTGGCCAGGCTCAGCCAGCCTGGTGCCTCTCTGCTCTGGGGCCTTCCCTCCGTGGCCCCCACCTGCTTTGTCCCCAGTCAAGGGTCCCAGAAGCCAACTCCTCCGCGCTGTGGGTTCTGGATAAAGAGCCCACATGGGAAAGGAAGACCTGTCCTGTTGGGGGTGGGGGTCCTTTCACTGAGCCCTAAGAATGCCCTGTGGGAGAGACCTTCTAGATCGTAGCATCTCACCTGGCCAAGAGGGAAGTGCCTGGAATTAAAATCAGAAGGAACAGTTAGGTCGGGTCATCTGCACCCACTGCATGCCTTTTCCAATTTTGTGTGTGGTCAGGCATGTTTCTCGCAGCCTGTTATGCTTTGTTGGTAAGAATAGAAAAGTCTTGAATCAGTAGAATTTAGAGCAACATGTCTTTGTCAGCAAGATAGTTGGAGAAGCAGAAATGACTTAAGAATAATAAAGAGGAAGTGACTATCCAGTTCTGATCATCTTATGCTCACATGAGGACTGGGAATATGGCCAGAATCTGGGTGGAATCTGAGCTAAGACTTTAAGACCTGGAGTCTCCTAGGTCCCTCTGTGTCTTAGGGGGTTGGGGTGGTGCGGGGAGTGACAGCATCCACAGCCCTCTCCAATCCTGGTGCGATAGCCAGAGAGGTATTGGGGTCAGAAGTCCCAAAGCGTGGCGCTTTGACTTACCCAACCGAAGAAGTCTGAAGGTCTCTCAGACCTTCCCTCCCTTCACCATCTCTCCCAAAACACAGGATGAAATCGAAGTTCCTTTATCTGCCTAACATCCAGACCCACCAAAAGGAACAATTGTTTTTCTCCTCCTCCACGTAGGACCAAGAATGTGACCACACCCGGCAAGTGAATCTCTATTCCCGGATCCATTCAGCCCTCTAGAGAATTCCTCTTCTGCTCTCTCCCATCACCTGTTCTGCCAGGATAGTATAGAAGCTTCTGAGCACTGCTGAGGGGTGGGCATCAACTCTCTCATTCTGCCCGGGTATACACGTTGAATTAATGGATATACCTTTTTCTCCATTTAATGTGCCTTTTGTGAGTTTATTTTTCATTGAAACTTCAGAGGGTGAAGAAGCTTTCCCTTAAACCCTACAGAGACAAATAACGCACCAGGAGAATGACCAGAGAAGTAAGGAGTTTTAGTGTGAGGGGGGTCATGGCAGGGGCAGAGGTGGGGGTTGGATGACCGGGTGGACCTCCAGGTGTTAAAAGTAGAAACAGCGTGGGCATGAGTGCTGGGCTGTGGGACAGCACACAGCCTGCCTATTCTTTGACTTTCTCTGCCCTTTCTCCAGATTGTGACAGACTTAGCACCTGACCCTCCCTGACCCCTGCTTCTAGGCCTGGCCAGGGCTGGGGAAAGAGGAATTGCGTAAAGAAAGGCAGGAAGTGGCTCCCTCCCACCCCTCTGACTACTCTTTTCTGATGAGGAAGACCCAGGCATGTTCCTTAGAGAGTTTCAAGTGTATTGGTAGGGACACAATTCCTGATCATTCAGTCAACAAGCACTAGATCTGTTGTTCGGTCAACAAACACTCGTCATCTCGGGGCCTTTGTACCTGCTGTTGCTTCTGCCTGAAATGTTCTTCCCCGAGATTCTCTCGTTTAAGACTCACCAGCTCACTTCTTTAAAGTCTGGGATCAGATGTCACCTTATCACGACCCCCACATCTAAAACAGCCCCTCCATTCTCTTTTCCCTTCTGCTCACATACACATATTTACTTGTCCTGTCTCCCCCTTTTAATGTAAGCTCCAAGAGGCCAAGGACACTGTCCTGTTCACCAGTGTATCCCCGGTGCCTATGACAGAGCCAGGCATGTAGTAGGTTCTCAATAAATATTCACTGACTAAATGAATGAAGTAATTGAATACCTACTGTGTTGTCACCACTGTCCTGACCAATGAGGGACAAAGAAGAAAAAGACAAAGTCCCTGTCAACGGAACAGTGCTTGAGTTTTAGAGTCAAAACCTACCTCTCCATTTCTCCTCTCTCCTGGGCCTCCCTAGTTCAGGCTCCGCATCCTCCTGCTCTCTTTGCCCTCACACCCTCCATATACTCCATCCTCTCCTCTCTACCCCTCCAGTGCCTGCTTGACTTCAGCCCACCCCAGATCCCCTCCTCTCTAGCCTGGATGCCTGTGGAACAGCCTTCACTCTCACTTCCTCTGTCCCTTCAAGCATCTTCCCATCCCTCTTTTCCAAGGCTCATGAAGCTTTGGTTCCTGGCCTCCCATCCCCCCACCTTCCTGCCAAGACCTCCCCCTGGGTGTCTGCAGGGCCTTAGGGCCTTTTCAGGGGCATCTCTTGACTTTCCCAGCCAGAATAACACCCGCCCCCGCCACTTGCCACCCTTTTACCTTTGTAAATTCTTGATCACTCGCTGAACGTGGCTATTTGTCTATTTCCTGGATTGTCTCTTTCCCTCTCTAAAATATCATGAGCTTCATGAGAGCTGGGACTTTTTCCCTCTTTCACCACTCCATGCCCAGTCCCTAAATAGGGGTTGGTCAGTAAGATTTGCTTACAGAGGAACCAGGCTTCGAATGCATTCTGAGCAGATACTTCCCCTCTGTGCTTCTCGGTTTTCTGTCAATTGGGAAGCACCTCCCTCCTGGTGTCGTGAGGATCCCATGAGGCAATGTGCATAAGGTGTCAGGTGCACTGTCCTGGCCGGCATATGCATAAGTCCGAATAACTCATGATCTTGACCATCCGGTTTCCAGGGGCTCTAAGTGTGGGTGGTCCCTGCTCCCGGGGAAACTTAGATCTGAGAGGTGACTCCTCTGTGCGGAGATTTAGTCTTGGAGGTAGTTCCCAGTGCTGGAGGTTTTTCTTCTGAGGAGTTGGAAGGTGGGAGGGACCAGGTGGGGCAGACACACTTCAAACACCCAGAGGTAATAGCAGGGAGTCGGCAAGGAGCAGTGTCTTGAAGCTCACTGGGCAAGCTGCGTGGTGCCAGGATGACCCGCCCTCCCTGCTGCCCGTGCCTTGTACTTCTGACCCCCCCAGGTCTTGCCTTGTCTGTGGCCCATGGCCTCTTCCCTCTCCTCTCCTCCTGCTGCCCCGCCTTTACCCACCAGGTCTTCCTCTTCTCTCAGCCCCCACCCCATGGCTTCCCTGATTCCAGACCTTTCCAGGCTGGTTCCTTTCCCTCCAGCCAGGCCACCCCGCGCCCTTTGCCTCCTCTGCCTTGAGCCCCAGCCCAGCATTCAACCTCCTTGACCTCCTCTCAGGCGCCTGATTGCAACACAGACCTTGTTTACCGCATTTTAATGTGAGCTGGCTGGGGGCCAAAGAGTTTCCCCGCCCTGCCCTGAGTCTTTCCTTCTTGCCTTTCCCCTGGATGAGGAAGGATCACAGGTATGATGTTCACCCTGCAACTGAAGAAAGGGCCTGTCAGTCAGCAGCTTCATCGGGGACACCCAACCTCTAAGGGGGAATGCAGGGGTGGGCTGGCTATGCTTGAAGCGATGAATGAAACGAGGAACTAGAATCTTTCCTAAATGTGTCTATATATGAGAAACTTTCTCCTAAACGTGTCTATATATGGGAACCTTCCCCCACGTGAGTTTTTTTGAAGGTGCTTCTGTATTTAGAGGTGGTACCAGAGAGGTGGGGAGAGGGAGAATGATGTAGATGGGACCTTTGAGGGTGGCCTTTCTGTAGGGCCTCCCTTTCCAAAGTCAAGTCCTCCCTCAAGACAGATGGAGGCATCAGGACCCCACAGATGTCCAGGCACACGCCGAACCCCCACGGGAGAGACTTCTATCAACTTTTTCTTCGCAGACTTGGACATTGTACTCATCAGCATATGTCTGGGACATATGCTGAGACACTCAGTCTCTTGGAGACAGTAAACAAATGCACCCAGAGTTATTGTACAGCACAGAGTGCCAGATCATCTCTTCCCCAGAGTGGATCTGTGTTCTTTCCTCTTCGGGGTACCCCTGCTGGGATCAAAATGCCCAAGAAGCAAAGTTAGGCACCAGGAGTTGGTTGGTGAGCACGGAATGACCAGTGAGGGGCAAAGAAGAAACAGCGTGGGCATGAGTACTGGGCATAACTGGGCTGATGACTATGGAAGTTAAATGGTTTACACAGGACTTTGCCTAAGCTCTGGGGAAACCCAGGAAACACCCCACCACTTAGGTAGTTAGATTAGATGTTTATAAGGAAAACAGTCTGGATCAAAGGGTCTGGGAGGAGCAATACGGGAAACTGGGATCTCTCGGGGAATTTACTCGGGGCAGGGTGGCCTCCCCATGAGAATAGGGTAAGGGGATGGACTTCGGACCTTCAGCCAGCACTTGCCCATCATCCTCAGCCTGTAGTCCTGTATTGTTTTTTCCACAAAGTGTTGGGTGTGGCTTTTTTTTTTTTTTTTGGAGACAGGGTCTCACCCTATTGGCCAGGCTGTAGTGCAGTGGCATCATCATGGCTCACTGCAGCCTCAACCCCCTGGGCTCAAGCAATTCTCCCACCTCAGTCTACCAAGGTGTTGGGATTATGGGCATGAGCCACCATGCCCGGCCTCAAAGTGTTTTTAGTTAAAAAAAAAAAAAAATTCCCCCTCTCTACTAAAAATACAAAAAATTAGCCAGGTGTGGTGGCGGGTACCTGTAGTCCCAGCTACTCGGGAGGCTGAGGCAGGAGAATAGCATGAACCTGGGAGGCGGAGCTTGCAGTGAGCCGAGATCACGCCACTGCACTCCAGCCTGGGCGACAGAGTGAGACTCTGTCTCAAAAAAAAAAAAAAAAAAAAGAAAGAAAAGAAAAAGAAAAAGTTGAGGATTTTATGCTAAATTCTGGATTTCTGGTGTAGGGGTCGGTCAAGGAAAAACTTCCCTTACCCTCTGAGGGTTTGCTGAAAAGTCAACTTGCAAAAGGAGGTTGTGGCACTGAAATGTATTAGCATGCAAGGGGGTGAATCACAGCGTGGTCGACCCACCGTACGATGGGGTACAGATGGTTCTGTACTCTTCTTTCTAGGAGAGAGGGAGATGGAGAAGTGTGAATGATTTCAGAGGGGTGCTAAGTGATCTTTAGGGGAATTCAATGAAGAACATACAATGGCCTGGGACAGAGTCTGTTGAGCCTGCAGAGCAGACAATAGTTTGTGACAAAAGCCTGCCCAGGTATGTGGACAGACTTCGGTCTTCCTGCCATATGAGTTCGGTTAATGAAAGCTTAGGGAAAGGACCAGGAGTCATTGTTTTCTTCTTCAGTGGGTCCAGACTTTAGGCAGATTAGGAAACTTCAGAGAACAACTTTGTGCTTTTCTTTGGGAGAGGAAGGATGGAGCCGGGGAAGATCAGAGGGACGGTCAGAGCCTTTTTCTTCAGTTCAGCAAGTCAAAGCACCACATTTTGGGGTATCATTTTCTGAGCCCCAACCCTGACTTCTTTTGAAAATGAGACAATCTGGAACCCTGAGGATCACTTGGCCAGATGGGAACAATGGCCACCGCCCTGCAGGGCTGCCCTATGGACAGGCTATGCTCTGTGGGCCCCACCAGTCTTACCCCTGGCTCTGTCTGTCCTCCATGTCATCTGCTGGCTCTTCTAAGAGTTGAACTTGTAAGACCAGCCCTGTTGTTGTGCTGGTGAGATAACCCAGCCATACCTGCAACATCCGCATCTCGCTATCCCACCTCCATCTGCCTTCCCCACCTCACCATCCACTGCAGCCTCCTGCCCGGACTCCAGCTCATGGCGACTCTACAGCAGCCCTCACCCCTCATGGCAAATGACCTCTCCACTTCCAGGCTCAGATTCCTCAGGGAGAATCTCTGTAGCCCAGTAGAGCTAGGCTGCTCAGTTTAATGATAAGCCGGCAGTCTGAGAGCCAGTTCCTCCAGAGCTAGGGGCCCAACGCTGTCCCCTAAAGCTGTGACCAAGGACTGGGTGCAGGGTCATGTGGCATGAAGCATGGCCTCCGGGGCCACAGGGACTATGGACAAGAAGGGGCCAGCACTGAGGCAGGGCTGTCCACCCAACAGAGAGCTCTTCCTTGGGGGCAGGTGGCCCTGGTCCCAGGCCCTCTCCCCGAAGCACGTGGCAGGTACACTGGCCAGCCTTGTTCTGTGACTGCAAACTTCTAAGCTGACACTTCCTTTCAGCTGGTCTCACCTACACTGATGGCCAGGGGACCCTTCTGTCTTCCAACTTTGCACCAGAAGATATTGTATCCTTATGAACTGATTTTAATGATACATTTAAAGAATTCTAAACACAACATTCTCCAGCTCCTAAGTACTTTGTGAATATTTACGTGATTCTCAAACTTCTTTTCCAGCAGGAGAGAGACCCACCTCCATCCCATCTTTTTGTTTAGCTGCTTCAGAGCTCATTAACCATTCTTCTCAGATCATGGCATATTGACAGAATCCTCACATTCAAGGTCTTTCTAGGATTGGTTTTTCATGTTCTTCCTCAGACTCTACTTTCATTCCCTATAGAGGCACGCCCTCTAATGTATTTGATATATGTTTGTAACCAAGTGTGTATCCTTGTGTGTGTGTGTGGATTTTGTTTCCTGAGTTGCATTGTGCTATAAATCTTGTTCTGTTTCCTACTCTTCTTACCCAACAGCATGATTTAAGACCATCTCTGTTGATGTACATTGAAGTCAATGCTTTGCAAATGAAAGTATAGGCCCCACTAGTGACTAGTGAAACGAATTTGGTAGGAGCATCACTAGCATTTATCAAAAATGAATAGAAAATGTCAGAGTGCCTCAGACATAATTAAATGTATTTTTACGAATTTTTTCAAAGACGGATGGATGGATGGATAGATATAGATAGATAGATAGATAGATAGATAGATAGATAGATAGATAGATAGAGATAGATAGATAGATCCCATGTTACAACATAAAAGGTATTTCTATGTTGTGACTCATGATAAAAGAAGTTTGCAAGCTCATAATCTAGTTCATTGCCTCTCACTGCTGTGATTACCCTGCTATTCATCCACCGCATTTTATTTGTTCATTTTAGTGGTGAACAACTAGGTCGCTTCAGAGTCCCCCCCAGCCAACCACACTGATGAATATCTTTGTCCAAGTTCTGTCATGTAGAGAATTATCTTTTTGCTATGGAAGCCTCTAAGCACAGCACCAGACAGGCCGAGACAGAGGTCACAAAATAGAAAGGCTCATAGGGCAAATTAGGCTGCCTGAGTCATATGGAGTGTTAGATCAATTGAAAACATGCAGCAGGAAGGCAGGGGAAGACATAGGGAGTGTGTTAACATGCTTAGGATAGGGTACAAGTGGGCTGGAAGGTGTGCATGACTTGTGTCCCAGGTGCATAATGCTCAAATGTCTTCTCTGTCCTCCCCTGTGGCATCAGCCTTCCCCACTGAAGATGAATCGGGGGCCTAGAGTTGAGGTTTGAGCAAGGGGTGCCCAGCAGACAGATGGTGCCCCAGGGTAAACACACACATTTGCTCTATTTGACAGTCAGAGGAGAGTAGGCCTGGCCACAGCTGTTTCATAGTGAAAGGGCCCAGAACACACCACTATGACATACACGTTATTTTGAATTGAAGGCATATGAGAATGATTTTGTTTTTGTTTGTCCTACACCTTTTATCAGCCTAAAACCAGAGCTTTCCAAGAAGAACTTCTAGAGGTGGAAAAACTGTTTTCCTTCTACCCATCTTAGATTCATTGTCTGGGCCCCCATAAGTTAAACTGACAAAAGAAAGATTAACAGGAGAAAAGCAAACAAAAGTTTATGACCATGTGTATTACGCTTGAGTGGGCAAACTCAAAAGGGTGGATACAACTTGGGTTTGTACAGCATCGGCTATGATTTGGATAGGGATTGTTTGGCTCCTCCGAGTCTCATGCTGAAATACGATCCCCAGTGTTGAAGGTGGGCCTAGTGGGAGGTGTTTGGATCCTGGGGACAGATCCCTCATGAATGGTTTGGTGCCATTCTCATGGGAGTGAGTGAGTTCTCATTCTTAGTTCCTGCAAGAACGGGTTGTTGAAAAGAACCTGGCAGCTCCTCCCCTCTCTTTCATCCTCTCTCACAGTGTGACACCAGGTCCCCTTCACCTTCCACCATGAGTGGAAGCTTCCTGAGGTCTCACCAGAAGCAGATGCTGATGCCATGCTTCTTGCACAGCCTGCAGAACCATGAGCCAAATAAACCTTTTTCTTTATAAACTACCCAGCCTCAGGTATTCCTTTATAGCAACACAAACAGACTAAGAAAATTGATTCTGAGAGTGGGCATTGCTATAAAGATACCTGAAAATATGGAAGTGGCTTTGGAACTGGATAAGGGCCAGAGGTTGGAAGAGTTTGCAGGGCTCAGCAGAAGACAGGAAGATGATGGAAAGTCTGGAACTTAAAATATTAGAGGCTAATCAAGTGGTTGTGACCAAAGTGCTGATAGAAATATGGATAGCAAAATCTAGGCTGAGGAGGTGTCAGATGGAAGTGAGGAACTTATTGGGAACTGGAGCAAAGGTCACCCTTGTTATGCCTTAACAAAGAACTTGGCCACATTGTGTTCATGCCCTAGGACTTTGTGGAAGGCTAAATATAACAGTGATGACCTAGGGTATATGGCAGAAGAAATTTCTAAGCAGCATAGTATTTGATTAGTGACAAGTTGATTTTAACAACTTAAATCAACTTGAGAGCAAAGGAATGACTTAAAGTTGGAATTTACAATTAAAGGGGAAGCAGAGCATAAAAACTGGGAACATCCATAGCCTGGCCAGTGGCACAGAAAAAAAGTGCATTTTCAGGTGAGGAATCTGGCTGAGCAATCACTTGCTATAGAGATTAGCATGGATAAAAGAAAGCCAGGTGCCAATAGTCAGAGCAATAGGAAAATGTCCCCCAAAACATTTCAGAAATCTTCAAGGCCACCTCTTCCACCACAGGGCCAGAGGCATAGGAGGACAGAATGGTTTCAGGGGCCATGCCCAAGATGCCACTTCCCTGCACCATCTCAAGATGGTGCTCTCTGTATCCCTGCTGCTCCACCTCCAGCCATGGCTCAAAAGGTCCCAGGAACTGCTTGGGCCACCACTTGAAAGAGCACAAGCTATAACCTTGACAGATTCCACATGGTGTTAAGTCTGCAGGCATGAAGAATGCAAGAGTGGTAGAGGCTTGGCTGGTTCCATCTTGATTTAAGAAGATATATGAGAGAGTCTGGGTACCCAGGAAGAAGCCTCCTGCAGGAACACAGCCCCTACATAAATCTTCTATTAGGTCAGTGCCAAGGGAAGTGTGGGGTTGGAGTCCCCACAGGGCCCCCATTGGGTCACTGCCTAGTGGAGTTGTAGGAGAGCAGCTTGCAACCTCAGCCTGGAAAAGCCACAGGTATTAAACCTCAACCTGTAAGAACAGCCATATGGGCTTTACCTAGCAAAGCCATGGACACAAAGTCTTGAAGCCCACCCCTTGCACCAGTGTGCCTAGGATGCAGGATATAGAGTTGAGAAAAGTAAAATAGCTTAGAGCAGTCTGAGCTATGTGAGGTATGCAAAATGTATCAGGCACAGAGAGACATGAGCATGGGACTTTCATCCCATCATACTTCTCACCTCCCTTTCATTCCCCAGCACCCATCCCTGGGGACTGTCATGTGCGTCCACGTGAAGAGACCACCAAACAGGCTTTGTATGAGCAACATGGCTGTTTATTTCACCTGGGTGCAGGGGGGTTGAGTCCGAAAAGAGAGTCAGCAAAGGGAGATAAGGGTGGGGCCGTTTTATAGGATTTGGGTAGGTAAAGGAAAATTACAGTCAAAGGGGGGTTGTTCTCTGGTGGGCAGGAGTGGGGGGGTCACAAGGTGCTCAGTGGGGGAGTTTTTGAGCCAGGATGAGCCAGGAAAAGGAATTTCACAAGATAATATCATTGCTTAAGGCAAGGACCGGCCATTTTCACTTCTTTTGTGATGGAATGTCATCGTCATCGGTTAAGGCGAGGCAGGGCATTTGCACTTCTTTTGCGATTCTTCAGTTACTTCAGGCCATCTGGGCGTATATGTGCAAGTCACCGGGGATGCGATGGCTTGGCTTTGGCTCAGAGGCCTGACAGGGACAATTGTTGAAAGACATCTTGTTCCTAACTAGCTGTCTCACTCATTACCTTCATGTTCCTGGAATTCATGATACAAAAGACACTGTACAGCCAATCAATATCTTATCTTATTTTAATCAAATGTTTGGTAAACAACTTAGGAATTGCCTTTCTTTTCCTTTAAAAATCCACTTGTAACTGCTGCTTCTCAGAGTGTATATTCAGGGCAAATCTATGCTCCTGGGTTGCAATCCTCAAGCTTGGCTCAAATAAACTCCCTATTTCTATTAAGTTTGCCTCAGTTTTTTCCTTTAGGGTGACAGAGTCAAAGGAGATTATTCTGAAGCTTTAAGATTTAATGTCTGCCCTGCTGGGTTTTGGACTTGCGTGGGGCCTGTTACTCCTTTCTTTTGGCTGATTTCTCCCTTTTGGAGTGGAAATGTTTACTCAATGTCTGTTTCACCATTGTATCTTGGAAGTAAACAACTTGTTTTTGATTTTACGGTCTCATAGCTGGAAGGAACTTGCCTTGTGTCTCAGATGGGACTTTGGACTTTTGAGTCAGTGCTGGAACGAGTTAAGACTTTTGGGGACTATTGAAAGGAATACTTGTATTCTGCAATGTGAGAAGGACATGAGACATGGGAGGCCAGGGGCAGAATGCTATGGTTTGGATATGATTTATTTGGCCCCACCAACTCTCCTGTTGAAATTTGATCCCCAGTGTTGAAGGTGGGGCTGGTGGGAGGTATTTGGATTGAGGGGGGAAGATCCCTTATGAATGCCTTGGTGCCATTCTCACCAGAGCAAGTGCGTTCCCACTCTTAGTTCCTGCAAGATCTGGTTATTGAAAAGAGCTCGACAGCTCCTCTCCTCTCACTCTTCCTTCCTCCTTCACCATGTGATCTCAGCACACACTGGCTCAGCACCACCTTCCACAATAGGTAAACTTCTTAAGGCACTCACCAGAAGCAGATGCTGGCACCATGCTTCTTGTACAGTCTGCAGACCTGTAAGCCAAATAAACTTTTCTTTGCAAATTACCCAGTTTCAGATATTCTTTTTTTTTTTTTTTTTTTTGAGACAAGTCTTGCCCTGTTGCCCAGGCTGGAGTGCAGTGGCTCCATCTCGGCTTACTGCAAGCTCTGCCTCCTGGGTTCACGCCATTCTCCTGCCTCAGCCTCCTGAGTAGCTGGGACTACAGGCACCCGCCACCATGCCCGGCTAATTTTTTGTATTTTTAGTAGAGATGGGGTTTCACCATGTTAGCCAGGATGGTCTCGATATCCTGACCCTGTGACCCGCCCACCTCGGCCTCCCAAAGTGCTAGGATTACAGGTGTGAGCCACCGCGCCCAGCCTAGATACTCTTTATATCAACACAGATGGACTAAAATGGCATCTTAATGAAAGAGCAGTAAGTTCTTAGAGAAGTGACAAGACAAAGGAAAAAGACTTTTGAGTTTCTAGAGTAGCGATTTGTGGGAAGGGAAATATATAGGGAGATTAATGGTACATAAGGGCTAGTTAGTAAGGTTTGCTATATAGGTTCCTTTGGGGAATCTCCAGGATGATAAGAATCTAGGGTCATCTCCAGCTCTCTGGTGACTAACTTCTGTCTTTCCTAGTAGAAAGGGGAGGGAGGACATCTTTACAAATTTCTGTCCTGCTTTTAGGCAAATAGAGGGAGGGCAGAAAGCTTTTCTTGGATTTGCTTTTTCTCAATTGCCTTCAGGTAAAAATAATTCTATGCCAAACTGGCACATTTTGGAGTGGTATGTTCTACTACTATTCATATTCAATTGTCATAAATTACTCCCCCAGAAATAACAGGGATGGTTGATTTTTGTTTGTTTGTTAAGACACAGGGTCTCACTCTGTCACCCAGGCTGGAGTACAGTGCTATAATTATGGCTCATTGTAGCCCCAAACTCCTGGGCTCAAGTAATTCTCCTACCTTAGCCTCCTGAGTAGCTAGGACCACAGGCTTATACTACTATGTCTGGCTAATATTTTATTTTATTTTTTGTAGTGACAGAGCCTCATTATGTTGCCCAGACTGGTCTTGAACTCCTGGCTTCAAGCTATCCTCCAACCTGAGCCTCCTAAAATGCTGAGATTATAGGCATGAGCCACTACACTCAGGTAAAGATTGATTCTTACAATCACTGACTAGAAGTCAGCACTACATATAAACGAATGTTGCCACAAGACTGTCATATCTCCCATCTATTCTCCTAAAGGCCCACTTATTTTTCCGATGGTATGTAAACCCCAAATTCTAACTGTCTCCTTGAGGCACATTTTTTCTTGTGAACTCTGTATGTATATTATGAAAATCTACATTTTCTCTTTCTAATCTGTATTTTGTCAGTTTAATTTGCAGACTCACAATCAGCAAAGCTAAGAGGGCAGAGGAAAAAAATTTTCCTCCTCAAAGTAGTGGCAAAGGTAATTTTCCTTCAAACTGACAATGAACAGATTAAAAGGAGAAAAAACATACAAATGTATTGATATGTGTAAGAACAGGAGCCATACATAACATGAGACTCAAAGAAGGGCCAGATGGCTGAAGCTTAAATAGTGCCCTCTTCATTGGAGAATGCAGGAAATTGTGAGAGATTAGTAAATGATTTTCAAGGGGAATAAATGGGCCTGGAAGATAGATAATGGTCTGGGACAAAGTTCCTCTGGGTACCAGGCCACATGGTGGGAAGGTGAGGGGCAGAATCTCACTGTGAACAAAGGTTGTCTTACTATGCAGATAAAGTCTCCCAGGTAATCTCTTAGAGCTACCCTCAGAAAAATAGATAAAACGTCCATGCCAGGCATGGTGGCTCACAACCGTAATTCCAGCACTTTGGGAGACTGAGGCAGGTGGATCACCTAAGGTCAAGAGTTTGAGACAGTCTGACATGAAGAAACCCCATCTCTACTAAAAATACAAAATTAGCCAGGCGTGGAGGTGCATGCCTGTAATCCCAGCTACTCAGGAGGGTGAGGCAGGAGAATCGCTTGAACCAGGAGGTGGAGGTTGTGGTGAGCTGAGATCGTGCCATTGTGCACCAGCCTGGGCAAGAAGAGTGAAACTCCATCTCAAAACACACACACACACACACACACACACACACACACACACACACACCCCACAACACAAAAAACATTCCCCTGGGCATGGTGACTACTTTTAGTCTTTTCTCTTCTCTGGTAATTAGTATTTCCTGCATGTTTGATGACATTCTAAGGAGAGGGTCTTAAGAAATTGCATTTCTCTTGGAAGAAGGTTTCCCTAGTCACATAAGGGAACTCCAGAGGGAGCTCCTGCCTGTGCTTCATAGTGGGGGTTTGGTGGGTGAGAAAAAAGAGAAGGTTAAAAAATCCTTGGTTCTGAGAGAGCTTCTGAGGCCTTCTAGTGTCCAAAGCACTGTATTTTGGGGGTATTGTGCTCTCAACCTCAACACTCACAACAGGTGATATCTTTCTTCTACTTTCCTTTACTAATGTTCTGCTTCCTGATACTTTCACCCACTAGATTGGTGGTCCCCATCCTTGGCTGCTCAGTGGAATCCCATGGGGAGCTTTTAAAACTATGGAAGCAGCCAGGCGCGGTGGCTCATGCCTGTAATCCCAGCACTTTGGGAGGCCGAGGTGGGCGGATCACAAGGTCAGGAGATCGAGACCACGGTGAAACCCCGTCTCTACTAAAAATACAAAAAATTAGCCGGGCGCGGTGTCGGGCGCCTGTAGTCCCAGCTACTCAGGAGGCTGAGGCAGGAGAATGGCGTGAACCCGGGAGGCGGAGCTTGCAGTGAGCCGAGGTCGCGCCACTGCACTCCAGCCTGGGCAACAGCACGAGACTCCATCTCAAAAATAAAATAAAATAAAATAAAATAAAATAAAATAAAATAAAATAAAACTATGGAAGCTGTCCAGTGCTTGCTTTGAGAGTCTGAGGTGGGAGGATCACTTGAGGACAGGAGTTCAAGACTAACTTTGGCAACATAGCAAGACTCTCTCAAGCTATATGTGTATATATATGTGTGTGTGTGTGTGTGTGTATGTATATATTTCAGACATGGTGACACATGCCTGTAGTTCTAGTTACTTGGAAGACTGAGTTGGGAGGATTGCTTAAGCTAAGGAATTCAGGGTCACAGTGAGCTATGATCATGTCATTGCACTCCAGCCTGGGCGAAAGAGCAAAACTCCGTCTCTCTTTAAAAAAAAGGTGGGGAGGAGGGTGAGGGTGATGCTTGGACCCTTGGGCCCTGCTGCAGAGGATCAGATTTAATAGTTTGGGCTGGCTGATTAAAAACCACTGTCCTAGACTCTTCAGCTGTGGCTGTGGCACAATCAACCCAGGTGCCCTTTACCACATTTGCCAACTTTTCTTCCTTCATTGACCTAGAATTCATTTAGTGAGAAACTAATGAACACTTAGTTGTAAATGGATGATTTACTCCCCTCCAAGAAGTGGAGGGAAGTACTTTTAATGTGAAGATATTGGTGAACAATAACAGGTCTCTAATTCTCAGACTATTTGGCAGTATAGAAATGTAAAGTGAACCTCTAGGGAATTTACTCTGAGAGTAAAGTGAAACTTTTGAGGCCAGACTCTAAGCTAGGGTTGCCAACTCTAACCACACATTAGAATCACCTGGGAGCTTTTTTATTTTTATTTTTATGTTTTTTTAAGAGACAGAGTCTCACTCTGTCATCCAGGCTGGAGTGCAGTGGCATAATTTCATTGCTCACGGTAGCCTTGAACTTTTGGGCTCAAAGTGTCCATCCTCCTGCCTCAGCCTCCCAAGTGGCTGGGATTACAGGTGTGTACCACCACACCTGGCTAACTTTTAAAACTTTTTTTTTGTAGAGATAGGGGAGGAGGTCTCGTTGTATTGCCCAGGCTAGTTTTGAATTCCTGACCTCAAATGATCCTCCCACCTCAAGCCTCCCAGAGGGCTGGGATTACAGGTGTGACCCACCATGGCTGGCCCACTTGGGAGCTTTAGAAAACACCAACAAACCCCTATCCCAGACCAAAGAACTCAGAATTTTGGTGTGGTTGGACAAGGGCATTTTTTAAAGTTCTGTAGGTGATTTTAATTTGCAGTTGAGGTTGCAAACCTCTGCCCTCAAGGCTTTGTGCTTTCCTTAGTTTCTTGCTCTACTCTTTTCTTCTGTTCTGGGTTCTAAGGAGATATTTTGATCTTGGAGTTTCATTTGTTGGTTTATAATTGCCCCAGAGCAACATGAGCTCAGAAGTGGAGGGTTGGTGTTTGATCTTCCTGTAGGTAAATGTGGTAAGTAAGAGACTATCTGTGTCTGTGTGTGTCTGTGTGTGTGTGTGTGCTGGAGATCTATGTAGCTGCATCAGTCTACACACGTACCTTGAGAGAGAAGCTATTCTGCTTATCCACATGCTACTCACTTGGTAATTTCACATGTGTCCATCACAAATGAGAATCAAGGAACAAACCCCCCAAAGGTTCCTCTATCATCAAATAGGGTCCCTGAAATCATTACAGGTTGAGCAATCCTGATTCAGAAGTTCAAAACCTGAAATGCTCCAAAACCCAAAACTTCTACATTTTATTTTATTCAATTTTATTTTCCTAGAGACAGGGTCTCATTCTGTTGCTCAGGCTGGAGTGCAGTGAGTCGTGCAATTATAGCTCACCGCAGCCTTGATCTCCTGTGCTCAAGTATCCTCCCACCTCAGCCTCCTGAGTAGCTGGGACTATAGGCATGCACCACCACACTTTGCTCAAAATCCAAAACTTTTGAGTGTTGACTTGATACCACAAGTGGAAAATTTTATACCTCATGTGATGGGTCACAGTTAAAATGCAGGTGTACAACACGCTGTTTATTTGGAGTCCCCAAGGGAAAAAAGACAGTCCCAGTTCCCTTCAGCTGCAATGTATCTTTTCTGCCCATGCCCAGATTCCTTCACACAAGCACACCTACGAAGGGTAACAAAATGATATGTGTGCAGTTTGGATGTGCCAGTGGCAGGTTTCCCACAATGCAGTACACGGGGACAAGGCCTGACAGTGTGTGCATTATTCATTGTTTTTTCTTTTTTTAAATTCTCTTCTCTGTAGTGGAGAGATGTTCTTGAAAATGTCAAAAAGGCCTGCAGATACCTTTATGCGTAAGAGCAAAAGTAAAAGAGGAAATATTTATATGTATAGCACAGAAAGTCAAGCTGTTGAAAAAGCTGGACAGCGGTTCAAATGCACAACATCTTACAGAAGAGTATAGTGTTCGAATGGCCATTGTATATGACCTGAAGAAACAGAGGGATAAACTGTCGAGGCTCTACACTGAGAGTTATGAACGGAAGAAGTTAATGAAACATAGAAAAACCCTACATAAAGCTAAAAGTGAAGATCCCAATTGTGTATTGAAAGAGTGGATCTATCAGCACTGCCATGAACACATGCCCCTTAATGGTACGCTGATCATGAAACAAGCAAAAATGTGTCACAATGAACTAAAAATTAAAGGGAACTGTAAATATTCAACAGATTGTTTGCAGAAATGTAAGAAAAGACCTAACATTACATTTTTTAAGATTTCTGGTGATTAAACATCTGCAGATCACAAAGCAGTGGAGGAATTCACTGATGAGTTTGCCAAGGTCATTGCTGATGAAAGTCTGATGCCAGAATGAGTCTCTAATGCTGATGAAGCATCATTGTTTTAGTATTATTGCCCCCAAAAGACACTGACTACAGCTAATGAGACAGACCTTGCGGGAATTAAGGATGCCACAGACAGAATAAGTACTGGGGTGTGCTGATGTGGCAGGCATGCTAAGTGTACACTTGCTGTGATAGGAAAAAGCTTGCATCCTTGCTGTTTTCAAGGAAAGAATTTTGTGGCCGGGCATGGTGGCTCACGCCTGTAATCCCAGCACTTTGGGAGGCCGAGGCAGGCAGATCACAAGGTGAGGAGATCGAGACCATCCTGGCTAACAAAGTGAAAACCTGGTCTCTACTAAAAAATACAAAAAATTAGATGGGCGTGGTGGTGGGTGCCTGTAGTCCCAGCTACTTGGGAGGCTGAGGCAGGAGAATGGTATGAACCTGGGAGGCGGAGCTTGCAGTGAGCTGAGATCGCGCCACTGCACTCCAGCCTGGGCAACAAAGCGAGACTCCATCTCAAAATAAATAAATAAATAAATAAAATAAAAAATAATTTATTATAAGTTTATTATTATGCTAACAGAAAGGCATGAATCACTAGGGACATCTTTTCTGATTGTCTTCACAAACATTTTGTACCAGTGGCTTGTGCTCACTGCCAGGAAGCTGAACTAGATGTTGACTGCAAGATTTTGTTATTTCTTGACAACTGTTCTGCTCATTCTCTGGCTGAAATTCTCATAAAAATAATGTTTATGCCATGTACTTTCCCCAAACATGGCTTTATTAATTTAGTCATGTGACCAGGGTCCTTAAATCAATAAAGAGTAAATATAAAAACTGCTGTTAGCATGAGAAGAGAAGTGTGGGTGTGAAAGGTTTTCAAAAGAAGTTTAGCAAGAAGGATGCTATATATGCTGTTGTAAATGCTTGGAACACAGTGACTAAAGACATTTGTGCATGCCTGGAACAACGTCTGCCCTGCAACTATGTTCAGTGATGACAATGAACAAGGTGGTGATTTTGAAGGATTCCGTATGTCAAGTGAGACAAAAGCAATGTCTGACCCCCTTACATATGCAAAAACAAAACAAAACAGAACAAAAAACAAAACAAAAATAACGACAACAACAACAACAAAAAACCCTCCAGAATCTGTCTGTACGCTGGGAGAAGTGGATATTGAAGAAGTTTTCAACATCAATAAGGAGGCTCTAGTTGTTTATTCATTTACTGATGGCAGAAAAGCCAAAATGGTTCTGAATCAAGTTGATTATAATAACAGAGATATGAAGATGTTGTCATTAATGTAACACTGCAGAAAAACTGCCTATAGACCATGTGGTGAAAACGTGTGATGGGCTCATTGAAGGGCTGGAGCAGTTTAACAGAGCAAGAAATCATGTCAGTTTATAAAATCCAAGAGAGATTTTAAGACAAAAACAGTTGTGAATAAGGCAGAGGACTCTGGAGGAAATATTCTAGAAAGCATCCAGCAGAATACCTCCTCATCTCTACAAGACCCACTTCCTGGGCCCTCAACTGCTTCTGATGTTTCTACTCACCTACGAAATAAAGTACAGCACACAGTAACTTTGTATTCAAAACACAACATTAGCTGGACCCTGGTGACTCATGCCTTTAATCCCAGAGT
Organism: Theropithecus gelada; assembly: GCF_003255815.1. NCBI lineage: Eukaryota > Metazoa > Chordata > Mammalia > Primates > Cercopithecidae > Theropithecus > Theropithecus gelada. The sequence goes on along the minus strand of NW_020257641.1, from coordinate 2,231,264 downwards.
TTTGGAGGCTGAGGTGGGAGGATGGCAAACCCAGGAGCTGGAGACCAGCTTGGGCAACACAGCAAAAACCATCTCTACAAAAAATTTTAAAACATTAGCTGGGCATGGTGGCATGTGCCTGTTGTCCCAGCTACATGGGAGGCAGAGGCAGGAGAATCACCCGAGCCTGGGGAGGTTGAGGCTGCAGTGAGCCATGGTCATGCCACTGCACACCAGCCTGAGTGACAGAGTGAGACCCTGTCTCAGAAACAAACAAACAAACAAACAAAACACAAAACACAAAAAACAAACCCCACTAAAAATGGCAACAAAAGCCTGCCGTTGTTTGTTGCTGTTGCTTTGCAGCTGTTCTGGTGATGCTACTCTGCTGCTTAATTACCATGAGCACATTATTTTTTCACTCTATTAATGATACGTAAGACTTTTTACTCTTAAATACTTACATGTGAATAATGGTAAGAAAATGATTGCCTATCGGTGGCATATAAATTCCAAGTCAGGAGTGATGACGGTGGCAAACAACCACAGATTGTCCACACGGGTGGCTGCGATTGTGACCCCTTTGCTTTCTGATGGTTCGCTGTACACAAACTTTGTTCCATGCACAAAATTACTATAAAAAATTGTGTAAAATTACCTTTAGACTATGTGTATGAGATGTATATAACACATAAATAAGTTTAATGTTTAGACTTGGGCCCCATATCTGAGACATCTCATTATATATAAGCAAATATTCCAAAATCTTTTTAACAATCTGAAATCTGAAACACTTCTTGTCCCAAGTATTTTAGATAAAGGATACTCGACCTGTATTGAATTAACATAGCATCCTTGGCGTCACTGAATTAACATAGCATATTTGGCTTCACTGCTGAATTCCACCAAATAGTTAAGCACTAGTACCAATGCTACTCAAACTACTCTGAAAAACAGAAGAGGAGGTGATACTTCCAGACTCATTCTACAAGGCCAGCATTACCCTGATCCCAAAACCAGACAAAGACACATCAGAAAATGAAAACTATAGGCCAGTAGAGCTGATGAACATTGATGCCAAAATCTTCAACGAAATACTATCAAATTGAATTCAACAATACGTTAAAAAAATCATTTATCATGACCAAGTGGGATTTATCCCAAGGATGCAAGGGTGGTTCAACATACACAAATCAATCAATGCGATACATCATATTTACAGAGTGAGGGACCAAAAAAATGATAATTGTAATTAATGCTGAAGAAGCATTTGGTAAAATTCAATATCCCTTCATGATAAAAACCCTCAACAAACTGGGTGTAGAAGGAGCATACCTTAACACAATAAAAGGTATATATGACAGACTCACAGTTAGTATTATACTGAATGGGGAAAAACTGAAAGCCTTTCCTCTAAGATTTGGAAGGATGCCCACTGTCACCACTGTTATTCAATGTAGTACTGGAAATTCTAGCTAGACCAATCAGATGAGATAGACATGAAGGGCATCCAAATTGGAAAGGAAGAAGTCAAATTTATCCTTGTTTGCAGATGATATAATTTTATATTTGGTAAAACCTAAAGACCCAATCAAAAAATCTATTAGAACTGATAAACAAATTCAGTAAAGTTGCAGGATACAAAGTCAACATAAAAAAATCAAAAAATTTGTAAATGTCAACATCGAACAATCTGACAGGAAATCAAGAAAGCAATCCCATTTACAGTAGATAAACAGAAAATACTTAGGAATTAACCAAGAAGTGAAAGATCTCTGCAATGAAAATCACAAAACATTGATGCAAGAAATTGAGGAGGACACAAAAAATGGATATTCCATGTTCATGGATTGGAAGAATTGATATCATTAAAATATCTATACTACCCAAAGCAATCTATAGATTTAATGCAATCCCTGTCAAAATACCAATGACATTCTTCACAGAAATAGAAAAAAATCTAAAGTTAATATGGAACCACAAAAGACCCAAGAATAGCCAAAACTATCCTAAGCAAAAAGAGCAAAACTGGAGGAATCACATTACCTGACTTTAATTATACTACAGAGTTATGGTAACCAAAATGGCATGGTACTGGCCTAAAAACAGACACATAGACCAGTGAAACAGAATAGAGAACTCAGAAATAAATTCATACATCTACAGTAAACTCATTTTTGACAAAGTTTCCAAGAACATACATTGGGGAAAAGACCATTTCTTCAATAAATGGTGCTGGGGGAAAACTGAATATCCGTATACAAAAGAATGAAACTAGACCCCATCTCTCTCCATATACAAAAATCAAATCACAATGGATTAAAGGCTTAAATCTAAGGTCCTAAACTATGAAACTACTAAAAACAACATGGCGAAACTCTCCAGGACACTGGAGTGGGAAAAGACTTTTCTTTTTGCTTTCAGGGACAGCAACCAAAGCAAAAATGGACAAATGGGATCACATCAAGTTAAAAAGCTTCTGCACAGCAAAGGAAACAACAAAGTGAAGAAACAACCCATGGAATGGAGAAAATCTTTGCAAACTACCTATCTCAAAAGGGATTAGTAACCAGAACATATAAGGAGCTCCAACAACTCTATAGAAAAAAATAATAATAATAGAATTAAAAAGGGCAAAAGATCTGAATAGACATTTCTCAAAATAAGACATATAAATGGCAAACAGGTATATGAAAAGGTGCTCTGCATCAATGATCATCAGAGAAATGCAAATCAAAACTACAATGAAATATCACCTCACCCCAGTTAAGATGGCTTTTATACAAAAGACAGGCAATAATAAATGCTGGCAAGGGTGCGGAGAAAAGGGAATTCTCATTCACTGTTGGTAGGAATGTAAATTAGTACAATCACTATGGAGAACAGTTTGGAGGTTTCTCAAAAAACTAAAAATAGAGCTATCATACGATCCAGCAATCCCACTCCTAGGTGTATACCCAAAAGAAAGGAGATCTGTATATTGAAGAAGTATCTGCACTCTCATGTTTGTTGCAGCACTGTTCACAATAGTCAAGATTTGGAAGCAACCTGAGTGTCCATTAACAGATGAAGAAATAAAAAAATGTGATATGTACACACAGTGGAGTACTATTCAACTATTTAAAAAAGAATGAAATCCTGTCATTTGCAACAACACGGATTGAGCTGGAGGTCATTATGTGAAGTGAAATAAGCTGGGCACAGAAAGACAAACATCACATGTTCTCACTTATCTGTGGGAGGTAAACATTAAAACAATTGAACTCATGGAGATGAAGAGTAGAAAGAGTTACCAAAGGCTGAGAAAAGTACCTGGGCAGGGTGAGGATGGAGGTGAAAGAGGGATGATTAAAGGGTACAAAAAAAAATAGAAAGAATAAATATGCTGGGCGCGGTATCTCACACCTGTAATCCCAGCACTCTGGGAGGCTGAGGCAGGCAGGTCACAAGGTCAGGAGATGGAGACCATCCTGGCTAACAGGGTGAAACTCTGTCTCTACTGAAAATACACAAAATTAACTGGGCGTGGTGGCGGGCGCCTGTAGTCCCAGCTACTCGGGAGACTGAGGCAGGAGAATGCTGTGAATCCGGGAGGCGGAGCTTGCAGTGAGCCCAGATCGTGCCACTGCACTCGGGACGAGACTGGGCGACAGAGGGAGACTCTGTCTCAAAAAAAAAAAAAAGAATAAATAAGACCTACTATTTGCTAGCACAAGATGATGATAGTAAAAATAATAATAATAATAATTGTACATTAAAAATAAGTAAAAGAGTATAATTGGATTGTTTGAAACACAAAAGATAGATGCTTAAGGTGATGGATACCCTATATACCCTGATGTGATTATTACACTTTGCATGCTGCATCAAAACATCCAATGTAACCCATAGTTATATACAACAACTATGTACCCACAAAAATTAAAATAAAACAAAAATACATAATATACTGATTGATGTTCTGCGACCTCAAGTTAATTGGAAAAGTTGGGTCAGGTGTCCTTAAGAAGGCAGGGAGCCCACAGGCATTTAAAATGCTTTCTATCCATTGTGATGGGCTGTTCCTGCCTGAAGGGGTCAGCTGCAAATATTTGAGACAGATTTACGTGCAACCAGTTAAGTAGGTTATTCCTATATGTGTCTGTGTTAGGGATTATAATATTATTATAATATTTGTTGTGCGCTTGTGTACTAGATACACTAGATACTGTGCTAGGCACGCTAGAATTTTTTTCTTTTTTTGGGGGGGGACGGAGTCACTCTGTGGCATGATCTTGGCTCGCTGCAACCTCCGCCTCCCAGGTTCAAGCAATTTTCCTGCCTCAGCCTCCTGAGTAGCTAGGACTACAGGCGCCTGCTACCACGCCTGGCTAATTTCTTTTTGTATTTTTAGTAGAAACGGGGTTTCACCATGTTGGCCAGGATGGTCTCGATCTCTTGACCTAGTGATCCGCCCGCCTCGGCCTCCCAAAGTGTTGGGATTACAGGCGTGAGCCACCGCGCCCGGCCCACATCAACCTTTATAGGCAGGTAGTACTATATCTCCATATTAGGCAGAGGAAACAGAAGCACAAGGAAGTCAGGCAGCTGACCCAGGCTCGTTTGCATCTGGGGTTTCAAATCCAGGGCTTTCTGCAGGATCAGCACTCTCAGCACAACACTCGCACTCTGGACTCACCACTTGCAACCTGGGTGCTCCGTGAAGGCCTGGGTTTGATTAAAGAGTCTCAGAAAGCGCCCAACGGCATTTCCTGGAGACCTTTCAGAATGGCCAGCTGCCTAGATGGTGAGCAAAGCACCAGGAAATGCCTCCCTCTGGGGAAAATCGAAGTGGGGACTGGAGCTGGCAGGCGACTGTGGATGCAGGGCTCCACGCCCCTGGCAGGCTGGCTGGGCTGGGCAGTGCTGTTAATTCAATGCAGATTGAGTGTCCTTTACCCAAAATGTTTGAGACCAGAAGTGTTTCAGATTTTGGATTTTTTTTTTCTTCAGATTTTGGACTATCTGTATATACAGAATGAGATCTCTTGGAGATGGGGCCCAAGTCTAAACATGAAATCCATTTTTTAAATATACATCTTATACATGTAGTCTGAAGGTAATTTTATACAGTGTTTAAAATAGTTTTGTACATAAGACAAAGTTAGTGTACATTGAAACACCCGGGTCACCACCCACAGAAATGTCTCAGCCGAGAATAAACTTGGCTTCCCAAGTCCTGTCTGTGGGTAGAGGGCCCTCAAATCCCAACACATTCCAACATCTCCCTCTGCTGGCCTCTGCCTGACATTACAGACAAAGAATCGATTTATTCCCCCGCCCAAGTCTGGCACCCCACTGCCTCTAACATACACACATCTTGCAGACATAAGAGATTTTAATGCCTCTGTGTCTCTTTCCCCCTTCTTTTGGTAGCACTGCCCTGTTCTCTGGGGGGAGACTGGCCCTCTCCCCTTGCCCACGTTACCTGTTCCCAACGGAACCACAATCTCAGAATCCTGTCATTCCTGGCTGTGGCAAGGGGCACATGGCCTGGGGGTGGTGACAGTAATGGATGGGTCTGAGGGGTGGGTGCCTAGCCAACCCAAATGGGACAGTTCTGGGGCATTATGTATACACCTGGAAGTCCCTTCTTCCTCTGGTGTCTCCGTAGGTGGGGCCGTCAGAGGCCACTGCCCTCCTCTCTGCCTAGGAAAGTCCCTCCCCAGCAGGACAGAGCAAGGCCACTGCACAGAGACATCCAAGGGAGAGAAGGCTGGAGGAACACTCAGATCCACACCCTGGATCTATGTTCCTAGATCCAGGCCCACTGGGCCAACCAGCTTGCTGTGGGACTTGAAACTGAAGTGGAGAAAGAAAAGCCCCACACGTTGAAGCTGGGGGCTTGCTAGGGAGTTGACCACCATCGAAACTGAGCATGTGGACTTGGCTGCGCACACTGGTCACTGTACCTGGGAATATACTCAGTCAGTCTGTACAGTATTCATTAGCATTCATTTAATTTGTTTTTCAGCCATTTCTTAAGTACATCTTTTTGTGTATTTCCCCCCCCCAACCCCCATCCCAACTGCCAAGCTCTCTCACTGTCTCCTGGACAGGGGCAGGTGCTTTCAGTTTACCCAGTGGTGCGGGTCCTGGTCTTGTGATTTTAAATTAGAAAGACATCAGGCCGAGCCTCAGTTTACCCAGCGATGGGGGAGCCCTATGGCAGGAGCACACCTGGTCTCTCCCCATCTCCCACACAGCCTCTGGCTGCTGTGACACTGGAACCCATGCAGGCAGGATGTTCCCAAATGTCCCTTAGTGGAGTAACAAATGGCAATGGCTTGGCAATCATATTGCCTAGAGCTGGGAGTCCCAAATGCAGTAACAACAATTAAGAGTATAAATGTTAATGCTAATGTGGCTTCTGCATTCTAGGGATGATGGTAAAATTCCCATTTCTCATACAGGGAATAGGAGGAATTCCTCCCTCTATGGTAGTCAGCCGGGCGTCTGGTCCTGCTCTGCCCTGGAGGTCCAGCATCCAGGGCCTGCCATGTTCCTGGATCCCCTTCCCAGGCCAAGGTCCAGCTCTCCACCCCTGCTGCTGCTTGTGTGGTGGTGATCCAGCTCCCTTAGTCAAGGGTCATTTCTTGACCCCTCCCACTTCCAACTCATATTCTGCACTTTGAGGGACTGGAAGGGCTATGGTTTGAATGTTCATGTCTACTTCAAAATTCGTGTTGAACTTTAATCCCCAGAGCAACAATATTAAGAGATGGGCCTTTAGGAGGTGATTAAGCCACAAGGGCTCTGTCCTCATGGGTGAGATTATTGTCCTTAAAAAAGGGCCAAAGGGAGAGACTTTGCTCCCCTTCATTCCTTTTGCCACATGAGGACACCTGGACAGTGCCATCTATGAGGAATAGGCCCTCACTAGACACCGAACCTGCTGGTGCCTTGATCTTGGACTTCCCAGCCTCAAGAACTATGAGAAAATAAATTTGTTTTTAATAAATTACCTGGTCTCAGGCATTTTGTTATAGAAGCACAATTAGACTAAGAAAGAAGACTGCAGTTCAAAAACAGCTGACTTGGAGCCAGAGAGGTGCATGGCTCAAGCTTCAAGACCTCTTTCTCGAATGGGTCTCTTCTAAATAAATATTAGCTTTCAAACCTAATATGAGATAAATAATTTTACACCTCTGTTTTAAGGAGACTCCACCAGATTGTACAAGCCCACAGAATTTGCATCCATCTGGCCAGTAGGGGAGCCCTAGGGAGGGCCTAGCCTGACTTCAGGAACTGTGAGGTCTAACATCTAGTCTTGCTTTGTTCTTTGGTGTTTCCAGCTGGGGGATGCTCAGGTGGGTGCAGTCAGGTGATCGGTCGTCTTCATGGAGTCTATCCATGTGGGGGAGCTTAGGCCTCCTCTCAGCATGGCAGCTTCTGCAAAGTCAGCCCTGGGAGGTGAAGGCGTCAAGAGTGAGCATTCCAGCGGGCAATGCAGAAATGCAAGATAGTTTTTCTAACATTCGTTTTAAGCTTGCCCTTTCCTACCTTATACATTTCTTCAGATCATAAGTTTTGTTGCCCACTCAAGACCAGTGCCAGTTTGGAGAAGGGAGAGGCCACCCAGACCCACACATGGGGCCAAGCAGAAGGCACCACAGAGACCCAAATCAGTATAAAGAGGGGTTCTAAGGATCAGAAAAGATGAAATCTCTCCCACGAGTGTCAGTGTCACCAGGTGTGACAATGGTGACAGCAGAGCTTAAAGCAAGTCCTTCTGAAACAGGGACCTGTGTGTGGATCATACACTCACGAAGCTGGCCCTGGTTGGATAGAATCTGGCAGAATTTGGTGGCCCTAAAGCAAAGCCAGGTGCCATCCATTGCATGTTCTCAGGGTAGGAGCTCCTGTACCTCATGTCCTAAGGAGTGCCTAGAAGACAGGAAGCTCTGCCAGTGGGGGCCTGTGACTGACACCAAGAGCAGCCAAGCCAGGAGCCATCCTTCCCTCCACACCTGCTAGCAGGTGCCCGGGTACAGACGCACACCTAGTATATGCCAATCATAACACTCCCATCCCAACTCTCCTTGAGCGAGAGGGGCCATGCCTTCTGCTGGGGTTTGTGGGTCTGTGGTGCCTTCTGATTGGCCCAATGTGTGGGTCTGGGTAGCCTCTCCCTTCTCCAAACTGCCGCTGGTGTTGAGTGGGCAACAAAGCTTATGATCTGAAGACATGTATAATGTAGGAAAGGGCATTTTGACATTCTGAATAGTTTTGGGGCCAGGGGCCCTGCATTTTCATTGCGGATCCTGCCTGGGAGTGTAGGAGATACAGGTTCAAGGGCAGATGGGATCAGAGGCCAGTTGTGTGGAGCTGGAGAGGACAGAGACCCAGACCTTCTTACCTTGCTAGTCTACAGATGAGGAAAAGGAGGTCTCCAGGGAGAAGAGACCTAAGGGGTCCACAAAGCTGGTTAGAAGCGAGACCAAGGCTCTGTGTTTCTAGACCAAACTCCTTGAACTAAAGCAGCCCCTAGGAATACCATGGAGGCATGATAGGTCCAGTGACCACCCTCTGCAGAGGCAGCACGGAGCTATGGGGACAGCCCGGGGTGTCATCAGATGGACTGGAATCTGATTCCCAGCTGTGGGATCTTGGAGAAGACGCTCAGCTTTCCTGTGTCCTCATTGGAAAACCAGGGATAACACTCAGGGCTGTTGTGAGGACTCCCCGGGGTGGAAAGAACCAGCTGTGCCGTGTAAGTAAGTGTTTAATAAGTGTTAGTCCCTTTGCGTGGTCCCTGCCCCTGGGGATGAGCCACAGCATCCACAGGCAGAGCCGCTGGACCCAGAGCACTGGCGGGACTTTTGGGCTCTCTGTCTGGGTGGTGGCTCCCTCCATGGGCTCACCCATCCCCGTGCTGCAAGGTCCACTTTCCTGTCCATGCTCCCCACCTCACATCCAACAATTGGCATAACAGTTGCAGAGCCCTGGAGGCTCCTTCCTGAAGTGGCCTTACCCCTTCGTGGCTGGAGGTTGGGGACTGCTCAGGAACGGGGCTGGAGGAGCGGTGCCATGGAGGAACGGGGGAAGCTTCCTCTTACTGACGTGCACTAAAAGCAGTCCCATTCCATGGCTCATCTGCATCCTCAGCACTGGACGCAGTGAGTGGCACATGGCAGTGCTCAGCAAATGTTTGATGAGTGAGTGAATGAACGAAAGGAGAATGGAAACGCCAGGTACAGTGGCTCACATCTGCAATCCCAGCACTTTGGGAGGCCAAGGCAAATGGATCACCTGACGTCAGGAGTTCAAGACCAGCCTGGCCAACATGGTGAAACGCTGTTTCCACTAAAAATACAAAAATTAGCCAGCGGTGGTGGCACGTGCCTGTAATTCCAGCTCTTTAGGAGGCTGAGGCAGGAGAATCGCTTGAACCTGGGAGGCGGAGCTGAGATTGTGCCACCGCACTCCAGCCTGGGCCACGGAGCGAGACTCTGTCTCATCTATCTCAAAAAAAGAAAAAAAAAAAAAAAAAGGAGAATAGGAACAATGCCTGGAAGGAGGGAGAAGAACTTACCAAAAATGTAAGCAGACAGGGAGGGTCTCCAGGGACTACAGGAATGTAATCCGCTCAAGCAACCAGGGTATTTTTTTTTTTGAGACGGAGTCTCGCTCTGTCGCCCAGGCTGGAGTGCCGTGGCCGGATCTCAGCTCACTGCAAGCTCCGCCTCCCGGGTTCACGCCATTCTCCTGCCTCAGCCTCCCGAGTAGCTGGGACTACAGGCGCCCGCCCCCTCGCCCGGCTAGTTTTTTTTTTTTTTTTTTGTATTTTTTAGTAGAAACGGGGTTTCACTGTGTTAGCCAGGATGGTCTCGATCTCCTGACCTTGTGATCCGCCCGTCTTGGCCTCCCAAAGTTCTGGGATTACAGGCGTGAGCCACCGCGCCCAGCCGCAATCAGGGTATTTTACAGCCTCCTGCCCTGCAGCCCGGTTTTCCCAAACCCTTTGGGGAATGTGGTCACCTAGTTAGCTGGAACCAGCTCCTGACAGACCCCAGCAACTTATAGATAAGCCTCAGTGAACCTTCCTCATGACCATGCTAAAGTATCCGCCCTGGGCAGAGCTGTAGCTTTATAACCATAACACGCAACCCACGTGCTGGCGTGATGACTTGCTGTGCCTGCGCCGTCAGGACCCCCCTCTCCATGCAGCAATGCACCCTCTGCTCTCTGCATCACCCCCATAAAACCCTCCTGTCACTTCCCTCGGGGAGACACTCTTTGGAGAATACACCCAGTGCGCTCCTTACTTGTGCCAAGAAATAAAACTCCTATTGATCAAAACCTGTGTTCTGTGGGGAGTCATTTGTTACTTGCCAGGCAAATGAACCCTGGTGTTTTTGGATAACACCTTCAGGCTCTGTTTCTTTTAGGGTCTGATTTTTAAATGCTGAGCAGAAATTTCCTTGAGACCTGTGTAGAGAGTGCAGTGTTGCTGAAGGATCATAAACCAGAAATCTTTGGTCCTGCACCGTGGGTGCTTTCTAAACTTCCGGGATGTTGCAACCGCCTCTGGTGCTTAGAAAAGCTCCACCTTATCACTCCTGCCCTCTTTGCCCTTGCAACTGGGGTGTTTTGGTTCCAAGCTCACATGGCTTCTTTCCACTGGGTGGTTGCTGCAGGATGGGGCCAAAAGCAGGCAGTAGAGATAGAACAGTGCTTCTCAAAGTTCAATGTGAATCCATTACCAGGAGGGCTGCTGAAACCCAGACGGCTGGGCCCTACCCCCAGAGCCTCTGATGTTGCGGGTCAGGGGTGGGACCCAAGAATTTTCTTCTATCGAGTTCCCAGGTGATGCTGAGGCTACTGGTCCAGGGACCACACTTTGAGAACCACTGGTACAGACCATTGCACCAAGAACATGGAGACTGGCGTTCTGCTGTAAACTCCTGATGACTTGGGTAACCCACCTATCTTCTTTTTGCTGTTTTCTCATCTCTGAAATGTTGATAATAACAATCCCTAACTCAGAGTCATTGTGATAATTAGATGCGATGATATGTGTTAAACATATGCCACAGTCTCTGGCATACAGTTAGTGCTTGTGATACGGTATTGTGACTCATAATAAGATATAATATGTGTTTTTGTTTTGTTTTGAGACAGAGTCTTGCTCTGTTGCCTAGGCTGGAGTGCAGTGGTGTGATTGCAGTTCACTGCATCCTCGATCTTTTGGGCTCAAGTAATCCTCCCGCCTTAGCCTCCTGAGTAGCTGGAACTACAGACATGAGCCAGCAACTTTTAAAAAATTTTTATTTTTAGTACAGATGAGGTCTGGATATGTTGCTCAGGCTGGTCTCAAACTCCTGAACTCAAATGATTATTCCACCTTGGCCTCCCAAAGTGTTGGGATTATAAGTGTGAGCCACAATGCCTGGCCAAGATATAATATATATGTTTGGTTTTCATCCCTGTTTCCTGACACACAACTCCTATAGCCCTTGGAATCTCTAAAGCGATGTATCTTGTTGAGTGCTGTTGGATTAACTGTTGGCTGCCCAAGAGGACTGGGACTTTCACTCCCACTCCTAGCCTTCAGAGAGGGCAGAGGGGCTAAAGGTTAAGTTGGTCACCAATGGCCAATGATTTCATCAATTATGCATATGTAATGAATCCTCCATAAAAACCCAAAAGGACTGGGTTTAGTTGTTTCTGGACATGGAACACATGGAAGTTCCTAGGGGGTGGTGTGTCCAGAGAGAGCATGGAAGCTCTGAGACTCTTTTCCCATGCCTCGCCCTGCACATCTCATCCATAGGCTGTTCATCTGCGTCCTGTGTGTCAACCTAAAAGGAAGAGGCCGAAGTGCACAATGTGATTTAAAGAGTTTACTTGAGCTGGATGTGATGGTTTATACCTGGAATCCCAGCACTTTGGGAGGCCAAAGCGGGAGGATTACTTGAGCCCAGGAGTTTGAGACCAGCCTGGGCTATGTAGTGAGATCTAATCTCAACAAAAAATACAAAATTAGCCAGGCTTGGTGGTACACACCTGTAGCCCCAGCTACTTGGGAGGCTGAAATGGGAGGTTCACTTGAGCCTAGGAGGTTGAGGCTGCAGTGAGCTGTGATTGCACCACTGCACTCCAGCCCGGGTGACAGAGTGAGACCCTGTCTCAAAAATAAAAAATAAAAATAAGAAAATATTTTACATGAGCAAAAATAAGGACAGTTGCCCCAAAAACTCAGACCCAAGTAATCCTGGATATGAGCTTCATGTGGCCTTTATCGCAGGTGGGTTTTTGAAGGAAACAAAAGTGAAACGGGGAATGGCTGATATAAATTTCTGTCAGAAATTCTCTCTGGTTTACAGAAATGACATGGATTAGCGATTGGTTATACACTGTTATGCTATAGGATGTGGGTTATATGCGGGGTGGGGTATTATTAGGTTAATCCACAGCTACTCGTGGCAACGGCAAGCAGTTTCCAGAGACGCAACATAGCTCAAAGTGGGAAAGAGGATGTGATCGCAGTCTCATTTCAATGCCTCCTCTCTGGGCCTAATAATTTGAAAGGGCTCCCATTCCTCAGATAAGAGTTATATTCTGGGTGGGTGTGGCAGCTCACGCCTGTACTCCTAGCATTTTGGGAGGCTGAGGCGGGTGGATCACTTGAGGTCAGGAGTTTGAAACCAGTCTGGCCAACATGGTGAAACTCTGTCTCTACTAAAAATACAAAAAATTAGCTGAGCTTGGTGGCGGGTGCCTGTAATCCCAGCTTTTGGGAGTCTGAGGCAGGAGAATCACTTGAACCCGGAGGCAGAGGTTGCCATGAGCCAAGATCGCACCATTGCACTCCAGCCTGGGCAACAAGNAGGTGGCGGGCGCCTGTAGTCCCAGCTACTCGGGAGGCTGAGGCCGGAGAATGGCGTGAACCCGGGAGGCGGAGCTTGCAGTGAGCTGAGATCCGGCCACTGCAGTCCAGCCTGGGTGACAGAGCGAGACTCCGTCTCAAAAAAAAAAAAAAAAAAAAAGTGAGTTATTTTCTTTCCTCGTTGTAATATCCTGTATAATAAACTGGTAAACGTGTGTTTCTGTGAGTTCTGTGAGCCGCCCCAGCAAAGTAATTGACTCCGAGGAGGGAGTCATGGGAACCCTGAGAGCAGCCCATCGGTTAGAAACATAAAACATCACCTGTGCCTGCGACTGGCATCTGAAGCAGGGACAATCTCGTGGGGCTAGGTCCTCACCTCATGCTGCTTCCAGGTAGACAGTACCAGAACTGAGTTAAGTGATAGGACACACAGCTGGCATCTGCTACAGAACTGGTTGCTGGCGGGGAAAAGTCTCCACGCATTTTATTTTGGTGACCAGAAGTCACAGAAGTATTCTGTGTGGATCACTGAGTGAGGAACTAGGAAAAGCACTTTTTTTCTATATCTGCTCAGAGTGCCCAATAAATATTAGCAATTATTATCTAGAAAATAAAAGTGTTTTCTAATCCTGGTAGAGTAGGTATATGGCACATGCACAGACCTCCATAACCTGTCCCAGGGCAGGTGATGCTAATTAATCAGAGCTTCCTTGCCAAGGTCTGGATGTGGCTTCAGAATCCTTCTCAACACAGTACTCTAGGCAGCCACTACCAATCCATTGATTGGACTCAGCATTCAAGTTGAAGCCTGTTTGCCCTCCCTTCCAGGGCTAGTGATCAGATGTAAGCTGAACCACATGGTCTCTTCTCCATCTGAGCAGACACCAGTTAATCCGGGGGTAGCCGGTGGGCAGACAGCGCACAGGAGGAAGGAAGGAGTGCCTGGTCAGCCCCAGGGATCACAAAACTGTCCAGGAAGGAATCCCCTGAGAACCACAATGTTCTTTGCCAAGCACCATGAAACGCCAATACCTTAATTCCCTTATGTGAAACAGAAAGGAAGAATAGTAGAAAATCCAGTTTCCTGACATGAATATATGAATGAGCCTCAAATGGAAAAACAGTCTGTCAAACTAGCAATCAACATTATTTTCTCAGTTTTCATCAGTACTAATTTTTTCATTATTTTAAAAAATGGGCTGCTACTAAAGGAAATTGATGGGAAAACCACTTGAAATTGAGACCATTCTACTCATCAACTTGGAAAAGCTATGTTTCATGGTGGAAGGCACATGGACTGTGCTGCCAGACAGATCTGACTGGAGGCCCCCCAGGTGTGGGCTCAGTGTGACCAATTGTCCAGGTTTGCCCAGGACGGAGGGGTTTCCCAGACAACGGACTTTCAGGAGGAAATGGAGAGTCATCATTTCCTTCTCTCCATAAAAAGCCCAAGAGAAGGCAATGTGGAGTGTTAGGGTGAGGGCTCTGGGGCCAGATTGCATTTGCAGCCTGGCCCTGCCCCTTACCAACTGTGCATCTTGCAAAACTTACTTAACCTCTCTGTGTCTCAGCTTCTTACTCTATGAAGGAAGAATGAGTTAGTGCCTAGTCCATGTAATAGCTTAGAACAGACTTCCTGGTGCACAGCTCCAAAATGCTGCTGTTGATTATTCTTCTGGTAATCAACTATTTAACCTGCCTGGACATCAGGAGAGCACTGGGGCCTCTCAAGTGGTGCAGGTAGGGAAGGCAGTGTCCCCTGGGGGGAGGCAGGAGGAGCCCTGGGGAAGGCAGGTTCGCCCCAGTGCAGCTTCTCTTGCTCTCTGATGCCTGAGCATGAACCACAGATGAGTCATCTGTCAGGTAGAGCGTTGCATTGTTCCCCATTTCTCCTTTTGGAAAGCAAATATTCCCAGACAGCGTAAATCCTAAGCATTTCTGGGGCTGGGACTAAAATGAAGGGAAAAATGCTAAAAATGGAGAATGGGAAGGGGGTGTCTATAAAGGGCAGTTCTGCTCCCATCCTTGGGGAACAGCTCACAGGTAAGAGGCTCTGAGCAGGTGTAGCTCCTGAAATGAATGAGACTGTCCCAGGATGTCCCTGAGGACAGGCCTTCTAGGGCTATTCTTAAAGGGAGAGTGTGTGTGTGTGTGTGTATAGAGAGAGAGAGAGAGAGAGATGAAAGTCTTCAGTTTGGGATGGGGCATGTGTATCAGAAAAACAGATTCAAATTAAAAGAACTCATATTTGGGCTGGGCACCGTGGCTCACACCTGTAATCCCAGCACTTTGGGAGGCCGAGGCGGGTGGATTGCTTGAGGTCAGGGGTTTGAGACCAGCCTGGTCAACATGGTGAAATGCTGTCTCTACTAAACTACAAAAGTTAGCTGGGTGTGGTGGTGGGCTCCTGTAATTCCAGCTATTCTGGAGGCTGAGGCAGGAGAATCGCTTGAACCCAGGAGGTGGAGGTTGCAGTGAGCTGAGATCATGCCACTGCCTCCAGTCTGGGCAAAAGAGCAAGATTGTTTCAAAAAAAAAAAAAAAGAACTCATATTTGGAAAAGGAAAAAAAACTCATGGTGTTGCAACACAGCTGGCAAAGGGAAAGCACTGATTGGTGAAGCTGTGAAGAGCTTTCAAGAATGGGCACCCTGCTTCTTCAGGGACCAAGGACAACCCTGTCTCCAGGAGGCTGTGAAAATGCTGAGTGGGTAGAGGTATCCGCCCACCCTCTAGAGGCAAAAGCTCAAAGTGCATCGTAGGTGGAGCCACCCCGCTCCCCCCATGCCCCTTGCTTGGTCGGGAGACTGGGAGTGGTCCAGCCAGATGTGCTCCATCTTTGTTTTCCATCACTTGCCCAGCCTCACCTTGCTTTGCTTCCAGTCCACTGAGGGTGGGTATGGAACGATGAGAGGTGGGTGACTTGCTGAGTCAAAGTATCTCAGTCTCTTCCAATTTAAAAGAGACTTTTTTTCGAAGACTTAGCCCCTTCAGAATTAGGACTTCCCATCAGTTCTTCTCCTCTCTGAAGGTGTCTCCTCTCTCACCCCTCCTCCCCAAGGGGGTGGGGCAGAAGGATGGCCCCTGGCCTGGAACTGTCACAGGGCCCCCACTGGATCCCTTACGGAGGTGTGAATGGCTTAGGAACCTCAGGGCCTTGTCAGGCCTTCTCCCCAAGTCCTTGTGCTGGCCTGCCCTTGCCTGGGCACTTGCTGGGGCTGCCATCCTTGAGGTCTGGATGTCGCTCTTTTTCAAGACCTGGCCCTAAAGTCCTGCCTGTTCTCATCCTCAGGCTCTCTTCCTCAGAGGGAGCTAGCCCTGGGTTACCTTTGGGGCCCGTGGGCATCTCTGGATGCTGGAGCTCTCTGGGCCTGGCCCTTGGCCCTGGGGCCCCATTCTCCTAGGCAGGGGGCCTCAGCCTTCCTAAGACCCAGCAGAGTGCCCAGAAGCGGGGGAGGAGACGCCTGTCGGATCCATCCTCCACCCTCACACCACCTGAGTATTTTGCTCTTGTAGGACTTAGCCTCCTTCCTCCATACTCAGCCTAGGGAGAGGGGGAAGACACTGTGGGCTCACCTCCAGGCCTTCCCTCCCTCCCTGCCAGCTCCGCCCCCTCACACCTCCTTGGAGGCCCTCCTCTGTCTCATGGAGTGCAACAGCCTGGTCATTCTGTATCTTCTTGATACTGTAGTTTATGTGAATGGTCTAGTCTCAGCCCTCAAAGCTTTACTTTTGACAAGTAATGGGAAGCGTTTGGAAGTCAAAAACCTTTTCTGTCTTCATAAAATCGAGTTTTAAACATTCTTGTCTTTCTAGGATTTAATAAAAAAAAAATCAGTTTGAAAAGGGATCAATGACATGTTCAAAAGACATCTCTTTTCTATGTCTGTAGCTTCAAAAATGACTCAGTAGGCTGGGCATGGTGGCTCACACTTGTAATCCCAAAGCTTTGGGAGGCCGAGGTGGAAGGACTGCTTGAGGACAGGAGTGTGAGATCAGCCCGGACATGGTGAGACTCAGTCTCTATAAAAAATTTAAAAACTAGCCAGGTATGGTGGCACATACCTGTTGTCCTAACTGCTTGGGAGGCTGAGGTGGGAGGATAGCTGGAGCCCAAGGGTATGAGGCTGCAGCGAGCTCTAATTGCACCATCGCACTCCAACCCAGCCAACAGAACAAGACCTTGTCTTAAAAGAAAAAAAGACTCAGCAGTAAGCAGTAGTATTTTGCTTAATTCTAAGTGCCAAGGTTTTGTACTCTAATATAATTCTACACCAAAGGAATCAGGATTCTGGTAGAAGGTAACTGATGGCCTGTCTGTGTCTTGGGAGTTGAGAAAGATCAGGATGGTCCTAGAATATCCTGCTGTTGGCCCCAAACAATGGAAGGTTTCAAAAATATGGCACCAAACGAACTGCTTGGCCAAACTGTAACAACTGGTAACCATTTATCATAATCTGAGCATCAAAATGGAATACTTGTAGTGTTAAGAATAAGTTTAGTCTAAAAAGACATGCGACTATAATGATACCTGAAAAAGAAATGTTTATATAAAGTGTAAAAAGATAGTATTTAAATAAATTGCAGTAGTGAGGAGGGTGTGGATATGTCTGTTTCTAAGGCTATATAAGATGCATTCTCCATTTGTAAGTGGTAAAGAATAAACATGGAAGGGTGAGCAAGTGAGAGATGACCAGGAAAAGCAAGGAGGAACCTATTACTGTTGTCAGTCACACAAAGCCCCAGAGTAGAAAGATGCCCCAAAGTGCTGCACAATGATGGACCAGGCGAGTCTCCCAGAGAGACCATCTGTCCAGACTGCATTTGTGATTTCTGGGGGATGAGATCTCTAGTTTTCCTAATTAATCAAAATGCATCCTAATCTCAGGTGATGGGTGCACCAAAATCTCACAAATCATCACTAAAGAACTTACTCACGTAACGAAACACACTACCTGTTCCCCAATAATCTATGAAAAAAAAAAGCATCCTAACAAAACCAGCATATATTTCCTCTTGTCCGTCTTTCTCCTCTTCCTTTTCCTCCTTCTCTTTTTTCTTCTCCTTAATCTCTGCTCCTTGTTTTTCAGGATATATTTGCTGTATACCTTGAAGGTATCAATATACACGTTCTAAGCTCTAAAAAGGTAAAACAACAAGTGTAAGGATGGTGATTATAAGAAGCCTCCTGGACATGTGCAGTGGCTCTTGCCTGTAATTCCAGCACTTTAGGAGGCTGAGGAGGGTGGATCACGAGGTCAAGAGATTGAGACCATCCTGGCCAACATAGTGAAACCCTGTCTCTACAAAAAAATACAAAACTTAGCCGGGCATGGTGGCCTGCGCCTGTAATCTCAGCTACACGGGAGGCTGAAGCAGGAGAATTGCTTGCACCCAGGAGGCGGAGGTTGCATTGAGCTGAGATCCTGCCACTGCACTCCAGCCTGGCAACAGAGTGAGACTCCATCTAAAAAAAAAAAAAAAAAAAAATCTCCTGGCTGGGTGCAGTGGCTCACACCTGTAATCCCAGCACTTTTGGAGGCTAAGGCAGGTGGGCCGCTTGAGGTCAGGAGTTCGAGGCCAGAACTAATTTTAGTCTCTACTAAAAATACAAAAATTAGCTGGTCATAGTGGTGCATCTGTAATCCCAGCTACTTGGGAGGCTGAGGCAGGAGAATCGCTTGAACCCGGGAGGCAAAGGTTGCAGTGAACTGAGATAGCACCACTGCACTCCAGCCTGGGAGACAGGGTAAGACTCTGTAAAAAAAAAAAAAAAAAAAAAAAAGAAGTAGAAAAAAAGAAAGAGGACTCTCATGCTGGTGGTATTTTAGAACAAGTTTAAATGCAATCTTTTGTCTGGTGTATTTGTGGTTATTTTGTTTCAGTCTAAATCTTTTTCTTAAAAGGCCAGGAGGTAATTTTGGCTTTACAGGCCATGTGGTTACTGTTGCAACCACTCAACTCTGCTGTTGTAGAGGGAAAGCAGCCATACACTATACGGAAATGATGGTGTGGCTATGTGCTAATAAAACTTTATTTGTAAAATCAGGCAATGAGCCTCAGGTTGCTTACTCCTGGAGTAGAATATTTGAAGTTTGAGATGATCCATCGTGATAAAACTGTAATTTTAGTTTAAGCCACTTAGGAAAGGTATTGAATAACATCTGTAATCAGTGTCCAAATGCTAAAGAAAAATCATTCTCTAAATGTGGTTTATTAAAACTACATTCTGTTTAATAAAGGTAGTATTAACTACCACACAAAAACCCTTCTAAATATGAAAATAGTCTACTGATGCTAGTGACAGAGCTGAATCTAAATTCTCAAATCTTTGAACTGGTAAAATAATTCCCATTAAGGTGGTGTGACAGAGAGTAGCCGACTACTAAGGAAACCCATTTCCTCTTCTCTCTGGGCACACATATCTGGACTACATTTCCTAGCCTTTCACATCAATTTGGGTGCCTTGTGCTTGAATTCTAGCCAATGGAATATCAGCAAAAGTGATGCGTGTCAATTCAAGACCTAGCCTATCAAAACCTCCATTGTCGGCTGGGCGTGGTGGCTCACGCCTATAATGCCAGCACTTTGGCAGGCCAGGACAGGTGGATCACCTGAGGTCAGGAGTTCAAGACCAGCCTGGTCAACATAGTGAAACCCCATCTCTACTAAAAATACAAAATTAGCCAGGTGTGGTGGCACATGCCTGTAGTCTCAGCTACTTGGGAGGCTGAGGCAGGGCAATCGCGTGAACCTGGAAGTTGGAGGTTGCAGTGGACCGAGATCACGTCACTACACCCCAGCCAGGGTGACAGAGCGAGACTCCATCTCAAAAAAACAAAAACGAAAACCTCCATTGTCCTTCCCAGTCCTCAGGCTAAACTCAGAGGCCCCCATGGCTGTAAAGGAGGTCAGAGGCAGAACCTGGAAGGAGCCGTCCACTCAGCAGGAAATCTATTTTGTGCTTCCCATGATGGAGCAATAAAATTCTAATATATATGTATAATATATATATATCCTATAAATACATGCCTATGATAAAGTTTAATTTATAAATTAGGCACTGTAAGAGATTAATAATAAAATAGAGCAAATATAACAATATAGTGTAATAAAAGTTATGTGAATTGTCTCCTTTTCAAAATATCTTATTATATGTAATATTTTTGGACTGTGGTTGGCTGCAGGAGACTGAAAACTTGGAAAGTGAAACCGTGGATAAGGGGGGCTCCTGTATCTTAACTGTGGCAATGATTGTTGGCAATGGGGATTTACTAATAGAATTCGTTTTGGAATACCTTGAATGGGGTAGAGCTGAGGAAGACAAGAAGGAGATGAAATTTTGACATCCATCTGTTCATACATTCAATAAGTGTTTATTGAATATTTATTGAATATTCAATCCTTATTCAATAAAGTTTATTGAATCCTTTATTAAGGATTTATGTGGCTAACCTCTGAGATAGGGAAGATACAGCTGCTGTCTTCAAGGACTTTACCCAGGAGGAAGCAGGCAGTTGTGCTAACAAATAATTGTAACAAAGAATTTAGCTGGGGGCAGTGGCTCATGCCTATAATCCCAGCACTTTGGGAGGCCGGGGCGGGTGGATCACTTGAGGTCAGGAGTTCGAGATCAGCCTGGCCAACATGGGGAAACAATGTCTCTACCAAAAATACAAGAATTAGCCAGGCTTGGTGGTGCACACCTGTAATCCCAGTTACTTGGGAGGCCGAGGTGGGAGAATCACTTGAACCCAGGAGGCAGAGGCTGCAGTGAGCCTAGATTGCACCACTGCATTCCAGCCTGGGCAATATAGTGTGACTCCATCTCAAAATCAATAGATCAATCAATCAATAAAATGCATCTAGAGTTCTGTGATCGAAATATGTCCCCATGAGTG
This sequence comes from Theropithecus gelada, assembly GCF_003255815.1. Taxonomy (NCBI): domain Eukaryota; kingdom Metazoa; phylum Chordata; class Mammalia; order Primates; family Cercopithecidae; genus Theropithecus; species Theropithecus gelada. The sequence continues at coordinate 2,210,514 of NW_020257641.1, read as the reverse complement.
GGTGGGATAGAGGAGGGTGTTATAAGTTGCAGGAGAGAAGGGAACAGCTTTTTCAAGAGTATACAAGGGTGCTATAACCTGGGGCCAGATAGGCAGGGGGAAGTTGGGGTGGGGAGGCATACCATGAGGAGACTCAGAGAAGCAGTTCCCCCTCAGATCCCACCAGGCAGGTGACAAGAGGCAGGCAGTGGGTTCCAGGATTGGGCTCTGCATAAACAGATCAGGGTGTGGCATAAATCTATACCTGCAGTGTCAATTCCAGCCACCAAAAGGAGAGGCTGCACAGTCTGCCAGGCAACAGGACTTGAGTAAGCTTGTGGGGACCCCCAAAATGATGATTGGTTCAATCATAGGAGCTCCCATGCTTCCTATGCAGGTTCATTCTTTGAATGCACATACTGAATGGCTACTGTGTGCCAGGTGCAGTCCCTATTCCACTGTCCATTGGGCAGTGGGGGCAACAGACACATAAACAGATTATTTTGATTCCACGCCCTTTGTTAGTCCACTGAAAGACCTTGTTCTCGCCACACAATAAAACTCACTCCATGTATTGAGTAGGTACTGGGTGCCAGGCCCTTTATACATCTGAACACATTTGATTTCATTCAGTCATCATAATAATCCCTTTTAGAGATGAGTAAATGGAGTTTCAGAGAGGTTAGTGGTAAGTGGCAGAGCCGGGATTTGAACCCAGACCTGCTGGCACTGAAGTAAATCCCATGCTTTAAGTACTCTGTCCCAAAGCTCCCTCCCTAGACACTTCACACTTTGCTCATCAGGCCCCAAGGCCTTCCTTCCTCCAGACCTGGGCCATTGCACTAGAGCATTCTGCCACGTCCCTCTGACAACCTTGTAGCATTCCCTTTACGTGTTCCTCTGACAACCTTGTAGGATATGTTGCATGAGGTTGTCGTTTTCCATTTGTTACTGTATATTATTCCATAGTGTGAATATTCATTTTAATTATTTAATTTTTTAAAAGTTCAACTTACCAGTTTTGTTGTGTGTCAGCCAGTTACGGTGGCTCACACCTGTATTCCCAGCACTTTGGGAGGCCAAGGCAGGAGGATCACTTAAGCCCAGGAGTTTGAGACCAGCCTGGACAACAAAGTAAGACCCTGTCTCTACAAAAATACACACAGATACACACACACACACACACACACACGTTTCTTTTGTGGATCATGCCCTTGGTGTGTATCTAAAAAGTTATCACCATAGCCAAGGTCATCTAGGTGTTCTCCTATGTTATCTTCTAGAAGCTTTATACTTTTGCATTTTACTTTTAGGTCTATGATCCATTTTGAGTTAGTTTTTGTGAAAGGTGGAAGGCCTGTGCATAGATTCTTTTTTTTTTTTTTTTTGCATATGGATGTTCAGTTGTTCTAGCACCATTTGTTGAAGACTATCTTTTCTTCAGTGTATGACCTTTGCCCTTTTGTCAAAGATCACTTAGCTGTATTTATGTGGAGCTATTTTCTGGGCTTTCTCTTCTGTTCCATTGGCCTATGTGGCTATTCTTTCATCAATACCACACTGTCTTATTGGAACTTGATAGTAAGTCTTGATATCAGGTACTGTCAGTCCTCTTGAAGATATCGTGTTCACTATTCTAGATCTTTTGCCTCTGCATATAAACTTCAGAATTAATTGACCAATATCCACAAAATAACTTGATAAAGTTTTGATTGGGACTGCATTAAATTAGATCAAGCTGAGGAAGAACTAATAGCTTGACAATATTGAGTCTTCCTCCATGAACATGTAATATACCTCCATTTATTTAGTTCTTTGATTTCATTCATCAGAGTTTTGTACTTTTCCTCATAAAAATTTTGGACATAGTTTGTTAGATTTATAATTAAGGAATTCATTTTGGGGGATGTTAATGGAAATAGTATTGTGTTTTTAATTTCAAATTCCACTTGGTATATAGGAAAGTAATTGGCTTTTGTATACTAATCTTGTGTCCTGGAATCTTGCTATAATTGCTTATTAGTTCCAGAAGTTTTGCATTGACTATGATTTTCTACATAGAAGATCATATCATTTGCAAACAGAGATAGTTTTATTTCTTCCTTTTTAATTTGTATTTTTATTTGTATTTATTCTATTCTTCAAGTTTGTATTCTTTTATTTCCTTTTCTCATCTCATTGCATTAGCTAGAACTTCCAGGACAACGAAAAGGAGTGGAGAGACAGGACATCCTTGCTTTGTTCCTTGTTTCCTTAGTGGGAAAGCTTTGAGTCTCTCAGTATTAAGTAAGATGTTAGCTATAGATATTTTGTAGATATTCTTCACCCAGTTGAGGAAATTCCCCTCTATTCCTAGTTTACTGACGGTTTCTTTCTTTTTTTTTTTTTATCGTAAATGAGTGCTGAATTTTGTCAAATGCTTTTTCTGCATCTATTAATTAGATCATGTGACTTTCTCCTTTAACATGTTGATGTGATGAGTAACATTAATTGATTTTGAATACTAAATCAGCCTTGCATTCCTGGGAGAAATATCAGTTGGTTGTGTGCATAATTCTTTTGAAACCGCCTCTGCAAAAATTAGAACAGAAAATTATTATGGTGAAAGAGATCTGACCTAACTGATTCCATCTTTCTTCTGACTTCCAAACTGTCCTTTTTCATTCCTGGGCACAGGCCAAACTAATTTTGGAAGGAACTTAGTTTATGGTTTAACTTTGAAACAAAGAGGATAACAGCCCTCTTCCAAAACAAATCCGCTTCCCGCCTGGGGACTAGACTGCCTTTGCAGGACTAACAAATTAGCCACAAGATTAGACATTATGGTTTAGAAGTCACGCTGCTAGAGGCTGCAAGGTGCTAAACCTCCCAAATTATCCTGGGGATAATATCACTAAGATCAGACCCTGTACTCGATAGATCAGCTGGTACCAGATCGAGAAACTGGCTCATCTGGTCTTGTGGCCCCCACCCAGGAACTGACTCAGCACAAGAGAACAGCTCCCTTTGATTTCATCTACAACTCAACCTGTCAGTACTCCCACGTTCTGACCCCATGCCCACCAAATTATCCTTAAAAACCCTGATCCCCTAGCTTTCTGGGAGACTGATTTGAATAATGATGAAACTGCAGTCACTCACACAGCTGGCTCTGTGAGAATTAAACTATTGCAATTCCCCTGTCTTGATAAATCGGCTCTCTCTAGGCAGTAGGCAAGGAGAACCTGTTGGGTGATTATACTTTTCTTTCTTTTGTTTTTTCTGTTTTGTTTTGTTTTGTTTGAGACAGTGTCTTGCTCTGTTGCCCAGGCTGGAGCCCAGGCTCGGTTCACCGCATCCTCTACCTCCCCAGGCTCAAGCGATCCATCCACCTGAGCCTCCCCAGTAACTGAGATGAGAGGCATGCACTGCTATACCCAGCTAATTTTTGTATTTTTAGTAGAGGTAGGGTTTTACCATGTTGCCCAGACCGGTCTCAAACTCCTGAACTCAAGTGACCTGCCCGCCTCAGACTCCCAAAGTCAGTTACACTTTTCTATCAAACTGTTGGATTCAATTTGCTAATATTTTGTTGAGGATTTTGCATCTGTGTTCATGAAAGACTCGAGTCTGCAGTTTTCTTTTCTTGTAATGTCTTTGTTTGGTTTTGGTGTTGGGGCAGTGCTGGCCTCATAGAATGAGATAGGAAGCCTTTGGTCCCCTTAACGGTGTTTCTCACTGTCACTTAAAATTCGATTTAGGGAAAAAGCTTTTCTCGGTTCCTGAACAAAAACAGGATCCTGGCAGGCCCTATAATTTGCCGGTTTCCTCCTATATAGTAAAGTGTCCTTAGATAGAGTAAAAGAAGTCTCACACCAAAAATACAAGTCTCACACACAAAAATATAATTTCATCTGTAGGAACCTGTAGAACAGGAAAAACTAATCTGTGGTAGAAAAGGTCAGAGTAGAATTTGCCTCTAGAACCATGATGACAGATATTGACTGGGGAGGGGCATGAAGGAACTTTCTGGATTGATAGTAATGTTCTATATTTTGATAGGGATCTGGGTTGTACAAGTATATGCATTTGTTAAAACATCACACAGTACACCTTTTTGCGTGCATTTTGTGGTATATAAATCTTTCCCTAAGGAAATAATGGACTGTAAATAAATACTGAACTTTGGTTAATAATATACATGCTTCAGTTTTTTGGGGAAGCATACGGACGTCGGCAACTTACTTCGATATTCAAAGAAAATATAATTTAGATTGCTTGAGTGATAGAGGGATGATGGATAGATGGATTAATATATGATAATGCAGCCTGGTGCAGTGACTCTTGCTTGTAATCCCAGCACTCTGGGAGTTTGAGGCAGGAGGATTGCCTGAGGTCTGGGATTTGAGACCAACCTGGACAAAATAGCAAAACCCCATCTCTACAAACTTAAAAAAATAATAATAACGCAATTCGTGTAAAATGCTGTGAGAAAATCTATGTAGTGGATACATGGGTGTTTGCTGGAAAATTCTTTCAACTTTTGAAAGTTGAAAGATTTAACTTTCAACTTTGGAAAATTTGTTGGAAAATTTTCATAATAAAATGGAGAGAAATAACAAATGGAAAGTCCTTTAAAGTTTGGCATGGCTAAAAGAATGGTCTGTGTCCTGGCCCTGGCCAGGTGGTCTTATGGCTCTAGCCTGTGACTTCTGCAGACCCCTGGCCCCGGCTGTGTCCTGCTGTCTGTCTCATGGCCGTCTCCGCCGGAAATGGCGTCATCTGCTCAGAGCCCCAAACACCGTTTCTAGATGACTCATGGTCTCTGCCCACGCAAGATATACAGGTTCCCTTTTAAGCTTTTGAGTCTTGATCACACGCATCGTTAAGGAGATGGCTTCCTCAGTAGCTGTTGGCAGCAATGCCAGCACTGGCTTGGCTCCCCCTGAGCGCTGCATCAGGCCTGCTCTGCTAAGCGGAAAATGCTGCTCTGTCCACTGGGCAGAGATGAGGATAAGGGGGCTTTTCCTGGCAGGCGCAGCTCCACTCAACACCTCTGCTGGCTCCAGAGGGCTCTGGGTTAACCATTTAACATGAACTGCCCTAGTTAATGGAAAACATCTGACCTGCTGCACCCTGGCAGAAGCAGACTTTGAAGTGGAGAGCTGGGACTGAAAAAGAAAAAATCTGTGTGAAGAACTCCAAAATACAGGAGGAAGGAGGAAACCAGAAATTACGCAAGATGGCCCCAAGGGAGAGAGAGAGAAAGACTGCCTCTGAAGCAGCAGAGGCCGCTAAAGAGAAACCTGGAGAAGGCAGCCATCAAACCCTTTTCACTTTCAAGGGAGCCTGAAACTGCAAGCTACCACTTATCGGCTGAATTACAAAAACAACAATGTTTAAAATAATAATATTCAGTGCTAGCAAGAAGTTGGTGAGAGGGCACTTTTGAGAGCTTGTTTGGAGGTTCTAGCAGGGGAGCACAGCTACTCGTATACCCTTGACCGAAGACCGGTCCTCCTCTAGCGGGGATGGTCGTCCTCTTCGACCAAGCACGCAGCTTCGGGAGAGACGCACGTGGAGCGGTGAGGGAGGAAGGGGACACCCGCCTAGCCAGCCAGATCAGCCGAATCAACCCTGGCGATCAATGGGGTGACAGATGTCACAGCCAGATTGCCCTCACATCCAGAGAGGGCGCTTTTATACATTACTAGTAAGAGGTTTTTATGAAAATAATTTAACAATATGTATAAAAGGTCATACATTTTTACTCAATAAGTTATATCCAAGGGTATGTCTATTCTAGGGGCAAAAAATCAAAATGTTTTCAAAGATCTATGTATAAAGATGTTTAACAGGCCAGGCGCGGTGGCTCACACCTGTAATCCCAGCACTTTGGGAGGCCGAGGCGGGCGGATCACAAAGTCAGGAAATCGAGACCATCCTGGTTAACACGGTGAAACCCCGTCTCTACTAAAAATACAAAAAAGAAATTAGCCAGGCGCGGTGGCAGGCGCCTGTAGTCCCAGCTACTCGGGAGGCTGAGGCAGGAGAATGGTGTGACCCCGGGAGGCAGAGCTTGCAGTGAGCCGAGATGGCGCCACTGCACTCCAGCCTGGGCGACAGAGCGAGACTCTCTCAAAAAAAAAGATGTTTAACAAATTATTATAATAACAGGAAAAATGGGGTATTGCTTATAGGTTACTAATTAAATAATAGTTTAACAATGTGATGCAACTATTATGCAGACATTTTTCATGATATACTTTTAGGGGAGAAAAATCAGGTTATAGAACTATTATATGCGATATGATTCCCATTATGTGCTAAATGATTATGAGAGATTATTTGTTCTCTTTTTCATTGTTTTCAATATTTTCTAAGTTTTCTGCAGTGCATGCATATTGTTTTTCATATTTGGGAAAATATTTCTTAAAATGCAGCAGTTTGGAGATGGAATGTGAAGATTTCTCTCTGGGGATGGAGAAGGCAATATTGCCAAGGCTTCTTTAATATCTCTTAAAAATCAATTTGCTTAAGGACGAGCTTGCTATATTAAAATTAAAAAGAAAGAAAGAAATGGAAAATAAATTTGCGAATCTTTTTCTTTTTTTTTTCTTTTATTTTGAGACAGAGTTTTGCTCTTTTTGCCCAGGCTGCAGTGCAATGGCGCCATCTTGGCTCACAGCAACCTCTGCCTCCAGGGTTCAAGTGATTCTCCTGCCTCGGCCTCCCGAGTAGCTGGGATTACAGGCATGCTTGTATTTTTAGTAGAGAGGAGCTCGTCTCTACTGAAGTTTCTCGAACTCCTGACCTCAGGTGATCCACCTGCCTCAGCCTTCCAAAGCACTGGGATTACAGGCGTGAGCCACTGCCCCTTGCCTTCTTTTCTTTTTTCTTTTTTTTTTAAATCTTTTATTCAGTCTGTCCAAGAACACGGCAACATTTGCAAATTTTTTGCTTATACTATAAAGACAGTGCAGGTTCCAGTTTAGATTTGTACATGAAAATATTGAGTCTGTGGGTAGGAGGAACAAAGCCGACTGCTGAAGAGCAGGGCTCTGCCTCCATTTGGCGGGGACTGATGCATTATAAAACTTCCCCAGAGTGTAGTGTAGTTGTAAGGCAGGGTTACGAACTGTGTAGGCAAAACAGCAAAACCCCATCTCTACAATTTTTTTTTTTTTAAAAAAAGAGATAATGCAACTAAAGAAAATCTATGTAGTGAATACATAGGTGTTTGCTGTAAAATTCTCTCAACTTTTATGTAAGTTGAAAAAGTTTCATAACCATCCATAGTGGCAAAGGTTGCTGCTACGCTTTCTTGCAACACAGACAGCTTTAGTGACAAATTTCCACCATCCACAGGGAAAGTGAAGGGTCACTGGAAAAGAAGGAACAGGGGAAAGGCGACTACCACTTATGGAGTCTTGTGGGACGTGTGTATAATGTTGTAGGCAGAAAATGACAGAAACCTCTCTCGCACTAGCATACACAAAAAAGCGTTACATTGGAAACGACAGTTCAATTGAAGCTTCATGTGATAATATGAATCTCTTGAAGCTTATATTTTCCAAAAATGGCTGCAACAATCTCCCATCCCATGGGCCTTTCCTACAATATGACTTTGACTTTCCTCCCTTGAAGAGATGGGGTCTATGTTCCTTCTGCTTGAATTTGGGTGGGCTTATGACTATGGCAGAAGGGACGCTGTGTGATTTATGAGGCTAGGTTATACCAGGTGACACAAATTCTGCCCACTCTCTGGGGACACTCACTTTGGGAACTCGGCTGCCATACTGTGAGGAAGCCCAAGCCACATGGAGAGCCAGGTGTAGGCGTCTGGCCAATAGCCAGTATCAATCATCCACCCGACAAATGAGTGAGGAAGCTCTGTGGGGCGCCAGCCTCCACCATCAGGTGCAGTCTCGGGAGCCATCCTGAACAAGACCCGCCCAGCTGAGCCCGATTAACCCCAGAGCCATAAAAACAATAATAAAGTGATTATTGTTATTTTAAGCCACTAATTTCTGAGGTGATTTGTTACACAAAAATAGAGAACTAGAACAATCTCCATCTCTTAGCTCTTCCTCCCTTTGTTGTTGAACTCATTCTCTCCTGGTGGGTGGCAGGGTGGCGGGAGTGGCTACAGTAAGCTCCAGGCTTAGTATCTCCATGAGAAAGAGATTTTTCTTCTAAAGTCCACATACAATCTCAGGAGACAGCTAGTGTGTTGACTCATATGCCCATCTTTGGAAGGTCACTGTGGCCAGAGGAACAGGATTCTGTGACTCAGGCTGCCATTTGTTCACTCCAACATACATTTCCTCCTTCCCCTGGTAATGACATAAATTCTCCTGATTTTATTCAGGTTGGCAATGTGCCCATCTCTCTTGTAGGTAGGCATGGCTAGGTGGTTAAATTCTGGCCAATGACAGGTGTGTGGTCCTTTACGGAAAGATCCTGTATCAGCTCCTATTATTGTAACAGATCACCACAAATGTAGTAGCTTAAAACAACATAAATGTATTGTCTTGCAGTTCTGGAGGTCAGAAGTTTGATGTGGGTCTCACCAGGCTAAAGTCAAGGTGTCGGGGGACTGTTCCTTCTGGAGGCGGTAGGAGAGAATCTATTTCCTCACCTTTTCTACTTTCCAGAGGCTGCCATGTGCCTTGGCTAGTGCCTTCTTCCATCTTCAAAGTCAGTGATGGCTGATTGAGTCATTCTTACATCGCACAACCCTGACATTGCCTGTTGTGCCTACCTCTTCCACACTTTTGTGATTACAATGGGTCCATCTGGATAATCCAAGCATCTTCCCACCTTAAAATCAGCAGATTAGCAACCCTACTTCCCCTTTCCATGCAACCTAATCTATTCACAGGTTCTGGGCGATTCAGACACGAACCTCTCTGGGTAGATCATTATTCTGCTAACCACAAATCTTTAAAAAGGAAGGGTACCCTTTTATCCTTTCTTCTTCCTTCCTGCTATCTTGAATGGACTCCACATACATCCACTTCTGGGATGAGGCACTGTGGTTGGCAGCCTGCCCAAAGCACCTTTTGGCAGTTGCTCCAAAGAAAGAGGAACTGTTATTAGTAGGCTGAGAGAAGGATGCCAGACAGACAAAAACATCAGATGTTCATTATAAACATCTGCTGCAATAATGCTGCATGATCAACAACCCCTAAGACTCAGTGGCTTAAAAGATTTATTTGTTAATTTCTAGCTCACAGGCCTTCAGTTGATGGTGGCTCTGCCAGGCTTATCTGGGATCAGCTGGACTTGCTCAAGGCTGTGGTTAGGTTCAGGTAGGCCTTGCTTGTCTCTCATGTACCTGGCAACAGTGGCTCCTTGGCATCTTCTCATGGCAGATGGCAGAAGTTCAAGAGAGCCAGCCAAGTCAAACAAGCTCATATAAAGCTCTTTCTTGCATCATGTCTGATCACATGCCATTGACCAAAGCAAGTCCTATGACCAAGCTCGAGTGAATGGGTGGGGACAAGCAGTTCACTTCTAGTGGGCACTCTTCAGGTTGGCACCGTGAAGGGCACAGACAGATAATCCTTTACGGAGGGTGCAAGGCGTTGGGAACCATCATCTAATTTACCCTAGTGAGCTCAGCCAATCCACTTCCCTCATCAGTGAGGAAGTTTTGTAGGGATGTCTCTTCATGCCCACTTGGCCTGGAGGAGTGCTACAGTGATTTTCTTCCCCCCACATCCCATGCCCACTATTTTTAAAAATATTGAAAAGTGCAGAGGCTAATGTAACAAATACAGAATACATGCTCACAATCCAAATGTAAGAAACTTTTAGGCCAGGTGCAGTGGCTCATGCCTGTAATCCCAGCACTTTGGGAGGCTGAGGCGGGGGGGTCATGATGTCAGGAGTTAGAGACCAGCCTGACCAACATGGTGAATCCCCATCTCTACTAAAATACAAAAATTAGCTAGGTGTAGTGGCATGCATCTGTAATCCCAGCTACTCAGGAGGCCGAGGCAGGAGAATTGCTTGAACCCGGGAGGCGGAGGTTGCAGTGTGCCCAGATCACACACCACTGCACTCCAGCCTGGGTGACAGAGCGATACTCCGTCTCATAAGAGCCCCTTAAATTTGTATCCTTTTCATTTTCTACTTCTGGAGCACCAAATTTTTGAGACTCTCACATAACTATAAATGCAATTGTTTCTGTTCCAGAAGCCTGAGTCCTATACTCTAGGATTTTACCATACTTATCTAATATGGGCAAAGTCCTGACTAATCACAATACCTTTATTACCTAGGAATTACATTTGTCTGTGTGTAACGGTCTCCTGAAAAAAGTGGTTTCAACACGCAGGATCTATTCTCTTAAAGAAATAAATTTTGAGGTAAGCAGTCCAGGGATAATTCACACTTCTTCAGAGCCACCTGGAATCGAGATTCTTTTATCTTTCTGTTTCCATCCTCCCTGCTTTCAGGATAGGAGAGAGCAGACTTCAGCATGAGACCCATCCCTAAGTAAGCAGCTGATTTGGGATTTTGTCTTGGCTAAAGTTAACAACCAGCTCATCTTAATTTCTCCTTACCATAGGAGCGTTCAGTAATCATCTAAGTTGTGAGATAGTTTGTTTTGCTTAACTTTTTGTTGTTGTTGTTTGTTTCTGTTTTTGTTGTTGTTTCGGCCTTTTTTCCCATTGGGTTTGACTAACTCTATCCAACTTGATCATATCCAAAGGAAGCTTCCAAATTATGGGGAATTGTAGCGGGATGAACCACAGACAAAACTCCTCAGACACTGAGTTAAAGAAGGAAGGGGTTTATTCAGCCGGGAGCATTGGTAAGACTCCTGTCTCAAGAGCTGAGCTCCCTGAGTCAGCAATTCTTGTCCCTTTTAAGGACTCACAACTCTAAGGGAGTCCGCGTGAGAGGGTCGTAATTGATTGAGCAAGCAGGGGGTACGTGACTGGGGGCTGCACGCACTGGTAATCAGAACGAAACAGAACAGGACTGGGATTTTTACAATGCTTTTCCATACAATGTCTGGAATCTATAGCTAACATAACCGGTTAGGTCAGGGGACGATCTTTAACTACCAGGCCCAGGGCATGGCACCAGGCTGTCTGCCTGTGGATTTCATTTCTGCCTTTTAGTTTTTACTTCTTCTTTCTTTGGAGGCAGAAATTGGGAATAAGACAGTATGAGGGGTAGTCTCCTCCCTTAGAAAAAGGCATCTAAAGTGACTCCAAAAATGACATAATTTGGTTTATTTGGAACAAAAATTATACAGGAAGCATTGTCAAATACAAAATGGTGTTTGATTTTCTTTGGACTGTATTTGTATAAATGTTATTGGTGTGTGCTCCAAAATTATGGGAAACTTCTATAATTCTTATGTGATTTAGTGTACATTATCAGTAATAATCATAATTGTAAAGTTAAAATTATCGTGTGAGATAGAGGTAACAAGTTTCCTTGTCAATTGTGTCTTTGACTATGGCTGCCCTAAAACTTTTTCTCACCCATGGATAATTGTTGTCTTGTTTTGGTCCTCTTTAGAAAGTGGTTTTATAATCAGCTATGAAACTAACAGGTGCTCTCGAATGCAGGTTTCTGATAACTTTGGAGATTGTGGCATCAGAATAGAGGAAAACCCTTCAGGACTCATGGAGAGCTAAAACGTTCATGAATATCAAACAGAACAGGAGTTAACTGCATGGACTGAACTAATCTTTTTGACTTTTTGCTTAAAACGTTGCTGATCCTTTGTTTTGTGTTTCAGTCTTGAAACTTTTCTTTTGAGCTATTGACAGCTTTTAACAATTTAGTACACTCCCATGAACAAAATTTAGAGCATATGTTTCTCTCTACCTGATCTCTCCAGAATTGGAAAACTATTTGTGAGTATTCTTTTTTCGTTTTTGTTTTTTGTTGAGACGGAGTCTTGCTCTGTCTCCCAGGCTGGAGTGCAGTGGCGCTATCTTGGCTCACTGCAAGCTCCGCCTCCCGGGTTCACGCCGTTCTCGTGCCTCAGCCTCCCGAGTAGCTGGGACTACAGGCGCCGGCCACCACGCCCAGCTAATTTTTTTGTATTTTTAGTAGAGACGGGGTTTCACCGTGTGTTAGGCAGGATGGTCTTGATTTCCTGACCTTGTCATCCGCCTGCCTCGGCCTCCCAAAGTGCTGGGATTACAGGCGTGAGTATTCTTAACTTACAGCAATACAGTTATTTGCATAAGTGCAATAAGAATCTGTTTTCATTTGTAACAGGACACAATTGGAGAAACTGGTTATTCCAGTCAAGGCTTTGACTGGAATGGTATGTTTTCCTTTAAGGAATCAACTTTGACTTATGGAGCCAATAAAAGCCCTTGGGGAAACTGGCCTCATACCTTGTCTACACAGTCCCGCTAAAGGGTTTCTGACCTGTGGTTAGTAATGAATGTCACTTTCTGATAGGCCCAGGAGCCCCAGGTTTATCCTGGGACCTGAAGAGGAGAGGAAATTCACCCAACTCATAGGTATTTGTTGATACAAATCTATGGCTGGGCTTGGCTTTAAAAAAGTCTCATCTGAGAGAAAGTTCCATCAAAGCAAATTTTAAAAAGCCTATGTGAAAAATAATTATTCTTGATGTACTTTATACAAATAATCTGGCCAAATATAATAAAGCAAATTGGTCCTACCATGATTTGTCTTTAGTAAAAATGGTAAACTGGTGAGAGAAAAATTATGTTTCAAAAACTATAGTACATCTGTTGTTAGATTCTAGTCTTGCCTAAAGTTTTTCAATTTTTATTATTTTCTACAGTTTGGGCTGAATTCTAATTTTTCCTGGCTACAAGTCTCCAACATGATATTTTAAATTTTTTTCTTCTTTCTTTTCCTTTTTTTCCCAATGTTTTTTTTTCTAATTTGAAATCACTGAAAACTAAGCTGTGCTTTCTTAAAGCCCTGTGAACTGAAGCTAGACAACTGAAACTTCAGAAGAAAGTAACAGCAACCTATTTACATACATAAGCCACTTTCCAGGATCTTTCTTTTGTTTGTTGTTGTTTTTCTCCCTTCCTCTTTCTATTTTCTCTTCATAGGACAAAGCCACTAATGAGCTTTTGGGACCTACCCATCTAGGAATAAACTGCCCTCACCATGAGAAATCAGATGCAACCTGAGACCAGAAACTCATGTTCTTTTCAAATGCTTTCTCCAAAAGATGTTAAACAAAAAAAAGGGGGAAAATGTGAAATGAAAATCTTGGGGCCCCCAAATTACTAAGCTAAAGGGAAAAGTCAAGCTAGGAACTGCTCAAGGCAAACCTGCTTCCCATTCTATTCAAAGTCATCCCTCTGTTCACTGAGATAGATGCATATCTGATTGCCTCCTTTGGAAAGGCTTATCAGAAACTCAAAAGAATGCAACCATTTGTCTCCCATCTACCTGTGACCTGGAAGCTCCCTCCCTGCTTCGAGTTGTACCCACCTTTCTGGATGGAACCAATGTACTTCTTACATACATTGACTGATGTCTCAGGTCTCCCTAAAATATGTAAAACCAAGCTGTGCCCCGACCACCCTGGACACATCTTGTCAGAACTGCCTGAGGCTGTGTCATGGGTGTGCATCCTCAACCTTGGCAAAATAAACTTTCTAAATTAACTGAGATCTGTCTCAGATTTTTGGGGTTCATACCCACTAGGCTTGATCTGTTTTTCATTACCAATGCCTGCTGCTAAAACTGTTCAAGCACCCTCCCTCTAGGCCCAGGGACGATCTAGCAGGTGGATATCTAGCAGGTGGATATGCGAGACTGTAAGGGTTGGTTTTGAGGGATAGAATTGGTTTAGACTCCAAATCAAGGATGGGCACACAGATGCTCAAACAGCTGGCCGGCTTAGGGACTTTGCTTCCCGGGCCATTATGTGGCCCCTTTTCAATCCATCCCAACCATAAAGAATTTTCTGCTTCTCATAGACTTAAAAGAGAATTGCCACGGACATCAGGACACCTGTGATGAAGCCTTCTGGGTATAATTGTTCCCAGTTATGGGGTTTATGAAACTAGATATATGACATAATTTATTGACTACCTTAGGACAAATTTCTAAGGAGACTGCAAAAAAAAAAAAAAACAAAAAAAAAACAAAAAACAAAAACAAAAAACAAAAAAACAAACAAAAAAAACCATTTTGGCACAACAAAAGTCTCTAAGTTCCTTAGCTCAAATAGTTTTACATTGCTACATATTTAACTGAAAACAAGGCTACAGTAGCTCAATTCATATAACTTATAGATAAGCCCATTTTACAACCTTGCTTTTTGGCTCTAAAAGGTTCTAAGGTTGTTAAGTGCCTGCCCACCTCCATTCTCATCTGGCCTAGAACATTTAATTGGTTGTAAGTCTTTTGGCTCTAAGTCCCTTGGCAATAGGAGTTCCACCAAGGGACAGAATGGACATGGGGTGGGCAGCCACACCATCCTGCAATAATATGGGACAAAATAAAAGTTTGGCCATCTCTGCTGCCTCTGGCAAATCCCAGCCAAAGGGGAGAAATGAGAAATAATTGTGTTAGGCACTGCTTAGTGTTTTTATAAAGAAACACCTGAGACTGGGTAATTTACAAATAAAATAAGTTTAGTTGACTCATGGTTCTGTAGGCTGTACAAGAAGCATGGTGCTGGCATCTGCGCCTGGTGAGGCCTCAGGAAGCTTCCAATGATGGAAGGCAGCAAACGTGTCACATATGAGGGCAGGAGCAAGAGAGTGAGGAGTGGGAGGTCCCAGACTTTTAAAGCCATCCATGGGGGTCTACCAGCTCCCACCCTCCCCCAACACCCCCCCCGATCTAATACCTCCCACCAGGCCCCACCTTCCATATTGGGACTCACAGTTCAACATGAGATTTGCAGGGAACACATATCCAAGCCACATCAATATTAAAATCCAAGCTCCCCAACAGAATGAACGGACCCCCTTTTGGCCAAGAGGACCCCAGAGAAACCTTGGAAGCTGAGTTCCTGAGCATGATGGGATGGGAGTTCAGACATACCTCATTACAGCCTGTCCCTGACAACCACCATTAGGCTGTCTTCCCTAAGAGCTAAACAGAAACCAGCCCTTTCCAAAGACTCCACACTGATTATGTAGATTATCAGCTTATCTTCCCAGGTACAGAACAAAGATGAGATTAATTGTTCCTTCACCCCTCCCTGAGACATCTGCTTCCTCTATTCTCTTTTTCTTCAAATCTTATTTTATAAAACGTAGACTTAGTGGGCACTGACTGAGGTCTCACATGTATGTAACCATTCCTCTCACTGCCACCCTGCCCCATCCCCTTTAGGGAAACTGTATAAAAACCTTTAGGGAAACTGTATAAAAACTAAACCTCCTGAGAGCCTCTTTGGAAAAAGAAAAACAGCCACAGATCTGTCTATGTGGCTTGTGCGTTTTCCCAGGCACGCTCTCAAAGCTGGCTCAATAAACCTCGATTGATGGGGACGCCTGCCTCAGTCACTCATTTTGGTTGTCAACAGCTACGTTAAAAAGAAAATATTTACAGTTTAGACTTACATTCATTCATTATTTAGCAAGGATACTTACTGAAAACCATAAAATAAGAAAACCTGTGGACCAATGATTCCTACTCTTCCAAGGGTTGAGTTGTACCTTAGGCAGCAGGTTGTTGCCAAGAAGGAGGTGGGTTCTCTGCTTGGAGGGGGAGGAGAGGGCCCCCCATGGCACATCTTTTGCACTGCAGTTTATAGCTTTCAGGCAAGAATGAGTCTTCATTTCTAGGGTCCAGCACAGGACAGCCCTGATTTTGGGGTTTATTCTTAGCTATCCCAAGTCCTTTTGAAAGAGAGATTGACTGTGACCACAAAATAAACAGGGGAAAACACGTTCTGAACTTCTCTTCCATGGGAACTGCAAAGGGCACAGGCCTTGTCTTGCCCTGACTCAGACCCCAGTGGCACAACCGTGCAAAAGCCGCCCCCGCTGGTGATGTCTCTTGGCTCATCCTCAACTTCAAATACCTATAATTTAATGTGAAGCACCCTTAATTATGTGGGTACTTCAACTACCCCCTCACCACTTCCCAGCCCAAGCCTGGTTCTGATCAAGCCAGCCAGCCCCAGGGGCTTTCTCATTCTCCTTCTCTGGCTTTCAATGGACACACGACCTTCTGTTCAGCCCCAGCTTACTGATGAAGAATATGAGGCTTACAGAGGTGACATATCTTGCCCCATGTCTATTTAATTTGGATGGTGACTGAGTGAAAGCCCTTGCCACTTGAAATTCTGTGGCCTTTCCATGTTCCCTTCTGGCTGGCTCCTGATCCTCAGTCCTGATTTCCAGACTTGTGAATCTCGGAACTATTTGTTTGGGGAGGACATCCTCAGATAACCCCCACCTACTTGCGTGGTTGACCCCTAAATTTCTGGAGCCCTGCTAAGGTGAGAAGCAGCACTGTGCGGCCAGGCCAGGCCAGCCCGCCGGGGAGACCTTTGGGCTGCAAACCAGCTGCTGGTGGGTAGGCACCGTGCTAAACACTGACCCATCTTGTCAGCACTGTGAGGTGCAGATTCTACCCATTCTCCAGATGAAGGAACTGTGGCTTCAAGGTGATACATGATTCAGCACTGAGAGACTGAAGTAGGATTCACAAGTTAGTGTGTCACCAAAGCCAGATTCCAGCTAAGATGGACCAGAGGTGCTGTGGGCCCCTCACAGATGAGGGGACGCTTGGTGATGCCTTCACTGACAATCTCATTTGTATTGTGAAGTCAGGGACCCTGAACGGAGGGGTCCTCTACTTATTCGACCTCTCACCTGGATGGATGTTCCTGCGGAAATCTATACTAACGATAGTGTGCGCCTGGAGCTACAGATGACCGTTGCCCCGCTCAACCAGAAGAAGGCACTGCATTTAATGTTACTATGGGTTATAAATATCCTCCTCTGTGCCTGAGACATGCAGCTGGTTGTATCTATATAGAAACTCAAGTCTGGGCTGCTTATCTTCCAGAGAGATTAGCCACAGGGGAATGGGGACATTTAGTCTCCAGCTCTCCCTTTCTCCTTTAATACAAATAAAAAGGGGAGTAATAGGAGATACCCCATACTTTCAGTATAAACCTGTAGGAAAACCATGTCCTAAAAATTTTGAGGGTCCATCTAAAACTTTAATTCGGGAAGATTGTGTTAACTCACATGCAGTAGTATTACTCATATGGTTTAGTAATAGACTGGGCACCAAAAGGCTATTTAAAAAACAACTGTTCCTCTGGCGGAAGGGAATGCCTGGAGGCTACTTATTTTATTTCTTATTGGGAGGACGAGGCTCTTCATCTTACTTTGCATAGGAGGTTCAGCTCGTTCTGAAATGGGAAGATAAGGGCATTACCCCCCTTTACAAGGGTATGATATTCTCCATTCTGAGCCCAGAACACCCAGAACTTTGGAAATTGGCTATTGCCATGTACAGACTGCGAGTATGGGAAGGGGAAACTTTTCTGTTATCCCCACTACTGCCCCTCGCATCACGATTCTGAACCCCATGATAAATCCCCTTTGAACCCTTTTCCTCTTTTTGATGCTGACCCTCCTTTATGGGACTTCAATTGGCATTATAATTCTTCTCGACCCAGGTATGCCCCTGTACCTCTTCAGCATCCCCAGGCACCTTGGATTGCTTCTTTATGGCAGAGAACATCAGGTGTTGCCACTGTCGCCCCTCTTCCTCAGTATCAACGTAGATTCAAACATTCTGCTTTGTTTACCTCCAGCCTGACAATTCCTATACAGAGTTGTGTTAAGCCTCCTTATACCCTGTTAGTGGGAAATATCAAAATTTGGATGAACAATCAAACTGTCCAGTGCATTAATTGTCATTTATACACTTGTGTTAACTCCCGTTTTGACTTCAGGAAAAGTGTAATGTTGGTTCGAGCTCAAGAAGGAATCTGGATACTGGTAACTTTACCCAGATCTTGGGAATCTTCCCCCTCAGTACATTTAATTGATGAAGTGTTACAACAAATTCTCAAAAGATCTAAGAGATTTGTTTTCACTTTAATCGCTGTGATCATGGGCCTAATCACAGTTACTGCACTGGCCACCACTGCTGGAATGGCATTACAGCAATCTATTCAAACGGCTCATTTTGTTAAGGATTGACAAGCCAATTCTACCCAAATGTGGAATTCTCAACAGGGCATTGATCAAAAATTAGCTAATCAAATTAATGATTTAAGACAGTCTGTTATTTGGCTTGGAGATCGGGTAGTGAGTCTCGAACATTGCATGCAAATGCAGTGTGATTGGAATACTTCTGATTTCTTTATCACACCATATTCCTACAAGACTGACCATTTGTGGGAAATGGTCAAAGGACACCTGCTGGGTAGGGAAGATAATTTATCCTTGGACATAACTAAATTAAAGAAACAAATTTTTGAAGCCTTTCAAGCTCATTTATCTATTGTGCCTGGAGCTGAGACATTAGATCAGGTGGCAGAAAATCTTTCTGGACTAAACCCCACGACTTGGATTAAGTCTATTAGGGGCTCCACTGTAGTAAATTTTGGAATCATGTTTCTCTGTTTAATTGGCTTGTTTTTAGTGTGCTAGACCAGTCAAAGAATCCTGCGTCAAAACCAAGAGAATGAACAAGACTTCATCGCCATGGCACATTTATATAAAAAGAAAGGGAGAGATGTTGCAGGAAGTTAGGGACCCCGAACAGAGGGACTGGCTGGAGCTGCAGCAGAGGAACATAAATTGTGAAGATTTCATGGACATTTATCAGTTCCCAAATAATACTTTTATAATTTCTTATGCCTGTCTTTACTTTAATCTCTTAATCCTGTTATCTTTGTAAGCAGAGGATGTACGTCACCTCAGGACCACTGTGGTAATTGTGTTAACTGTACAAATTGATATAACTGTACAAATTGTGTGTTTGAACAATATGAAATCTGTGCACCTTGAAAAAGAACAGAATAACAGCGATTTTTAGGGAAAAAGGGAAGACAACCATAAGGTCTGACTGCCTGAGGGGCTGGGCAAAAAACAGCCAAATTTTTCTTCTTGTAGAGAACCTATAAACAGATGTGCAAGTAGGGAAGACATCACCAAATTCTTTTCCTAGCAAGGAATATTAATATTAATACCCTGGGAAAGGAATGCATTCCTGGGGGGGGGGAACTGTAAATGCTGCTCTGGGAATGTCTGTCCTATGCAGTTGAGATAAGGACTGAGATATGCCCTGGTGTCCTGTAATACCCTCAGGCTTAGTAGGGTGGGGAGAAACTCCATCCTGGTAAATTTGTGGTCAGACAGGTTCTCTGCTCTCAAACCCTGTTTTCTGTTGTTTAAGATGTTTATCAGGACAATACATGCACCACTGAACATAGACCCTTATCAGTAGTTCTGCTTTTGCCCTTTGCCTTGTGATCTTTGTTGGACCCTTATCAGTAGTTCTGCGTTTTCCCTTTGTCCTGTTCCCTCAGAAGCATGTGATCTTTGTTAGACCCTTATTAGTAGTTCTGCTTTTTGCCTTTTGAAGCATGTGATCTTTGTATCTGTTTTACATCCCCTCCCCTTTTGAAACTCTTAATAAAAAACTTGCTGGTTTGAGGCTCAGGTGGGCATTACGGTCCTACCGATATGTGATGTCACCCCTGGCGGCCCAGTTGTAAAATTCCTCTCTTTGTACTCTTTCTCTTTATTTCTCTGCTGGCCGACACTTATGGAAAATAGAACATATGTTGAAATATTGGGGGCAGGTTCCCCTGATAATTTGTCCCCAAGCGACACCCTGTGAGCCAGCCCTGGGTGGTACAAGGACTCCTGTGGGAGCCACAGGAGCAGGTGCAGCCCCAGGCTGCTGGTGCTCTCAGAACTGCACAAACAGTACTTTCTGAGAAACCAGTAAAGTACTTGCTAGTGAGGGGGGAGGGCATCTCCCAAACCGGCTATGACCTAGTCACCTGAGGTGCCTAAAAGTCTCTCTCATCTGTGCCTCACTCCAGCTTTGGAAGTGGGACCTCACTGTCTAAGCCACTCTTCCGGAATGAGCTGCACAGTCAAGGGACAGATTTCACACCAGCACCTTACGCTAGCCCAGACACACAGATGTCACTTGCTGCGACACAGCAGAGATGCAGACTAAGTGGCAGCCAGGGGCCATGAGAGGGAACGTGGTGGAGGGGGACAAACAGGGCCCTCCCGGCCAGTAAGCCCTGGGCTTGGATCCAGTTAAATCACCTCTGAGCCTTCATTTCCTCACTCAAATAATGGGACAGTAATCCCCATTACACAATATTGAGGTATGATCCCCACCGCAAAGGGCAGTGGGATTGTAAATCCAAGAGCTGGAGGGGAACATCTGGCAAGAAGGGTCTAGAGAGCTGTCTCCTTTTCTTCGTTATTACTTTTCAACAACCTACCTCCTACGTCCTCCAGAGTCAAGCTCCAGCCTTTCTCCTCTGCAAGCTCCCAGGATTCTTTTCCCTGCTGCCTGCAGAGGACACAGCCCTTGCCCACTGACTGTTGCCCAGACAGCTGCCTGTGGCTTCCCCTGGGACTTGGGGAATGCCTCCTGTTAGGTTCACACTCCATCCCTGATGAGGGTTTCCACCCTGGCTCGTGCACTCTGGAATCAGGGACCAGCTGGGCCTCAGACAAACCTCAAACACTGTAAACCCTGCCTCGCACGGGGACTGGGGCAGGAGCATCCCCGACAGAAGTACCTGCAGACTGTGGTCTCAGCCAGCCTGCCTCATCTTCCTCAGTGTGGCTGAACTGGGAAGGAGGCGAGAAAGGCCACTTCTACCATCCTCCTCCTCCCCACAAAGGGCCAGCACACCCTGGGCCAGGGTGTGGGGCAGGACCGCCTGCCTCATACTCTACCAGGTACACAGCTGAAGCACTACCAGAGGTCTTTAGAGAAAGGAAGCAAGGCTGAGGTCAGACAGAGCAAGTCATCTCAAGAACTCAGATCACTAAAGTTATTTAAAGTAACAAATACACTTTTAATGGATCTCAGATAAAAACTACTCGAGGAAGGTCAGTGATCGTTTTAGCCTCTAATCTGTTAGAGCCGTATGGTGCGCAGCCTTGAGTAGCTGGGCTAACTGGTTATTTTCCGGAATTCCCACCATCCACGGTATTAGAAAAAACAAGGCATTGTCTCAGTTTAGGAGAAACACATGGTCTAGTAACCAAATCCAGTCACTCATATCCCGTATTTTTTCTTTAGCTCTTCTACTTTGTCGATGTAAGCTTTCATGGCATCTTCCTTGGTAGTCCCTGTAAGGAATCGATAGGATTATTTGTCAGGGAGGCAGCGTGGTAGGAAATAAGCAGCTTCCAGAGCCCCAGACAGCTCTGCTGTAACTCTCCGAGGCTCAGTTTCTCACTTATAAAGTTGAGATTCTACTAATTACGTGTTGGAGGAGACAGTATCCATGGAACCTGGCCCGAAGTGAATGCTCTATAAGCCACTGTACTCAGAAAGCCTGGTGGGGCTGGCCAAGACCTGTCACCCATCTGCTGGACACCTGCATCCCCCACCTCTCCCAGGGGGAATGGCCAGTGTGAGCCTGGGGGAGAGGTGCCACCCTCCAGACAGGCAGGAAACTGTCACTGTGGTGACTTTACTGGTCCTGCTAACTCTCGTGGCTGACATTGGCTTTGGCCTTTTCAGTGTCTCTGGGTTGGGCTCCTATCTCCCAGAGCTGTTAAGCTGGCAGTGAAAAAGCAAAGTCAGGCACCTTCTTCTCCCCAGAGGGAGGCTATGAGAAAAGTTTCAGGAACTCTGAGCAAAAGTGGTTGCTTCTTGGAGGGGAATGAGGCAAATCTTTGTCTTCTTGCTGCAGTAGAAAGGACACGGAAGGTATCCCTCAGAGACAGTGACACCCAGTTTCCTGGATTCTGTGGTGAAGGAGAGAGACCCTCTGGAACTCAGAGCTTGTCATGAAGCACTGGAGAGTATGGGGCCTGAGGATGGTATGGAAATGTCCCATGAAAACGGCCAGGCAGACGGGCATTCCCTTCCCAGTTACTTGCAGATCCTGGGAGTGTGTTTATTGTATCGTAACCCTTTCTGAATTCAAGGATTGCTCATATGCAGAAAGACAGAGGGCTTATTCAGAAACCAGCCAGCGGGAACGCCAATGTTGCCAGGAGTTTTGGTGCCAACTCTTGGGTCTTGCTGCTGCAGGTGGCACGTGATTAAGTACGAGCTTGGATACTTCTTGGCTGCTGGTGCTTAGCATATAATGGCTCCATTCACTGAGCCTACGATGCCAGTGGCAGGCCATGCATTAGCTCATTCCCTTCTTTTATGTACCCTTCTGGCTAGGAGGGAACTGGGGAGGGCCACTGGGGTTAGGGCCTGGCCTTGTAGGGGAGAGGGAGCTGCAGACAGGAAACCACCCCTTATTCTGAACATATCCGAAGTCCACGCCAACTACATCATTTCCCAAACTATTTTTCAGTGGCCTGATTCCCAGCCCCTCCTCTCTAAATGATACTCCTGCTCAGAGATGGTGCTTTTAGAAAAGGCATAAACAGTGTTAGGAAAAAAAGTAGGTGGCCCAGTTTTTTCCCATTCTGGCACAGCTCAGGCTGGTTTCCCACACGTGCCCCATTGACTTTGTTTCCTCTCCTCTTGCTTTACACTTCATAATGAAGACTCTTTCATTACTGGGTTTCACAAATGAAGGAAATTGATTAGAACAATTACCTTTCAGCTCATTCCAGGCATCCCACTTGGCCTTGCCTGTGAAATCCAACATCCCGGGCCGTTCTTAAACAAGGAAAGAAAAGGCATTAGATCTGGTTCGAATTCTAATGGAGACCTTGATCAACCTTCTTGCCATAAATGCCATCTTCTATTACACCTGTTCCTTCTAGGCTCTCTCATGGGGTTAAATAGGTCTAGTAGAGTGGGTTCTGCCTTAAGAAAACCAGATATACGCCAATCCAAACTTAAAATCTAGAGCAAATAGGAAGAACACTATTCTTATTACAAGATAACCTTTTTCTTACAAGTTAAGTGACTCCAAAATTTCTCCTTTAAAAAAATTATACTTTAATTACAATTGTTTTTAAAACATCCATTCATATGGCTTAAAATTCAAAAGCGACAGAGGAAAATACTATAAAGTTTCTCTCCCACCCCTGCTCTTAGCTACCCAATTTCTCTCCCTAATCAGTAATGATATCAAGTGTCCTTTCCTATGAACTGTTTATATCCTAGCCCCATTTTTCTACCAAATTGTTAGTCTGTTTCTTGCTGATTTGTGGGTGTTTTCACCCAGGGTAAGATTTCTTTAAGTTACATGATGACTTTATGCTTATAGACCTGTTATCATCTGCAGCTGGGAAACATACTCACCATCTCCCTGTTGTCCTATTTCACTAACATGCCCAACCCCAAAGCCAAAGGGAACAGCGTCCGTAGCCTGGAGCACTGTGTCTGAGAAAATGTTCCTGAGCGCTTTCAGGGAACTGTTCCCAGGGACAGCTGAAACAAACTGCCCTTGCGGTCATCATCAGGATCCTAGAATAGCACTCCTCAACAGCTCTCTCCAAGCGATGGAAATGGAAATGTACATGTATATTTGCAATGTCCAATTCAGGAGCCACTTGCCACACCAAGTACCTGAAATGACTACTGGGCATCTGAAATGTGGCTCCTGTGAATGAAGACTAAACTTGATTTTATTTAACTATTTTTAGTTTTTTTTTTTTTGAGACAGAGTCTCGTTCTGTTGACCAGGCTGGAGTGCAGTGGTGCATCCTTGGCTCACCACAACCTCCACCTCCCCAGGTTCAAGCGATTCTCCTGTCTCAGCCTCCCAAGTATCTGGGACCACGGACACGTGCCACCATGCCCAGCTAATTTTTGTATTTTTAGTACAGATGGGTTTCACTATGTTGGCCAGGTTAGTCTCAAACTCCTGACCTTGTGATCCACCCGCCTCGGCCTCCCAAAGTGCTGGGATTACAGGCATGAGTCACCGCGCCCAGCCTCAGTTAAAATTTATAGAGTCATATGTGGCTACTGGCTATTGTACTAAACTATTGTGTTTGGACTGTCATGTTTTATAATCGTGTAATAGGGCTGTAGAGTACAGCCCTAGAGAGCCAATGATACCTCTTTGATCAGTAAATGAAAGATTCCCATGCCAGTCTATCTAGACTCATGTGAAAACCGGTAACTCTAGTACCGGCACAGGCCAGTCTCTGTGAAAACACTGTCAGAAAAGCATCTCAGCACCTCTGGCCTCCTCCACTTCACCTTTCCTTCCCCTCCCTGGAAGGACAGAGTTTACGAACTCACTGTAAAACCCATCTTCGCCACAAGACCTTCCTCAACTAAGTGCTCCATGTGAACCCCAGGGTTTGATTTGGTACTGCCTGCGACCTGTCATTCTGGGTGCCATTTCCTGCTTCTAGCTGGCTGACAGCCAGCCCACATGCTCCATCTTCCACCCCAGCTACTGTGGAAATGGGGACCATGCTCACTTTCCTTCTCAACAGGGACAGGGGAGACCTCCCTTCTGTGCTGCCATAACAACCCTGAGTCCTTGCACAGAATGCACTGTGCTGTTGCCACAGTATCCACCCATGTTTCAGGGACTTAGGGACAGAATGAAACCTGCCGAAGGTAGGAAAGACGTTATTACAGAACATGATAGTCCAAAGTACAGCCTCAAAATCTGCACCAAGATTTTCGGACAGGGAAAAAGTTGTCATCAGGAAGGCACAGACTTGTTAGCGAAATGCTCTGACCTGGCCCAAGGAACCAGGTGCTTCTCTGCTCCTGACATCAGGCTTGGCCAGGCTGTCAAGTGCTCCACCTTTGATCCTGCCCATCTAGGGCAGAAGCTGAATGGCTCAACAATGATGCCACTGAGCTGAGAGCCTACAGCAAGTCTTTTCCAAGCTGCAGCCTTTGCTTCTTCCCTAGTAGAGAGGAGCTGCTGGTGATAACCAGTAAAGACCTTCTGAAGCCAGGATTTGAATTCTGCTACTACTGGAGACACTGAGAATCCGGAACACCTTCTTTTCCAACCCAGGAACCATCACCATACCCCAACTGAAGAGTAGGGCCTCAGGCAGTTTGAGAGTGAAGTTCCCAGGGACTTCCAGTCTGGGCTGCTGAGCCTGCTTTGATGAGAAGAGGCCCTCCCAACCCCCGCTCCGCATACCTGTATTTATGTCGCCCACGGTTGCTTGTTTGTAGCGGCCATAGATGAACAGCATCTCATCATCGGCTGGCTTGGTCTTAAGGCGCTTAACCTCCTCTGCAGCTTTCTCAAACTCAGCCTAAATGGAAGGGAGAGGAGAGGACTGAGGGCCTCCTCTGGGTGGGAGAGGGTAGGAGTCCTGCTGTGGCCTGAACAGAGTCCAGTTACAGGGATGGAGAGGTGGGAAAGGTGGCACCCTTCGGGCAATGCAGCCCCTGAAGTGTGTCTGCCCCACCCTGCCCCAACAGGCAGCTAGAAAGATTCAGCAACACAAGAAGGGGAAGCCCCTCCAGTTCACTCATTCAATCGAAAACCCTGTATCCAGCGCTCTCACAAACGCAGGCATCAGGTCTGGAAATACAGCAGTGAAGAGGGCAGGCCAAGCCTTTGCCCGCAGTGGGTGTCCACCCCACGGGAGAAGTGGGAGAAGCAGCGCGGCCAACTGCCTGGCCACCACCGTGCCAGGCACTAGGGAGTGGCCGGGGTTTCAGCTAAGCCCTGGCCTGGGGACAGAGGCGGCACAGCATGCTGGAAACCTCTGAAAGGGGACAGGGCATAAGTGCCCCGGTGTCAGCGCCGGAGCCCGTTGGTCCCCTCCCTCCCCCTGGGGCCTGGGCATTCAACACTGACCTCTGTCCCAGTGCCCGGATTGGCAGAGGCAGGCGGGAGGGGCCAGAGGTCGCCCCACATAGCTTGGTCTCCGATAAGTGTCTACACTGGAGGGAAGGGAGGGACCCCTGGGTCACCTCTCCCCGCCTGCGATTCTCCTCGTCCCGCACTCGGAGAACCCGGCCCCGTACTTCCCCTGACCTCCAAGCTCCCGTCCACGGCCTCCTCGCTTCCCCACTCCGCCGCGACGTCCTGCCCTGTGCTTCGGGATGGGGACTGAGTCTCCTCGCTCCTCCAATCCGTGCAACCCCTTCCCCCATCTTTCCATCGAGCACCCTCGACTCCCACTCCTCTCCCGCTACACAGCGAAGTCCACCCCATGGGCAACTTTCCGGCAGTTGCGGGGTGGGCAGCAGAGTTAGAAATCCCCAAACGGAAAATCCCGCTCACAAGGCTCTGTCCAACGAATCAGGGCTGGACATGGGTCCAGGAGGAACTGCGGGGCACGGAAGGAAAGAGCCCGAGAGTTTCTGGCTGCCGGGTGAGCCACCAACAGGCCTCCAGCCCGCTGCACCGTCCCAGCCTGGCTGTGCACGCGCTGTACCTGAGACATCCTGGCCGCCTTGCAAGAACTCCAGGGAGACTGCGGAGGAGGCGAGGACCAGGAAACGATCGCTCAGACTGCACTGGCAAGCGCTTTTAGAGGCGCGGTTCACTCGCCCCAACCCCGCTCGGGCGAGCACCGGAAAGCCAATCAGAAGCCAGCTCTGTGCTAGGGGCGTGCCCAGCCCCCGCCGCGGCGCCAGCCCCGCCCGAGCCCACGTGGGACTGCTTGCGCACGCGCTGGGAGTAGCCGAAGGGGACGCCGGGAGCAGGTGGGGACCACGGAAGTAGGGCGGTTAGTTTTGCGGATGGGAGTAGGTTGAGAGTTGGGTTCAGTACTGGACCGTTGTGGGGACGGCACGCGGGGGAGGGGGAGGGGACGGAGACCGAAGAGCGGAGGTCCATATATTTCTTTTCTTTCCTTAAATCTCTTGCCCGGCCTGCAGAGTCCGGAAGTTGCTTCTCTGGACAAGTAAACTCTCAGACCTGGGAATGGTGAGCGGGACCCGCTCGTCTCTTGGGGTCTAGAGGAGACCCCCGGAGATGGTCCCTGGTGAGCTGCGTGATGGTGGAAAGCTGGACTGGTCTCCAGAAAGGCGAAGCCGAGGCCTCTTCCTCTGAACTTTTGGCACGCGTTCTTTGACTTGCCTGTGGCCTTAGTATCAGTCCTGTATTGCACATTGATGTCTGTGGTGCATTTCTCCATCTGGGGCCTTAAAGGCAGGGACAGTGTCTTATTTGTCTTGATTTAACAAACTTGGACGGGACCAGGTGTTCAGCACATATTTAACAATAAGTTAAATATAGAGTTCTTTAGAGGCTTAGAGAGGTGGAAGTTTATAGTTTTAAATGAAGGAGGGGGAGTATTGAGGGAAGGTGACATTTGAGAAAGTTCCTCAAGGAGGGGAGGGAGGATTCCAAGCAGAGAACAAGTGTAAAGGCGTGGACAGGGAACCAGGGGAAGAGTAGAAAGATGAGGCTGGAGAGTTTTGGAGGTGGCAGGCTGGCTAAGTGATGTAGAAGTTGGCCTTCACAGGGACTTTGACTGTCATGCTGAGTGAGATGAGAAATCGTAAAAGGATTTGAAAAGAGGATGAGGAGACGGAGGGGAACGGCTTTGCGAGATTGTGACAGAGACTACTTTCCATGGGAACAGAAAGGAGCAGCACAGGTGTCTGGAAGTGTTTTAGGATCGATGTTTAAGAAGCTGAAGGAAGACTTCTCTGGCAGTGGTTACAAAGGAGCTGGGTGACGAGAGGGAAATGATGGAAAATTCTCTGGAGATCGTTTAAAAAGCAAAATCCTTCCTCTCTAATTCATAATTTGTGGCAAGAGGACTGGACTACAAATCTCTCTGCCCTGCCTACACCTCCCCCCTCCTCAGGGAAGGTAGATACTTTCAGACTTAACTTACTAACTTAGTGTAGGTCAGGTTTTATGGACGGTTTGGGAAGAAATGAAGATGCAATAGGGAACAAATCTAGGGTTTTCAGTCTGAGAATTTTGTTTGAGAAAGAAAAACGAAACAAGTTAACAAAAATCTTGGAGTTAAATATGGGGAAAGTACACTGAAGTGTAAGAAATGCAGGTTTCTTCGAAAATCACAATTCAGAGCTGCTTTTTCCATGTGAGGCCTGGATTTGGTTTTGCTCTACTTGGTGCTTACAGCTTCCTTGATGGAAACTCAGATTGCTTGTGTGGACCAGATTTGCAGTCAAATACATCCCCTAGTCAGCAGATTTTAAGTTAGGGTATTGTCACGATTAGGTACTTTGATAATGCAATTATCACTTCTCAAAGATCA
Organism: Theropithecus gelada; assembly: GCF_003255815.1. Taxonomy (NCBI): domain Eukaryota; kingdom Metazoa; phylum Chordata; class Mammalia; order Primates; family Cercopithecidae; genus Theropithecus; species Theropithecus gelada. The sequence goes on along the minus strand of NW_020257641.1, from coordinate 2,182,294 downwards.
GTTGCTTTGATTTAGTTTTTTAGTTTTTTGTTTTTTTTTCTTTTTGTGTATGATAGGGTCTCACGCGTTTACCCAGGCTGTAGTTCAGTGGCACAATCTCAGCTCTCTGCAGCCTTGAACTGCAGGCCTCAAGCGATCCTCCCACCTTAGCCTCCCGAGTAGCTGGAACTATGGGTACAACCACCATGCCTGGCTAATATTTTTATTTTTATATTCACAACTTGGCTGTTTGGTGCAAGGGGCCTAATAGTCAACCTATCTTGGCTTTTATCATGCCTTCCTCACTAAGCTTAATCATTTCTAACTTTTGATTTAAAATGAGAGACTAACAATGCTTCCTGTCACTTGAAAACCTAGAGGCCATTGCAGTGTTATTAATTGGCCTAATTTCAATATTGTTGTGCATGTTTTGTTAGATTTATACCTAAATACTTGTTTTTGAGTGATTGCAAATGTTATTGTATTTTGTATTTGTATTCGTATTGTATATTGTATTCCATGTGTTCTTTGCTACTATTTGGAAATACAGTTGGTTTTGTGTGTTTATTTTGTATCCTGTGACTTTGCCAAATTCATTAATTCTAGATTTTTTTTTTTTTTTTTTGAGAATTCTTGGGATTTTCTGTGTAGATAATCATGTCATCTGCAAATATAGGGACAGTTTTATTTCTTCCTTTCTCAACTCTCTGCCTTTTATTTCCTTTTCTTGCCTTGTTTCACTGGCTAAAACTTCCAGCAGCAGGTTGGGTAAGAATGGTGAGAATGGCTGTCTTTCCTTGTTCCTGATCTTAGGGGGAAAGCATTTAGTCTTTCCTCATGAAGTCTAATGTTAGCTCTAGTTTTGGTTTTTTTTGGTTTGTTTTTTGTAGTTGCTCTTTATCAAATTGAGATGTTCCCCTCTTTTCTTGTTTTTCTGAGAGTCCTTATTGTGAATGGATGTTCAATCTCCATTGATGTTTGTCAGGTGCCTTTTCTGTATCACTTGATGTGATTGTGTGATTTTTCTTCAGCTTGTTAATTTGGTGGATTACATTGATTGATTTTCAAATATTAAACTAACGTTGCTTCTCTTGAGAAAACTACTTGGTCATGGTGTGTAATTATTTTTATGTATTGCTAAATTCTATTTGTTAATGTCTTACTAAGGATTTTCATGTCTATATTCATAAGGGATATTGGTCTGTTGTTGTCTTTTTTTAGTAATGGCTTTGTCTGGCTTTATTATTGTGGAAAAACTAGCTTCATAAAATGAATTAGGAAATGTTCCTTCCTTTTCCATTTTCTGAAAGAGGTTGTGTACAATTGATGTTAATTCTTCTTTAAATGTTTTGTAGAGTTCTCTAGTGAAGCTTTCTAAGACTGGAGATTTCTTTTCTTTTTTCCTTCCTCCCTTCCTTCCTTCTTTTTTTCCAGGAACCCCATCAGGTTCTAATGGAGATTTCTTTCTTGGGAGTTCTTAAATTATGGATTTAATTTCCTTAATAGTTATAGGGCTATTCATATTGTTTATTTCATACTGGTGAGTGTTGGTAGTTTGAGTTTTTAAAGAAATTGGTCCATTTTGTCTGTGCTGTGAAATGTATGTATGTAATTAGTTCGTATTCCCTTATTATCCTTTTGATATGTGCAGAGCCTATAATGATATCCTCCATTTCATTACCGATATTGGTTATTTGTGCCTTCTTTTTTTTCCTAGCTGGTCTTGCTTAAGATTTTTCAGTGTTTAAAAAATCTTTTCAAAGAACCAGCTCTTTTCTCATGGATTTTCCGTTTTCTGTTTTCAATTTTGTTGATTTCCGCTCCTAATTATTTCTTTCCTTCTGCTTGCTTTGGGTTTGTTCTGCTCTTGATTTTCTAGGTTCTTGAGGTGGGAGCTTAGATTATTGACTTGAGACTTTTTCTCATTTAATATATGCATTTAGTGCAATACATTTTCCTCTTCACAGTGCTTTAACTGTGTCCAACTTTTATTCAGTTCAGTGTATTTTTAGTTTCTTTTTTTTTTGAGACGGAGTCTCCCTCTGTCACCCAGGCGGGAGAACAGTGATCTCGGCTCACTGCAACCTCTGCCTCCTGGGTTCAAGCGATTCTCCTGTTTCAGCCTCCTAAGTAGCTGGATTACAGTGCCTGCCACCAAGCCCAGCTGATTTTTGTATTTTTAGTAGAGATGGGGTTTCATCATGTTGGCTAGTCTGGTCTCGAACTCCTGACCTGAAGTGATCTGCCCACCTCAGCCTCCCAAAGTGCTGGGATTACAGGTGTGAGCCACTGAACCTGGCCTTAGTTTCCTTTGGGACTTCCTCTTTGGTCCAGGGCTTGTTTAGTAGTCTGTTCCTTAGTTTCCAAGTGTTTGAAGACTTTGCTGGTAGCTTTCTGTTTCTGATTTCCAATTTGATTCCACTATGGTCAGAGAACACACTGTTTAATTTCACTTCTTTAAACTCATCATGGTTTTTTCCTGTGGTGCAGAATATGGATGTCTTGGCATCTATTTTGTGGGTACTTGAAAAGAATGTGCATTTTGCAGTCATTAGTGAGGTGTTCCATAAGTGTCCATTACATCCTGTTGGGTGGATGGTGTTGTACAGCAGCGGTCTTCAACCTTTTTGGCACCAGGGACCGGTTTCATAGAAGATAGTTTTTTCATGGATGGGGTGGTAGGGGGATGGTTTTGGGTTGAAACTGTCCCACCTCAAATCATCAGGCATTAGATTCTCACAAGGAACGTGCAACGTAGATCCCTCATATGCTCAGTTCACAATAGGGTTCACGCTCCTATGGGAATCTAATGCCACCACTGAGAGGAGGAGTTGATTCCATTCCTTCTCCCTCTAGGTCCCACAGGGGCAGTCAGAGTAGCTCATTTGCTACTGCGTGTGCAGTGGATTTGTGTCACAGCTGTAAAACCCCAGGTGTAGGTAAATCAAATTCTTTATAAAGGGCTGCAGGCAAACCTGCCCAGCCTTACCCTGGGGTGAGATATCTTCATTGTACTGGACAGTCTGGTGGGAGATACTGTCTCTGTCTTTCTAAGCTGTTTGCTATATACATATCTTTGAAAGATAGTTAAGAATGAAAGCAGCCAGCGCCTCTACTTCTAAGACACTCAGAAGTGTGAGAGACCCGTGGAGAAATGTCTCCTAACACACAATACAGGGATTAACATTCTCACTGATGATTGCAAATCAAGCAAAAGAGAATTTATACCCAGTATACCTTGTTTAAGAAAGTAAGTGTATGAAATATTCTTTCCAAATGGTTAAGTCTCCAACCCTTGAGAAAACTCAACTGTCCAGAATGGTTTATGGAGAGTCTTGCATATCTTGAGCAGAGAAAACAAATTATGGTTTTGTACATTTGCTCCAGATTGAAGGTCATAATGGCAGGTCTGAGGAATTGTAGGTGTTGATTTGTCAGTGGGTGGTGTACTGTATGTGTGAACAGTAATCAAGGATATATTTATTTTTACTGATAATGGTTCTTCCTCAGGGAAGGTCAGCTGTTAATGTCATTGTGTAGTAAAGCAGTTACAGCACGGAGAAGCATGTGCCAGTCAGCAGATTAGCTAAAATTCATCTTGTACCTAATGTGTTACCTAACCCCCTAGAGGTGGAAGAGTTTATTTTTTTAACCTATCTAAAAAATGGTTGAGGTTAAAGACTTTGAAATCATTTCTAAATGAATTGTCGAAAATATATTTCTCAAAAGTTCTGTCAGTGAAAGATGATTTAACCAACTCTTCTAGAATAATGGTGCTTTCATTTGTATTATGCAGCTAAACAAACAAAAAATTGCCAAGAAGTTTTCAAATGTTATTTAACCCTCTTATAGTCCTAGTTTATAAATGCAGGGTTTTTTTTTGTTCGTTTGTTTGTTTTTATATTTTGAGACGGAGCCTCACACCATCTCCCAGGCTGGAGTGCAGTGGCAGTGGCATGATCTTGGCTCACTGCAGCCTCTGCCTCCTGGTTCAAGCGATTCTCATGCCTCAACCTCCCGAGTAACTGGGATTACAGGAGCATGTCACCTCGCCTGGCTAATTTTTTTTCTGTATTTTTAGTAGAGACGGGGTTTCACCATGTTGGCCAGGCTGGTCTTGAACTCCTGACTTCAAGTGATCCATCAGTGATCCGCCTGCCTCAGCCTCCCAAAGTGCTGGGATTACAAGCGTGAGCCACCGTGCCCTGCCATAAATGTAGTTTATAAATACTGAGTTTCATATTTTAAAAAAAATGCTTTTGAAAAAATGGAAAGCAGATTCTTTAATGGACACGTAATTGTACATATTTGGGCAGCACAGTTTGATGTTTCAATGCATATATATGTTGTAGAATGAGCAATTCAGGGTATTTAGTGTGACCATTGCCTCATGCATTTATCTTTTTGTGGTGAGGATATTTAAAAATCTCTCTTCTAGCTATTTTGTAATGTACTGTTAACCATAGAATGCCAGAACTTATTCCTCCTATTTAATTTCAGCTGTGCCTTCAACCAGCCTCTCCCAATCCTTTTCTCACCCCTTCTCCAGTCTGTCCTAAAAAGAAAATTCCTGGGGCTGGGCGCGGTAGCTCATGCCTGTAATCCCAACACTTTGGGAGGTTGAGGCGGGTGGATCGCCTGAGATCAGGAGTTCGAGACTAGCCTGCTCAACATGGTGAAACCCCATCTCTACTAAAACTACAAAAATTAGCGGGGCATGGCAGCGTGTGCCCATAGTCCCAGCTACTCTGGAGGCTGAGCAGGAGAATCACTTGAACATGGGAGGCAGACGTTGCAGTGAGCTGAGATCGTGTCACTGCATTCCACCCTGAGTGACAGAGCAAGACTCCAGCGAGACTCTCAAAAAAAAAAGAAAAAGAAAATTATTGTTACCTTTTTTCTTTTTATTATAATGTCCAACTTTTGATATTGTTACTGAGATCTGTTTTTAGAAGACAATTTTGTTCTCCATCCAAGAGTTAAAATTATGCTTTTGAAGTAGGCCAGAGTAGATAAAAATGCAATTAACATTTTGCTTTTAGTCATAGTACTAAGTGTGAATTAATTTTAATTTGTCATTCTTACAAACTTAAACTGAAGTTAATATAAAGTTATTAATTTGCCAAGGTTAAATTTTCTGTAAATGGTGAGCATTTATCATTCATCTACTAACAGTATGCTAGGTGTTCCGTCTTTTTAAGAAGGGTAATAAAAATAATTTAGGCTCCCCGACATCACCCCGGCCTTAAACAACATTTTTTTTTTTTAATAAAATGACATATTTAAATGCTATTTAATTGCACTTAAGGATTATTTACTCCAAAATCATTAAGGGCAGTTTCAGAATCATTTGCATATTCAGTGATTTTCTTCTTAGCAATTTCCTGCTCTTTCTCCTTTTATACGTGCTCACGTTTGCCAATTCAGTTTCCTCACATAAAGGAGCAGTAACAACCGTGTTTCGTATATTCTTTTTATTGATTTATTTGTTTTAAAAGGAAGGTGATGGATTCTCTGCCCTGTGATACTGGTTCCTAAATCTTGAGGAGAATTAAGCATTTATGTGTGTGTGTGTATATATATGTATGTATGTATATATATATGTATATATGTATGTATATATGTATATATATATACACGTATGTATATATGGATATATACATATATACGTATGTATATATATGTAATCACTCTAATATACTCTTTCTGTATATAACCTGTCTATAATGAAAGAGAGAATCTGGTGTTAAAAGGAAAACTTTTGACAATTCAATTTAGCAGCGTTTAAGTAAAGAATGCATGAATTAGGCAGCGTCTGAACTAGTAAAGGTTCAGAGAGCACTAACCAGCAACAGTATTTTCTGTCTGTAAATACCCAGCAGGCAGTATTTATGGTCAGAAAACAGAAGTGAGAGACCGAAATAGTCTGACTGGCTACAGCTTGGCTTTTGCCTTATTTTGACATGTTTTGGCAGTTTGCAGCCTGTATTGGCTGAAAGTTTGGCTGCTGTGATTGGCTGAGGCTCCGTTACTTACTACAATAATACACTTGCAAGTTAGGTTGCAGCTTGTTTACATAGTAAGATAGGGTGCAGTTCATTACCTATGGAGGCAGCTTTAGGTCAGATTTAATTGAACAGTGGTTAGAACCTTCCCTTTTTGAAAGTTGTACCTTTTTTGTTTGGATAAGACAAACTTTAAAGGAAAGTTGATATATGACAAGTGTGATTTTACAGTACTTAAATTTAGGGAGTAGATGTGCTTTATAAATATTTTGGTTTTTCAAAATGATTCTCTCTAGGAATCTGTTAAAATTCTGGTCATAAACATAATTTCTTGGAAACCTGCGTGTGACATGAAGGAAGGTCAGCCAGTGCGCAAGTGGTTATAGGGTCTTCTCCATGTTAACTGCCTTAGTGCTTGATGCTTTGCCTACCCTTAAAGCTTCTAATAGCTCATTTTGGATTCCATTCTCTGACAAAAAGGTCAAGAAGATGCTTTCTTCAAATACCATAAGGCATATATACTGGGTTTTTGAGGTAGTACAGTCAATCCTAATTATTTTAGGCAGTACAGTCAATCCTAATTATTTTCAGATTCTGTATTTGCAAATTCATGTACATACTAACATTTTTTTGTAACCCCAAAAGCAATATTCATGGCACTTTCTTAGTCATTCTTGGACACGTGCAGAGCAGTGAAAATTTTGAGTCACTCAGTATGTTCCCAGCTGAGGTCAAACAAGACAACGCTCTGCCTTTTTTATTTTTTATTTTTTTGAGACAGGATCTCGCTCTGTTGCCCAGGCTGAGGCTGGAGTATAGTGGCACAGTCTCGGCTCACTGCAACCTCTGCCTCCCAGACTCAGGTGATCCTCCTACCTCAGCCTCCTGAGTAGCTGGGATTACAGGCGCACATTACCACACCCAGCTAATTTTGTTATTTTTTTCTTTTTTTTTGTAGAGACAGAGTCTTGCTATGTTGCCCAGGCTGATCTCAAACTCCTGGGCTCAAGTGATCCTCCCGCCTGGGCCCCCAGAAGTGCTGGTATTACAGGCATGAGCCACCGTGCCCAGTCGCGCTCTGCCTTCTTGTTTCAGCTCCTATATTGTAAACAAGTGACCAGTTTGTGGACTATGTAGTGCCATGTTTTTTTCATTTTAATGCTTTTCTGTTGGTGATTCTGCTATTTAAAATGTCCCCCAAGCATAGCGCAGACATGCAGTCAAGTGTTCCTAGGCGCAGGAAGGCTGTGATGTGCCTTATGGAGAAAATACTGTGTCAGATAAGCTTTGTTCAGGCAGGCTGTGAGTGTTGTTGGCTGGGAGTTCAATGCTGATGAATCAGCAACACATAATGTCTCTTTCAACAGAAACATGCACGAAACAAGATGATGTATTGATCGTTTGCCAAAATGTGAAGACGGGCTCACAAGATCCTAATCCTGTAGTTGCCCTGGGAGCAGTGGTTCAGGATTTGCTAATTCAGTGTTCATAGCCAACTTTATAAACCATAACTGCTACCAACAAGCCGAACCAACTGTAGTGATGTTGGTTCTGAACTGACAGAGATCAGTGTAACATCAACAATCAAGTATCTTGTGAGTGTTTTGTGCTTATCTGGATGCTTGGCTCTGAGCTTTCGTGTGTGGTGCCTAGTTTTTCACCCAGAAACCTGCCCCTGCCAGTTTATAACTCTGCAGCTCAGAGCTCTGCCCTGGGGAGACCAGCCAGCTTGGGAAGGGGAGCCACTGGGCAAGTTAAGGAGCATTGCATTTAGCTTGTTCTGGCTTTCCCTGGTTGCTGAATTTCCATCACAGGCTGCAGGACTGAAGGCTGAAGGCCCATCTCATCTATGGGGCCTCAAAGCTTCCAAGCTGTACTTCCCTCCTCACCATCCTTGCAGCTTGGACCAAAAAAGCAGCTGCAGAGGGGAGGGTGCTGGGCTGCTCTGATGCAGTGGTTACTGGCCAGGGAACTGGGGCTTCCATGCAAGGCAGTTCCTATGGAAGTTTTGTGTTTGCTTTGTTTGTCTGTAAGAGCTTCGTTTTGCTTTGCGTATGGACTTTTCTTCACTGCCCCAGAGTAGCTGGGTAAGGTACTAGCTAGAACTACAGGTTTTTTAGGCAGAGAGGTTTAAAGACCTTCCTAAGCTCTAGGCACTCTTACTTTTCAAAACATCACCTGGGTCTTATATGTTGCAATATACCCATATCCTACATTAAATCTAACATGTATAATTATGAATAGAATCAAGTTGCTGTTGAACTGTTACATTTTAGAAATATATAATTAATATTAATTTTGATTTCTTTTTTCCCACATCTCAAACATTTTCTTGGGTCCTGTGTCTCTACTGCAAGATTGCCATGTTAGTGTGTCCTTAGAAAATGGAAGAAATCAGGTTTTGTTTCCTCCCTTTAACTGCTCATTAGTTCTACAAACATTTATCGAGGGTGGGCGTGGTGGCTCACACCTGTAATCCTGTGCTTTGGGAAGCTAATGCAGGAGGATTGCTTGAGCCCAGGAGTTCAGTACCCACCTGGACAACACAGTGAGACCCTAGCTCTACGCAACGTTAACAATTTTAAAAAGAACATTTATGGGGCTTCTGAGGTGTCTCATGCTACACAAGCTGTTGGGTCTACAAAAACGGACCACACAGCATTCTTTCCCTTAAGGAGCTTGTGGGCCAGACCTCTAAAACAGATGACATCAATAGGGAGTGATAGGTACTGCCGCATCCAGAGGGGCCTATGGCTCAGCCTGGGGGAGAGGAGGAGCCCAGCTCAAAGGTGTCCTGCAGAAGATAGCCCCTGAGCTGGGTCTTGAAGGAGCCTCTGTGGGAAAGCAAAGAGGGCAAGGGGCAGAGGGATTTTGGAGAGAAGCTGGGCTGGAGAGGTGTGGTAGAGGTGTGGCAACAGCCTGGTGGGTGTGGGAAACTGAGCTGTCATTGTGGCTGCAGGGATATTTGAAAGGCAGATTTTGATGGTGATGTATACCACTGGAGAGGCAGCGAGGGGCTTGTACCATCCTGGACAAGTTCAGACTCCTCTGGGCGTGTGACCTGCTTCTGGTGCCTCTGAATGCTGTTTGGATTTATTTGGTGTTCCTTGGTACATAGCAGGAGTATAACTAAGTTCCTAGCCCTTCCCTCCTTTCCAATACTCTCGTAAGTTTGGTATTGTTTGCTTTGTTCTGTTATCTCTTCCTTCTTAAAAAGAAATGGAAATAGCTGAGTTTTTAAAATAACTTTTTGTTGATGCATAACATATATCAGAAAAGTGCAAATATAAGTATACAGGAAATAGCTTAATTTAAAAACATGATTGGTAAAACATCAAACAATATTAAAAAGTATATAAAACAAGTAACAGTCTCTTGGATTTCTGCCCTCAGAGATAGCCACTGTTAATGTTTTGGTAAAGGCTTTTCTGGACATCTCTCCATGCTTATGTTTACATGTAACATACTGACATTACAAACATGCGGTGATACTATACGCAGGCAGTTTTCTAATTTTTTTTTTTTTTTTTTTTGAGACAGGGTCTGGCTTTGTCTCCCAGGCTGCAGTGCGGTGGTGCAATCTTGGCTCATGGCAACTTCCGCCTCCCAGGCTCAAACGATCCTCCCATCTCAGCCCCCCAACTACAGGCTTATGCCACCATGATGGGCTAATTTTTGTATTTTTAGTAGAGATAGGGTTTCACCACGTTGCCCAGGCTGGTCTCTTGAACTCCTGGACTCAAACAATCTGCCCGCTTTGGCCTGCCGAAGGGCTGGCATTACAAGTGTGAGCCACAGCACCCAGCCCTTTAACTTCTTTTTTTTTAAGACAGAATTTCACTCTTGTCGTCCAGGCTGCAGTACAATGGCACAATCTTGGCTCACTGCAACCTCTGCCTCCTGAGTTTAAGTGAGTCTCCTTTCTCAGCCTCCCGAGTAGCTGGGATTAGAGGTGTGCACCACCACACCTGGCTAACTTTGTATTTTTAGTAGAGACAGGGTTTCACCATGTTGGTCAGGCTGGTCTCTAACGCCTGACCTCAGGTGATCCACCTGCCTTGGCCTCCCAAAGTGCTGGGATTAAAGGTGTGAGCCACCGCACCCAGCCTAACTTGTTTTTTTACTCACTAGTATGTCATGGCCATCTTTCAAAGTTGGTATCCATACATCCATATCACCCTTTAATGACTGCAGGGTATTTTATTTTATTGCATGGCATAATTTACTTAACCGTATCTTTACTGGTGGACATTTAATTGGATTCTAATTTTGTTAACTATTAGAAACATTTCAGTGAAAGAAAATCTTTGAATGTACACTTTTGTGCACTTACAATCTTCTTGCAAAAGTTTTTATTAGGAAAAATGTCAAGCATTTACAAATGGAAAAGTATATGAGTCTTCATATATAACCAGCGTCAACAGTTAACAATGGTTTAGTATTTTTTTTTTTTTTTTTTTTTTTTGAGACAGAGTCTTGCCCTGTTGCCCAGGCTGGAGAGTAGTGGTGTGGAGCACAGTACATAGTTCACTGCAGCCTCAAACTTCTGGCTCAAGTGATCCTTCTGCCTCAGTCTCCCAAGTAGCTAGGATTATAGATGTGTGTCATTGCACTCAGCTAATTAAAAACATTTTTTGTAGAGATGAGGTCTTGATATGTTGCCCAGGCTGGTCTTGAACTCCTGCGCTTAAGTGATCCTCCTGCCTCATCAGCCTCCTAAGTGCTGGGATTACAGGCATGGGCCACCATGCTTGGTCTCTACTAATGTTTTTTTAATCTACGCTTCTATAATTGTTTTTCCTCTGCTAGGGTATTTGAAAGCAAATACAGGTCATCATTTCACCTGTGTATTCCTCAGTCTTTTAAGATAAGGACTTAAAAACATAACCATAATATAATATAAACAGAATTAACATTAATTCCTAATATCATCTAATATTATACAAATTAGGATCCATACAAAGACTAAATGTTGCATTGGTTGAGATTATCTCTTTTAAGTCTCTTTTAATGTATAGCCTTCCTCTATTCTCTTTATTTCTCATGCCATTTGTTGAAGAAATCAAGTCATTTTTCCAGTACAGTTTTCCACCATCTGAACTTGGCTGATGGCCTCCTTGTGGTGTCATTTAACATGTTCTTACACACTCTATCATAGCTGATAAACTGGGAGTGAGATCTGGAGGCTTGATTCATTCATTAATACTGATTAGTAAGCTCAGGTGTTGTCAACCCCCGATGTACCCATGCTAAAGTTTCCCATCAGTCTTTTACCTGATGGTTTTAACACCGCTTTATGATCATCACCTACACTCATTTCATTAGGGTTTTCAGAATGATAATTTTTAGAATCTTTTTATTTTGAGATAATTGTAGATTCACATGTAGATGTAGGAAATAATACAGAGATCCCATTTCCCCTTCATCCACTTTCTCCCATTGGCAACATCTTGCTTGAGTATAGTCCGATTTTACAGGCAGAAAATTTACATTGATACAAACAATGGACCTCATTTAGATTTCACTAGTTTTATATGTGTGTGTGTGTGTATGTGTATGCCTGCATGTGTATGCATTTAGTTCTGTGCAGTTACATCGCATGTAGATAAAAATGGGTAACACCACAGTCAAGAATCAGAACATTTCCATCACAAGGATCTCCCATTTTACCCTTTAATAGCCACAGACACCTCTTTCCCTCTCCTCCCTTAACCCCTAGCAACACCCTAATGCATTCTTCATTTCTGTATTTCTGTAATTTTGTCATCGCAAGAATGACATAAAAATGGAATTATACAGTATGCAACCTTTTGAGACTGCCTTTTTTCATTCAGTTTGATTCCCTTGAGATTCACCCTGATTGTTGCCTGTATCAATAATTTATTTTTATTACTGACTAGTATTTCATGATATGGATATACTGCAGTTTGTCTGATCATTCATATGTTAAAGGGCATTTGATTTGTTTCCCAGTTTTGTGGTATTACACATGGATATGCTGTGCACATTCATGTACACGTTTTTGTGTCAATGTAAATTTTTGTTTCTCTGGCATAAATGCCCAAGAATGCAATTACTGTGTTATATAATGGGTATGCCTAGTTTTGTGAGAAATTGCCATATTCTTTTTCAGGCTGGCTAGTACCATTTTACATTCCTACCAGCAATGTATATGAATTTCTCCACCCTCACCAACATTTGGGGCTCTTGCTGTGTTTTATTTTAGCCATCCTGATAAGGTATGTAAATTGGGATTTTAAAAATTTTATTCTTTTAGTACTTTTTAGCTGTAGTTCTTCTATAAAGAAGAAACTTTTTTTCATCAGCTATTTGGTAACACTGAAATATTGTCTGTACAAGAAAGGAAGGGTAAAATGTTTGATTTCTTATTTCCACCAACCCTCACTTGGAAAGCCACTTTTCAGAAAAACAAATTAGTGCCCTGTTAGCCTCCAGAATGACTAGCTTTTTAAAAGTGTCATTATGAACTCATGGGTTTATAAAATAATTGATATGATTATCTTCTCAGGGTGAATTATTAGAAAAGAAATTGCCATATCAAAGGGTAGACAAATTTAAAATTTTGATACAGATTACCTACTCACCTCCAGATAGGCTGTTTCATTTTATATTCTTGCCAGTAGTTTATAAAAAATATTTGTTTCTCCATATCCTTGCCAACACTGGTTGGCCAGTTTTTAATTTTTCTTATTATACCAGTCTTATGGCAGAATTGATATCTGTTTCTCTTTCAGTTCTTTAGTTGGAAGTAAAGCTGATCTTTTCACATTATTGGCTTAAGTTTAGCCAGTTGCCTGTTAATTACCTTTATCCTTGTTTATATTAGGATATTGGTCTCTTTTTACATTTTTATGTTGTTACAACTATTAAGTCTTTTTCTTGATGACTGCTGCTTTGTCTTTGCTTAGAGCTTTTACTATCTTAAGATTATAAAAATATGTACCTATTTTCTTCTGGTGCCTCTTTATGATTTTATAGTTAAATATTTGTTTCATGGAGAGGTTGTTTTGTATAAGGAGTGAGATAAGAATCCATTATTACTTTTCCCCAAATCCATTATTAGTTTTCTCAATGCCATTTATTGAGGAAACTATCTTTTCCTCACTAATTTGAGATGCCACTTTCATCTTATATTAAATTTTCTATAATCTTAAGTCTGAGTTATCTGTTAGATTTCACAGATTTGTCCATCTATTCCTGTTCCAGTATCAAAGTTTATATTACTATGGCTTGATTTTGCATTTAAAATAGTTGTTACTGGATTTTGTAAAATTATGAAAATCAAACAAGCTTTTTCCTGTATAACGGTTGCTTTATAATGTGTTTTAATAGTTGGTGTCACTGGTCTCTTTTCTTTTTTGTTGTTTTATGACTTTGCTGACAAAGGTCACAGTTTCTTCTAGATGGATTTTAGAATTATTTGTGTCAAGATTCCCAAACAGCCTTTTTTTATTTTGATTGGGATTTTATTCAATGCATAGGTCAATTTAGGGAGACTTGATTTCTTTACTACTTTGAACCTTTGTAGTTAAGGACATTGTCTATCATTTCATTTATTTAAATCTTTTATGTCCTTGAATATTATTTGTTAATTTATCCCAAAGTTTATTTTTATTGGCTTCTCTGCCTTTTCATTTGAGGAATGCTTTTTAAAATTGATCACATTCACTTTTTTTTAAAAACTAGGCCAAACCTTCTGGGAAAAATGTCAGATTTTATTATCTGTAAGATTAGTCTTCTAAGCTGCATCTTCAGTATGTCATCCTCTCTAGGCAGACAAGCCTGTGTCCCACTGTCCTTAAGGCAAATTAGATAATGGTCCTTCTGATATTGTTTTGTTACTGAGTATAAATTGAAGCACATTTTTTAGAAAAATGACAATAGTTGCCCAAAATTAGATATAACTCAGATTTTGGGGTTTTAAATGGAAAAGTTCAACTATTTAAGTACAGCATATGGGCAGCTTTTTATTAAGTGAAAATAACAAACCTGTAATTGTGAAAAACAGTTTCATGAGGAATGCAAGTGCCAGCCTGCCCAGCCTTCGCTTCATTACATCTGGGAATTTATATTTATCTGCTGCTTAGCTGTCTTTATACCCAAACCTATTTTAGTCTAAATAGAATAATGATGATAAAAGCAGCTACTACTTACTGAGATCCTCCGATGTGCCAGGAATTGTGTTTAATGTATGTTAATTTCTTAAACTAATGGAACAACTTGTTTTTTTGTTTGTTTGTTTTTTGAGAAGGAGTGTCACTCTGATGCCCAGGCTGGAGTGCAGTGGTGCAATCTCAGCTCACTGCAACCTCCACCTCCCTGCCTCAGCCTCCCGAGTAGCTGGGACTACGCCTGGCTAACATGGAACAGCTTTTCAAGGATTTCTTATTTTATAACACAGCTAAGAAGCAGAGTTGATCTTTAAGTTAAATAGTTAAATCTGTCCAACTCTAGGCTCTTAGGGACACTGGGCTGCATTATAGGGCTTCCCTGTGTGTGTGTGTGTGTGTGTGTGTGTGTGTGTGTGTAGGTGTGTGCATATATGTGTGTTTGGGAGGGCTTTTTTGTTGTTTTGGGGGGTGAGAAGAGGGAGACGTGGTCATAGCTTTAGCAAACCTGTCAACACTGCTTCTGAAATACAAGAGGCTTCTATATGTCTCTTTCTCAGGAGCTATTCCTTATTGAGTACTTCAGTATATTTAAAATTTTAATTTTGTAGATGTTTGCTGAACTGCTATTATGTGATAGATTCTGGGATCAGATTTTCAGAGAAGCATTGTAAGCCAGATTTAATAAGAAATAGTGAAGTAACTAATATTGAAATTGTGAAAAGATTTGTTAAACTAATTAACCACAAAACATGCTTATAAGATTCAGAGAGACTTTCCAGGCCAAATTAATGTGACTTGCTTGTGTGTGTTATAAAATATCCCAGACGTAGTAAAAGACATAAAGAATGATATACTTTGGGAGGCCGAGCCAGGCGGATCACCCGAGGTCAGGAGTTCGAGACCAGCCTGGCCAACATGGTGAAACCCCATCTCTACTAAAAATACAAAAATTAGCCAGGCGTGGTGGCTGTAGTCCCACCTGTAGTCCCAGCTGCTCACGAGGCTGAGGCAGGAGAGTTGCTTGAACCCCGGAGAGGGAGGTTGTGATGAGCCAAGATGGCGCCACCACACTCCAGCCTGGCGACAGAGTGAGACTCTGTCTCAAAACAAACAAACAAAAAGCCATATACCTAACATCTGCTTAAGATATAAAATGTTACTAATATAATTGAAGCCCCAATTTATTACTTCCCAAGTACATAATTCTTCCTACACCTCAGGTGATTGTCTCCTTTCTTTTTTCTTTTTTTCTTTCTTTTTTTTTTTTTGAGACCGAGTCTTGCTTTGGCACCCAGGCTGGAGTGCAGTGGCACGATCTCCGATCACGGCAGCCTCCGTCTCCCGGGTTCAAGAGATTCTCCTGCCTGCCTCAGCCTCCTGAGTAGCTGGGATTTCAGGCACCCGCCACCATGCCTGGCTAATTTTTGTATTTTTATTAGAGGCTGGGTTTCACCATATTGGCCAGGATGGTCTCGAACTCCTGACTTCAAACCATCCTTCCGCCTCAGCCTCCCAAAGTGCAGGTATTACAGGGGTGAGCCACCGTGCCTGACTAATTGTCTCGTATGAAACAAAATAAAGACTATGTTTATGAACTTTGTATAAATGATAGTACGGGATGCTCTGATTCTTCTGCAACTTGCTTTTTTCCACTCATGGTAGTATTTTTGAGATTTATCCATGTTGATGCTTGTAGTTCCAATCCATTCATTTCGATTGCTTGTCATATTTCATCGTATGAGTACCCCATCCTTTTCTTATCTGTTCTGCCATTGATGGACAGTTGTTTCCAGTTTTTGCAGTTAAAAAATGACACTGCTATTAATATTTTATGGTTCCTCCTTGTGAGATTCCTTAGGGTACCTATGTATGAATGAAATTGTAGGATCAAAAGGTATGTGTATCTTCAGTTTTACTAAAGATTGCCTAATTGTCTCCAAAAGTACTGCTCCTTTAAGTGCCTGCTGTCACTGATGAGGTTTTCATTGTTCTCTACCCTTGCCAGTAGGAGGTATTGTTAGACTTTGTAATTTATCAGTTAGACGAGTGATATGTCTCATTGTTATTTTGAATTTCCCTGACTACTAGTGAGGTCCTATAGCTTTCCTTACATTTATCAGTATTACAGGTATTTTTTTTTCTAATACTTACTCTTACTGTATATTATGGTTTAAAGTTACATGCAAAGTTGTAAGTAGCACAAAGTAGGTATTACTAGATAGAACTACGCCCTGCTTGTATCTTTAAAACAAATGGGTTTTTGATACTTCAGAAAGTGAATGTGAGAGTTAGAGTTACATCTTTCAACACAGATAAATGAAAAGCGATGCTGAAAGGCTTGTGGAAGCTACATATGATACACCATGTATTAAAGTTAACCATGCTGTGTATCTGTGGGCACAGTACTTCAGCCTATTTGTGTTTCACTTTTTCTGTATGAGATGATCTTACCAACCTCACAGGGTGATTGGAGGTGAGTGGGCAGTCGATGATAGAATGAGTGCTAAGCACTTAGAATAGTATCTGGCATGTAAGCATTGTTGATATATAACAGAAAGTGTTGCTGGGCATGGTGGCTCACACCTATAATCCCAGCACTTTCAGAGGCTAAGGCAGGAGGATCACTTGAGCTCAGGAGTTGGAGACCAGCCTGGGTGACAGAGTGAGACCCTGTCTCAAACAAAACAAAACAAAGTTAAAAAATATATATAGAAAGTGTTGTTATTGCTGCGCATAATAGTCTATTTTCTGTAGATTCAAATGATACGAATTAGAGTGTAAAATTATGTATTGGAATGGTGTGTGTGAGTCACTGCTCTGTCGTCCCAGGGCAGGAAATGCTGGTGGAATTGGGGAGGGTACACGGGACTTCTGATGTGTTTTCTTCCTAAAAGTTGATGCAGTTGCATCAGAATGTTAAGATTTGACAGGATAGTGTAGCAGGTTCTTTTTTTAAAACTGTTTGCTTAAGATACTTCAAAACAAAAATATTTTTTAAGCATGGAAAAAAACATTGGCAACTGTGCAGAAATTTTTTTGGAGGAAATAATTTGGGGTGGTTTTCCAATTTGGGTGTGTGTGTGTATGTATGTGTGTGTGCGTGCGTGTATTAGAAAGCATGGACTTTGGAATTAAATTGATGCTTGAATCCTGACTCCATTATTTGCCAGCTTTATGATTTGGGGCAGTTGATGCAATCTCTCCAAGTCAATCTTCTCATCTTTAAAATATTATCTCACTTAATTCTCTCACTAAAGCATGAGGCAAAATGCTTCATGGTTTGGTGAGAGAATTGAATGAATTAAATGAGATAACATTAAGACCTGGCACATGTGCCTAGTACTTAGTTTTAGGATGAAATATATATACTGAACTTTAGTAATGTGAAAGACGGGTACACCATCATATATAATTAAATCAGCCCTGAAATCTGGCAGCATTTATGAGATTGAAATGCTGTCTGTTGATAGTTGATTCTAATATAAATGTGCTTCCATCTCAGGGCCAACTGAGGGGCCCACTGACATAGGGTACCCACAATAGACGTCTGTTTGCCATGTGTTTGGGTTTGGCCATTCTGCTTCTCTGCTTCCACACATACACACGCCCCTGTGTTACTCTGGTTCATTTTCTGTACCCTGTCAGTTTTCTGCTGGTTAGAACATCTGTGTCTGTGACAGAGCCGTCCAGGATTGCAGTGGATAGGTGGGCATAATCACTCGACCCTTCTGGGGACTCTGGAACCTGGCTTCTGTTTGGGAACTCTGTCAGTCATCATGCAGCGTGGAAGAGGGGGCTGGTGCCAGAGAGCTGATGATAGAGATGCAGGCTAGGTGCTGGTAGACAGCTGTGAGCTGGCTTCATTCAGACAGTTCTCGTGTCTCTCGCCACAGGAATTTCCTCACATGGCTCCTGAAGAAGTGACCATCACAGTTCGCCTCATCCGTTCCTTTGAGCATCGCAATTTCAAACCTATAGTGTATCATGGAGTGAATTTGGACCAAACTGTAAAGGAATTTATCGTATTTCTAAAGCAAGGTATGAGATGTGAAAGCCACTTTGTTTTACTAGTATTTTTTAAAAATAGCTGACTATGACATTAATAATATAATCTTTAACAAATCCTAAAGTACTTTGAAAGATTAACCTGGGTTCTAAGCCAGGTGCTGGGTGAGCCCCTATTCTGGGCCCTGGTATCTGCAGAGGGCCTCCCTCAAGGATTCTCACTGAATAGTCTGTGTCCTCATGAGGGATTGTGACCGTCATTTTTAGCTTTTTTTTTTTTAATTAAAAAAAGGCAATATCTAGGTTTGTTGTTAATGGGCTTATGTATTTGGAGGTTGATTAGCAAGGGAGTGCAGTGTAGCTGATTGTGGTACCCAGCTGAGCACAGGGGGTGTGGGGTGATCACATGGGGAAGCGTGGCGGGAGGGGAGCGGGGGCCGTACAGCAGGAAGTCATGAGAACTGCTGATAATTGTGGTCACAGACACAGAAACGGTGGTGCTAGTTTATTGTTTCAAACTAAAAGTATGCATGAAGTTAGTCTTCATTCTGTTATGTTCTCAATGGGTTTCTCTTCTCTGTTTTTAATTATTGAAGTTTCTAATCATCGACCTTTGAGAAAACATCTAAAATAAGGTTTTATTATTTTAATTGAAGTGTTATTTATATATGGTGCAATCTGCAGATTTCTTGTATAGTTCCATTGGTTTTGACAAATAATATTGCTGTATGTCCAATGTAATTTTTTTTTTACTTTGACGTGATTTCAGAGTCATAGACAAGTTGCAGGAACAGGACAAAGAATTCCTGGATGCTCTTCACACAGATTCCCTGTGTGAACATTTTGTTATGTTTGTTTTATTCCTGTGGAGGCCAGAGCAACTCCATCTTGGATGCTGATCTGCCATATTGACTTCTCATTAGCCCCAGTTTCGAGATGCCTCTAAGATTTCCAGGTTATCTACTGTTCCTTGTGTAAGAACAGGTACTTACTATAAATCCTGACCTTAGGTCAAACAACCTTGATGTTACTGTGCTTTGCTTGCCCTGCACATCCCTTTAGATCACCCTTTCCTATGGTATAAGCCCTGGGTCTGGGGGATAATGGTGTGTGGATCCATTGTCCTGTCCTGCCGAAGCCTGAGACACAGACATGGCTTCTGTTTGTAAGTTCCTATTCAATATGTCTTTCTAAGAAACTGAATGTGTCAGCCTCTTTCTTCAGCCCCTCAGCTTCCTCGGACTTTCTGGGGTAGGTTCACATAGACCTGCTCACCTTGAAACAATTCTCCTCACTCCCTCCCCTCTCTCCTCTTCCCCGTTCTCTTTCATTCTCCTCACTCCCTCCCCTCTCTCCCCCGTTCTCTCTCATTCTCCTCACTCCCTCCCCTGTCTCCTCTCCCCCGTTCTCTCTCATTCTCCTCACTCCCTCCCCTCTCTCCTCTTCCCCTTTCTCTCTCATTCTCCTCACTCCCTCAGATAAGGTAGCATCCTCAACAAAGAAGAGTAAAATTTTAGAGAAGTGACAAGACAAAGGAAATGAACTCTGAATCTCTCAGGGTGACAACCTGTGGGAAGGTGAATAACCAATAGATAGTAAAGCTCGTTAATGTGGATTCTGTTGTGCCATCTCTAGACTGATAAGGGTCTAAAGTTGTCTTCAGTGGCTAACCTTTATTTTCCCTGGTAGAGAGGTGGGCAGGATACCTTTTGTCTTTGTAAATCTATTATATGTCCTGATGTTAGGCAAACAGAGGGAGGGCTGAGAGCTTTCCTGCATCTGCTGCTGCTTAATTGCCCTTAGCTAAAAAAAAAATCCTTAGCTAAAGAGGCGTATTTTGAGGGCCACTTCCTGGTCTCTGACAGTGTCTTGCTTTTGAGAGGTCGTTATCCAAAGCATAGTCAGAGTTTGAAATAGAAACAAATCCCTACTTTTTATTTATAATCTTTATGTGTATTATGGGTTGTGGTGTTTCTTAATGTTGATATAGCAAGTGCTGTGATGTTCTTTGTACAGTGCAGACTAGGTTCTTGAAGTCCTTGAGAATAAGATGTGTTTTCAAGCTGCTGCAGTGGCAGGGGAAGATGTCTCTGTCCCAGGGTCATGGTGTTCTTTTCTTCCCAGGTACCACGATGCCTTCCCCAGCAGAGCAGTGGTACTGGTCACAGTGAGATGCGCAGACCCGCCTCCTCACACCTTTCATCTGCAGTGGGAATAACAGCCACTGCTTGTTTCAGTTGTGCACTTAAGGAAATGTGTTCCACTGAGTAAAAGGTGAACTTTGGGGGTACAGGCTTTTTTGCGTTGTGGGCTCAGTGTCCAAGCCTTTGTCATCTGATTTGAGGTACTATGGAACTCTGAAAGGTTGATGGGCCACATTTTTGCCTTTTATGAATTGTGTACATAACGAAGACCAAATAGTTTGATAGTGAGGGATTTTTGAAATGTGTAATAATAATAATGATAGCAAACATTACTATGTATCAGGTACTATATTAAGAATTTTACCTAGGTTATCTCATTTCATCCTCACAGCATCCCTCTAAAGTTGGAACCATTTTACAGGTGAAGAAACTAAGGAACAGAGGGTTTAAGAAGCTTGCTTGGCCACCTGCAGTGGCTCATGTCTGTAATCCCAGCAATTTGTGAGGCCAAGGCAGGAGGATCACTTGGGCCCAGGAGCTTGAGGCCAGCCGGGGCCATATAGCAAGACCCTGTCTCTCCAAAAATCAAAAACAAAAAAAACAAAACAAAAACTAGCTGGGCATGGGGGCATACATCTGTAGTGCCAGCACTCAGGAGACTGAGGTGGGAAGATCGCTTGAGCCCAGGAAGTTTAGGCTGCAGTGAGCTTTGATTGCACTACTGCACTCTAGTCTGGGCCACAGAGCAAGATTATGCCTCAAAATAAATAAATAAATAAATAAAACTTTCCTGATGTTGCATGGGTAGTAAAAGGCAAAGCTGCAAATCAACCCAGGCATACTAACTATCAAACATGTACTCTTACTAAACTCTGCACTAAATTGCTTCTTTATTCTTCTCTACTGCCTCACTTGCTTGAGTGGGATCTCTGAAATAAATGGATGGACTCTGTGTCAAAAGGGTCTTTGAATTTAGTTCATCTTGCTCTAGTATTTTGAATGCTGAGTGCTAGCGAGATTGTTTGGCAGTGGCATAGGGAATTTTGTACAGTTACAGAAATGGTCATTGTGAAGAAAGATCTCTTGGAGTTATTTTACATACTTTATTGCCTCCCTTTCTTTTTAAATTAAATTTTATTTTTCGATCCTCCTCCCTCCCCAAGGCTTTCTAAATGTTCTTTTCTTTTGTAGTCACATTTTGCCATCCACAGGTTAACCTAGTTACCTGCCATCATTCTTTGTATTTTCTCCTCAGCCAAAAAGTTTTGGTTAAATTTTATTCATTCCCCATTGAGAATCACGGGCCTAGAGCATCAGGTCATCAAAACCTTAAGTCGTGTAAATACAATAAATATAAATGTATATATTTACATATAAATATAATAAACCTATTGCTGATGTATGAGAACTTTATTTATTTATTTAATATAGAGACATAGTCTCGCTCTGTTGCCCAGACTGGAGTGCAGTGGTGTGGTCTCGGCTAACAACCTCTGCCTCCTAAGTTGAAGCGATTCTCCTGCCTCAGCCTCCTGAGTAGCTGGGATTACAGGTGTGTGCCGCTATGCCTGGCTAATTTTGAATTTTTAGTAGAGATGGGGTTTCACCATGTTGGCAGACTGGTCTCAAACTTCTGATCTCAAGTGATCCGTCTGCCTCAGCCTCCCAAAGTACTGGGATTACAGGCATGAGCCACCACACCCGGGGCCTGGGAAATGGATATTAACCAGATACTATGATCATAGAGGTATCATAATATATTACCATCTATGGATGACTGTATTTTTTAGGTTCAGAATACTGGACAAACCAATTATCTAGATAACATAAAATTATTTTAATTATTCTTAATTTGCAAGCATTTCGATTCTTACTAATACTTCAGATCTGGTTTCCAAATGTAAAGTCATCCCAACTATGAAAAAGAACACTGTGGAAGCTCTGTCCAACCTTCCAGTTCAGTCTGATGTTTTTCTCATGGTTAGACTGGGCTTATGGGGTTTTGAGAGGAAGGTCACAGAGGCACAGAGTGATTTTATCGGATCGTATCAGAGGTGTACGCTTTCCACATGATTTAGGATTATTGATGTTGACCTTGATTAAGTGGCAGAAGTCATGTCAAGTTGCTCCACTGTAAAGTTACTCTTCTTTTCCTTTCCTTTTCAAATTATACTTTTCAGAAGGAATTCATACCCACAGTTAAACACTCGGGGGTTATGCTCCCCTTCCTTTAGAATAAAATATGTACAAAAATCCTTTGGAGTTCTGTGTGGCAGACTTGACTTTGTTGCTCAGATTATGCTAGCTTTGGGAGCTCTTTCAGTTGCTTCCTGTGCTCCTCTGACACACGCCCTCAGTGTGCATGGGTGCACGTGTTCAGTACTTTTTCTTTCTGGTACTATAGGATGCTCCAGACTTGTCTTGTACATGTCCTGTTCCTAGAATCAGCTTTATTTCCAAAGAGTCTCGGTTCTTTTTTGGTAGAAAATGGTGTTAGAAACCAGGATCTAGGTAGTAGATGTGTTCATTGCTACTAGAGTGTTATTTCTTTCTTTCTTTTTTCTATGGTAGATATCTAAAGACCAAGGAGTGTCATTTTAAACTGTCTCAGCTGATCAGGCAAAGAAACATATGTGTCTATATTAACCTCTGCATATGTACATATGTATAAATATTTTTATATGTAACGATCTATATGTAAATATGTTAAACATGAATTCTTACTGATCTTTCCATCTCTGATCCATTACCCTATGGTTCATTCTAGCTTCCTCTCCTTGCTTATCTGTTAATTCCCACACCAACAGTGAGAAACTTGGTCCCACCATCTGCTATCCATTTATTTAATTGTTTAATTCTAGCATACAGGTATAGCAGTGTATCCCCATGGGAAGCACTTGATGTCAGTTAGATACAGTCCTTTTGTGTCCTTTCGCCATAAGCACTGTAGTCTTACAAAATCTGTTCATTGCCAGAGTTATTTAGGTCAGCACTTTTTTTTCTACTCCCTTCAGTAAGGTTGTTGTAGCTTTTGTAGTACAGATAGATTAGATTCTCTTGTCACCTGCATTCTTTCCTGGGATCCCCTGACTTCTGAAATAATTTTTTTAAAAATTTTTTTTGAGAAAGGGTCTCACTCCAGTTGCCCAGGCTGGAGTGCAGTGGCATCATCTCGGCTCGCTGCAGCCTCAACCTCTTGGGCTCAGGTGATTGTCCCACCATAGCCTCCTAGCAACTAGGACTACTGATGCATGCCACCATGCCTGGCCAATTTTTATTTTTATTTATTTATTTTATTTTATTTTTTATTTTTACTAGAGACGGGGTTTTACCATGTAGCCCAGGCTGGTCTCAAAACTCCTGGACTCAGGCAGTCTGCCCGCCTCAGCCTCCCAAAGTGCTGGCATTATAGGTATGAGTTGCTGCGCCCGACCTTTTTTTTTTTTTTTTTTTTTTAACTTTGCATACATTGAGGTTCACTCTTTGTGCTACAAAGTTCTTTGGGTTTTTGACAAAAGGGTAATGTCGTGCAGCACCGTTACAGTGCCGTACAGAATAGTTTCACTGCCTAAAATATCCGCTGTGCTTCACTTCGTTATCCTCTCCCTCCCCATGCCGTACCCTTGGCAACTACTGATTTTTTTCTTATCTCTGTATATTTTCCAGAATGTCACTGAATTGGAATCATACAGTATGTAGACTTTTCAGAATGGCTTCTTTTACTTAGAAATATACATTGAAGGGGTCAGGCACAGTGGCTCATGCCTGTAATACCAACACTTTGGAAGGTGGAGGTAGGAGGATCACTTGAGCCTGGGAATTTGAGACCAGACTGGACAGCACAGTATGACCCCATCTGTATTTAAAAAAAAAAAAAAGAAACATGCATTGAACATGCATTGAAGGGTCCTTCATGTCTTTTTGTGACAAGTCATGTCTTTCTAATCTCCATTAATCTGGAACAGTCCCCCACCGTCTTTCGTTTTTGATTATATTAATTTTTAAAGAAAAATTTAGGCCAGTGTCTTATAGAATGTTACATAATTTGCATTTGTCTAGATTGTTTTCTCATGATTAGATTCAGGTTAAGCAGTTATGGCAAGAATACCGTGTAGGTCAGGGGTTAACAAACTACAGTCTGTGGACCATATATGTACCACTTTTGTGCTTTAGTGGTAGAGTTGAATGGTTGTGACAGACACTGTCAAAGAGATGGAGACTCGCCCACAAAGCCTGAAATGCTGACTCGCTGGCCTTCCAAAATAGTTTGCTGGCCTTGATGTAGGTGATTCTTCCTTGTATCACATCAGGGAACACTGAATGTCAGTTTATCCCTTCATTGGTGATGCAGATTTAAATCCTTTGGCTAAAGGTGCCATCCACCAGATTTTCCTGGTGTAAAGGTATCTTTCTGATTTATAAGTAGTCTATGGAGTGATAAACGATGAGACCGTTTACGTATCTTGTTTCTAATGGTTTTAGCATTTATTGATGATCCTTATCTGAATCATTGGTGGTTGAAAAACTGTGATTTTTCCAATTCTGTGATTCTCTCTACATGTATTATCTGGCACTCTTCTGTAAAGAAACACTCCCTTGAAGCCTCTCTTTTTTCGAAAGGAATGCAATAATTTGACTGCAGCACAGTCGTAACGTATTATTGCCTTATCACGTGAGGCAGTTCCTTCAACATATTGTTAAGGCAATGCTTTCTTGTTTTTACTACTCTACTACAGGATGTACTGCAGATTCTTTAAGTAATTAACTCTATAATTTTAATACACAAAATCATACATGGCCTGGCATGGTGGCTTACACCGTAATCCCAGCACTTTGAGGGGCCAAAGCGGGAGGATGGCTTGAGCGCAGGAGTTTGAGACCAGTCTGAGTAACAGAGCAAGACCCTCATCTGTACTAAAAATTTAAAAACGTTGGCCTGGCCTGGTGGTGCCTGCCTGTAGCCGAGCTATTTGAGAGGCTGAGATGGGAGGATTGCTTCAGCCCGGGTGGTCGAGGCTGCAGTGAGCCATGATTGTGCCACTGCACTCCAGCCTGGGCAACAGAGAAAGACCCTGCTCAAACAAAACAAAACAAAACTATTTTTATCATCTCCGGCTATTAATCTTTGGAATGAGAGTATAACAACAGAGCGGGTATGCTAACCTAGGGATGGCAGGTGGCTTCTTCTAGGAAGGCAGTAATAGTGGGACTGGGGAAAGATAGAAAGGTTTCAGCTGTTTCCAGATTGTTCTACTTAGTTAAAAAAAATAGTAAAGGATCTATAGTAATATGACTACATGTTAACATTTGTAAAATCTGGTTGGTGGGTTAAATGAATTTTTTTGTTCTACTCTGTGCTTTTCTATAATTTAGATTATTTTATAATTAAAGTAAAAAGCATCTTAATATAGCTTAACCTTGGAATCTTACTATCATATCTGATAAAGATACCTTATCAGGTTTGAATGTTGGTGCATAGTTTTGATTACTAGGTGTTTGGTATTCTTTGTCCATATAGATTAGTCATTGGTTTAGTTTTATTTTTTTTCCTTTAGGTGTTTATGCTTTCTCAAAGGTCTTCTAATGTAGATCTAGCATCCAATAAGTTACAGATTGTACCACTTCTATTTTTAGAGCCTTTAAAACTGTAAGGCAAAGAATTATTTTATTGCCTATTGATATTTCAGTGGTTTTCTAGACTTTATTGATTTTTGTATTGAAATGTGTGTTTTAACATTTCAGACTCCCCTGGGGCATCCTAATTTTCAGTAGTATATTTGTTAAGTTGCCTAAATTTTTCCACTGATTTTTTTTTATGGAGACTTAATGGTGTGAGAAAAGTTACTGGTTACCTTCTCGTGACCTTCCTTTCTATTAATGAAATATTAAATTAGTTTTTGCAACATTCAGAAGTCTTAAGTTCAAAGGTGGGAAAACATAAAATGAAAGAATAACTCAGTGCAAAGTGGGAAATAATTTTCAGAATATAATAGATATGTCATAGACTTTTGCTTTCAGCCAAGATGGAGTGGGACCAGGGGACCAGGCTTGCTCTTCTATATTAAACAACTAAAAAAACTATATATAATATATAAAACAATCATTTCCCTGGGATCGGGGAAACAGGCAAGGTGACCCCTATGATTGCGCCACTTTCCAGGCCACAGGGCGGAGAGAGGGAATTCAGCCAAAGCTGGTGGGTTCCATGAGTTTAGGAGTCAGAGCTGGCAGTCTGGAGTGGAGCCTGGAGAGTTCACAGGGCAGAGTACAGGAACATAGAGAGCTGTACAGAGAGATGGGGAGCTCTGAAGATTTGCAGAGGAACTTTGAAGATGTGCAGAGTGTGAGTCTTCAGTTGTGTATGGATCAGTGCAAGCAAGTAAAGAAACCACTGGAAACCTGGGAAAGAACCACTTAAAAGTAGTAGAATGAGAAATGCTCGGAGCGCCTACAGGGCTGGGAATAGATTTTATTCCACCTGTTGGAGCGGAAACCTTGTTATTCACAGGCTGTCGGGCAGAGTATCCAGAAGGGTGTTGCTGCAGTAGTAGAGCAAAATTAGCTGTAGACTGAATTCTGCCCTGGTCCCACCTAACAAAGTTCAGAAGCACAACGTGAAAGGATCACATTGTTTCCAAGTAATTTAACTGTGTCCCAGAAGAAAGCTCAAGAAAGCTTACAGGAATACAGAAATATCTAGCACCCAACAAGATAAAATTTACAGTGTCTAGCATCAAATCAGAACTTACCAGGCATGCAAAGAAGCAAAAAATATGATCCATAATGAACAGAAAAAAAAAAAAAAAATCAGTGGAAACCAACCCAGAAATATTGCAGGTGATAAAATTAGTCAGCAAAGATGACAGAGATAATTATAACCATATTGCAACTGTTCAAGAAGCTAGAGGAAAGATTGAGCATGTTGGCAATGGAAGATATTTAAAAATACCTGAATTGAAAATAGTGTCTGAGATGGGTATACACTGGACAGGATTAGCCTGCAGATTAGATGCTGCAGGAGAAAAGGTTAGTCAACTTGAAAACTTAGCAATAAAACAATCTAAGATGAAACACAGAAAAAGACTGGAAAAAATAAAGCAGTGGGGAGGTATGGGACAACTTCTGGTAGCCAAATATACGTGTAATTGGAGATGGTGAAGGAGAGGGGGATGGGGGACAGACGATATATTTGAAGAAATAATGGTTGAAAATTTTACAAATATGATAAAAACTAGAGACTCACAATTCCAAGCAGTTCAACAAATCCCAACCAAAAGAAACATGAAGAAAGCCACACCAATGTATACCATAGTCTAACTGCTTAACTGGTGATAAAGAAAAAAAATCTTAAAAGCAGCAAGAGAAAAAAGAACACATTACATAAAAAGGAACAAAGATGAAATTGACAGCTGACTTCTCATCAGAATCAATGCGTGCCAGAGAGAAGATACTGGATTAACTTTTTTTTTTTGTTTGAGATGGAGTCTTGCTCTGTCGCCCAGGCTGAAGTGCAGTGGCACGATCTTGGCTCACTACAACCTCTGCCTCCCAGGTTCAAGCGATTCTCTTGCCTCAGCTGCCCAAGTAGCTGGGACTACAGGCATGTGCCACCATGCTCAGCTAATTCTTTTCGTATTTTTAGTAGAGATGGGGTTTCATCATGCTGGCCAGGCTGGTCTCGAACTCCTGACCTCAAGTGATCCACCTGCCTCAGCCTCCCAAAGTGCTGAGATTACAGATGTGAGCCACCACGCCCGGCCTGGAGTAACTTCTTTAAGGCAGTTAAGGAATGAAGCCAACATGAAGATGTTTTCAGATATACCAAAGCTGAAAGAGTTCATCACCTGGAGATCTGCACTGTAAGAAATGTTAGAAGGCCTTCTTCAGACATAAGGAAAATGATACCAGATATAAATCTGGATGCGCACAGACAAATAGTACTGGAAGTGGTAAATACAATAAATATAAAATATTTTTTCTTATTTTAAAAAAATTTAAAAAATATATTTGACCATTTATAGAAACACAACCACAATGTATTATGGGTTTTGTGGGAAATTTATGACAGCAGTAGCACGAAGGCCAGCAGAGGAGAAATGGAAAAATCTTTTGCTGTTACAAAGTGCTATAGTATCATTTGGAGGTACAGTGATAAAGATGTTTACTGTAAACCTCAAAGCACCTCCTGCCTCCCAACCCCATAATCTAAGGGTTACAGCTAATGAGCTAACAAAAGAGATAAAATGGAATCGTAAAAGATTGTCAAATAGACAATCCAAAAAAAGAGAGAAAAAGAGGAAATAGAGAACAAATGGACAAATTTAAAGGAATAGCAAGATTTTAACCATATCAATAATCACACTGAAAGTAAGTGGTCTAAATACCCCAATTAAAAGACAGACATGTAATGGGAAGTCCCAATTATATGTTGCCTACAAGCAGTGTACTTTAAAGATAAAAATCAAGTTAGAATAGAAGGATAAGAAAGTTACACCATGCTGATATGAATCCAAAGAAAGGTGGAGGGACTATATTAGTATCAGATGAAGTAGATTTTAGAGCAAAATATTACTAGGGATAAAACTATCGCTTCATAATGATAAAGGCATCAATTGAGAGGACATAACGATGTACCTAACAACTGAATTTCAAAATAAATGAAGTAAAAACTCATACAACTGCAGGAAGAAATAGATGAATGGAACAAATAGAAAATCAGTAAGGATCCGGAGAACTGAAAAACACTAGCAACCCAGTTAACTGAATTGACATTTATAGAATCTTGCTTTCAGCAATAATGGAATTTACACATTTCTTTCAAATGCACATGGAGTGTTTATGAATAGTCCAGACTTCATGCTGTAAAACAAATCTTAATAGATTTTAAAGGATTCAAATTAGACAGTGTCTGTTTTCTGTCCATAATGAAATTAGATTAGAAATCAGTAACAGAAAGATCTCTGGAAAAATCTCCAAATATTTGGAAACCAAATAACACACTTCTAAATAGCCTAAGGGTCAAAGCAGAGATCAAAAGGGAAAGTATTTTGAACTGAATGGAAATGAATATACAACTTTTCAAATTTTGTGGGATGCATGTAAAAAATAGTATTTAAAAGAAAGTCTATAGTACTAAAACACTTAAATATTAAAAAAGGTTTCAAATCAATGATTTCAGTCTCTATGTTAAGAAACTAGAAACAGAAAAGCAAATGAAACCTAAAATAATCAGAATAAAAGAAATAATAATGACTGCAGCAGAAAATAGAAAAACCATAGAGAAAATCAATGACAGTTGTCAAAGTTGGTTCTTTGAGATCAGTAAAATTGAGGAAGCTCTAGCCAGACTGATCAGGAAATAGAGAAGATACAAGTTACCAGTATCAGGAGTGAGAGTTGTCATATCACTACAGACTTTCTACAGATATGAAAAGAATAAGGGAATATTCTTAACAGTTTAATGCTAATAAATACATTATCCTAGATAAAGTAGACAAATTGCTTGAAAGAGCCAAACTATCAAAGCTGACTAAAAAAGAAACAGCCAGAACAACTCTGTATTTTAAAAGGAATTATGGTTAAAAAACACTTTCACAAAGAAAACTCCAGGCCCAGATGGCTTCACTGGTACATTCTACCATATTTTTAAGGAAGAAATAATCTCAGTTCTGCAGAGATTCTTCCAGAAGAAGGATGGGAGCCAGGCACAATAGTTCTTCCCTATAATCCCAGCTGTTTAGGAGGCTGAGGCAGGAGGTTCTCTTGAGGCCAGAAGTTTGAGAACAACCTGAGCAACATAGTGAGATGCCGTCTCTTAAGAAAAAAGAAAAGGAGGGGGGAATATTTTTCAGCTCATTCTCTGAGGTCATCCTTACCCTGATACCAAACCAGAGAAAGTTGTTGGAAGAAAATAAAGCTACCAGCCAATATCCGTCATGAATGGAGATGTAAAAATTCTTGCCCAAACTTTAGTAAATCAAATCCAAAAATATTAAAAAGGATAATACATTATGACTGTCGGTTCTGCAAGCCACACACAAAGCCTAGTGCTGGCATGTGCTTCTGGTGAAGGCCTCAGGAAGCTTACTACCATGGCGGAAGGCAAAGGGAAGTCAACATGCCACATAGCATGTCACATGAGAGAGGAAGCAAGAGAGAGAGAGAGGGAGAAGATGTCAGGCTCTTTTTAACAACCGGATCTCATGTGAACGAAGGAACTCGTAATAGAGGAGGAACTCACCCATTACAGCATGGAGAGCACCAACCCATTTGTGAAGGATCTGCCCCTGTGACCAAAACACCTCTCACTAGGCCCATCGCCAACATTGGAGGTTACATGTCAATATGAGATTTGGAGGGGACAAAACATCCAGATTGTATCAATGACCATGTAGGGTTATCCTAAGAATGCAATGCTGGTTCCACCAAAAAAAAAAAAAAAAAAAAAAAAAAAAAAAAAAAAAATTTTAAATTTTAT